>NC_061091.1:28302379-28347379 GCF_015104395.2 Macrobrachium nipponense
ATGGTATTAAAACAATAAGAAAGATGAAACAAGCTTGTTTATTATTGGAATAGAAATATTTTATTTTAAAAAAATTACATTTACTGATAAAAATCGTCTAGAACGCAAATTCAAAAATACTAAGCTTAATATATTGGGCGAAATACCTTGCAAATATTCCACCTCATTTCTGCTGCCATAATCCGATACAATCTTTAAAGTTCTTTCGTCAGCTTTTCTATATTTCAGTAATTCTGGCTGTGGCGAATGTCCAGCTGCAAGGTTTTCTAAATATTCATCTCGTCCTTTTTGGGCTCGCTTAAGCGCATCAATGAAGTTCTAGATAGTTGGATGTAACATTTCGAGTTCAGATTTATTTACTAGCCCACAAAAATTGTTGTTTATTCTATATATATATATATATATATATATATATATATATATATATATATATATATATATATATATAACATATATATACATATTATATCATATATATATATCATATATATATATATATATATATATATATATATAGATATATACATAGTGTTAGGAACAATCGTTTGCCGATTGTTCCCTTGGTGGATTGTTGCCTCCTTTGTTTTTGTTTTTTAATTGCTGGCGAGTTGACGTCTGTTGGATGGCGTCAAACTTCGTCAGTCAGGTTCTGGAGGGCAGAACGACCAGTCAGTCAGAGGCAGTCAGGTATTTTTACCTGTGGACCAGCATGAGGCAGCGCCAGGTACTGGATACCTGGTTATTTGGTTGAAGTCGTCGTATGGAGTATGACTTCGAGTTGGAGGTCGACAGCCTTTGGCCAGCATTGGCGTGTTTTCGTCGTCGAAAGGACGACGTCGAGTACTACCTCACTGGGCAGCAGCAATAGCGTGTTTTTAAGAGGTCGTCAAGAGGACGACTTGTCGAGTGCGACTTCACTGGGCAGCAGCAATGGCGTTTTTTTCGTCGTCGAGAGGACGACGTGTCGAGAGCGACCTCACTGGGCAGCAGCAGTGACGTGTTTTCGTCCAGTGGTCGAGGAGGATGTCCATATTGTTTCTAAGGACGAGGTGGTTGCCGTATCGGCTCTGTCTTGATCGTCCGGCATTGGACTGTTGTCCTCATCGTTTAAAGAAGTGTTCCCGTTTTGCTCTGACCATCTTTATGCCGCTTCAGAGTTAATTTTAATTATTTATTATGCTGCCTATTTCTATTAATTATATTTACAGATTGTTATTGCCCTTATACAGCCAATTTTGTCATTATTTTGGCTTTGTTATTGAACGGTGGATTTTATTGATTCTTAGACTGGTTTTAAATACTAATTATTATTGTTAGTTTGTAATTTTTTTGTGTTTTTGCCACCCAGAACCTTGACTCACTGTACATTATGTATTTAACTCTTGTAAATAAATTAATTTTAAGGTAACTTTTTGGTTTTGTTATGCTCCTCCCTCCTTTGTTTGTCACCTGTCGTCAGTCATTACAGCCCAATTGTTTTTTATTTTTAAGAACCTGTCGATCTCGAGAGTCGAGATCGTAATACATACATATATATACACACACACACACACACATACACACACACACACACACACACACACACACATATATATATATATATATATATATATATATATATATATACATATGTATGTATATATATATATATATATATATATATATATATATATATATATTATATATATATATATATATATATATAAATGTGAGTGTATGGGTAAGTGTTTGAGTATGGATATAAATATGGGTACAGTTATTGTATAGGTATGAGTATGGGTATGGTTATGGGTTTTGTTCAGATATGGGTATGGTACAGATATGGGTAAGATACAGGTGTAGGTATGGGTATGGTTCTGATATGGGTATGTTTATGGTATAGTAGAGATATGGATATGATACATATGTTGGTATGGGTATGACTCAGATATGGGTATGATACAGATGTAGGTATGGGCATGGTTCGGATATGGGTATGGTTATGGTATGGTAAAGATATGGGTATTGTTATCAGTATGATAAAGATATGGTTGTGCTGCAGATATGGGTATGGTTATAGTATGGTACAAATATGTGTATGATACAGATATGGGTATATTTAAAGTACATATATGGTTATTATTCAGATATGGGTATGGATATGGTATGGTACAGATATAGGCATAATACAGATGTGGGTAAGGGTATGGTTCAGATCTTGGTATGGATATGGTTATGGGTATGATACATATATGGGTATGGTACAGATATGGATATGATACAGATATGGGTGTGATATGGATATGGGTATGGGTATGGGTATGGTTATGGGTATGTTACATATATGGTAAGGGTATGATACAGAAATGGGCATGATACAGATATGGGTATGGTTATGAGTATGATACAGATATCGGTATGATACAGATATGGTTATGGTTATGGGTGTGGTAGAGATATGGGTATGATACAGATATGGGTATGACGAAGATATGGGTATTATAAAGAAATGGGTATGGGTATAGTAGATATATGGGTATGATACAGATGTGGGTATGGTCATGGTTCAGATAATGGCATGGTTATGGTATGGCACAGATATGGGTATGATACAGATGTATGGGTATTGTTCAGATATTGGGATGGGTATGGTTACGATATGGTATAACTAGAGGTATGATACAGATATAGGTAAGTTACATATATTGTATGGCTATGGTACAGATATGTGTACGATACAGACAGGGGCATGGTACATATATAGGTATGCTACATGTATGGG
Source organism: Macrobrachium nipponense (assembly GCF_015104395.2). Lineage (NCBI taxonomy): Eukaryota > Metazoa > Arthropoda > Malacostraca > Decapoda > Palaemonidae > Macrobrachium > Macrobrachium nipponense. The sequence continues at coordinate 28,305,141 of NC_061091.1, forward strand.
TATGGTTATGAGTGTCGTACAGATATGGGTATGATAAATATATGGCTATGGTAGAGATATGGGTATAATACAGATGTGGGTATGGGTATGGGTATTGTTCAGATATGGATATGGTTATGGTATAGTTCAGATATGGGAATGGATATGGTACAGATATGGGTATAATAAAGATATGAGTATGGGTATGGTATGATAAAGCTTAGGATCTCATACAGATATGGATATTGTTATCAGTATGTTTCAGATATGGGTATAGTACAGATATGGGTATGTATGGTTTTGGTATGGTACACATATGGGTATGATACAGATATGGGTATGACTATGGTACAGATATGGGTATGATACAGATGTGAGTATTGGCATGGTTCAAATATGGGTATGATTATGGTATGGCACAGATATGGGTATGATACAGATGTAGATATAGGTATGGTTCCGATATGGGTATGTTTATGGTATGGTACAGATATGGGTATGATCCGGGAATGGGTATGGTACAGATATGTGTATGATACAGATGTGGGTATCAGCGTGGTTCAGATATGGGTATGGTTATGGTAAGGTACAGATATGGGTATGATATAGATGTAAGTATGGATATGGTTATGGTATGGTACAGATATGGGTATGATTCAGATAAGGGTATGGGTATTGTACAGATATGGGTATGATAGAGATGTGGGTATTAGCATGGTTCAGATATGGGTATGCTTATGGTATGGCACAGATATGGGTATGATAAAGATGTGGGTATAGGCATGGTTCAGATATGGGTATGGCTATGGTATGGCACAGATATGGGTATGATACAGATGTAGGTATGGGTATGATACAGGTGTGGGTATCGGCATGGTTCAGATATGGGTATGGTTATGGTATGGCACAGATATGGGTATGATACAGATGTAGGTATGGGTATGGTTCAAAGATGGGTATGGTTATGGTATGGTACAGATATGGATATGATACAGATATTGGTATGGGTATGGTAAAGATATGGGTATGATAAAGATGCAGGTATGGGCATGGTTCAGATATGGGCATGGTTATGGTATGATACAGATATGGGTATGATACAGATGTGGGTATCGGCATGGTTCAGATATGGGTATAATTATAGTATGGCACATATATGAGTATGATACAGATGTAGGTATGGGTATGGTTCAGATATGGGTATGGTTTTGGTATGGTACAGATATGGGTAGGATACAGATATGGGTATGGGTATGGTTCAGATATGGTTATGATACAGATGTGGGTATCGGCATGGTTCAGATATGGGTATGGTTATGGTAGGGCACAGATATGGGTATGATACAGGTGTAGGTATGGGTATGGTTCAGATATGGGTATGGTTATGGTATGGTACAGATATGGGTATGATACAGATATGGTACAGATATGTGTATGATACAGATGTAGGTATGGGTATGTACCAAATATGGGTATGGTTATGGTCTGATGAACATATGGTATGATACAGATTTGGATATGATACTTTATTTTTACGTATTTCAGAATGCATCTGTTGTAACTTTGGTGGTACTTTATAAAAAAAATTATGTTTTTTGGTGAGACACGCCATAGCTCATTAAAATGTATCTTTTTATTAAAAAAAAAAAAGACAGGTCCCTGACATGGGGTATATTTAGTTAGGTAGAGTGCTGTGTATAAATCTAAATTGAGAATAATTACTGCTAATCTTGGTTTTTTTTCTGACAATTTTTTTTGTCATTTCTTTTCTAGAATTATTCTTGAAAATTGATATATTTTACCAGGCCATTTCCAACCAAAGAAGTCAGTTGGACTTCATCAGTGACAGCAATTCCTCTTTTTGAGAGAGAGAGAGAGAGAGAGAGAGAGAGAGAGAGAGAGAGAGAGAGGAGAAGGAAGAGAGAGGTGCATGTTACACATGTCAGGAAATATTGAAGGAAAGAGAATTCGACATTTTGAAATAATAAAAAGAATAAAAAAAAACTTGGTATGTCCTTGGAAGCGAAACTTCAGATGCTTAATCAGATGGTTAAGCGATTGTTTATTATCAAGGAGAATAAAAACAAATATTAAGGATATTATAATATAATATATTTTATATCTTTCATTTTTATGGATACCACATTTTATACGATTAGGACAATTATATATATAATATATATATATATATATATATATATATATATATATATATATATATATATACACACACACACACACACACACACACACACACACACATATATATATATATATATATAGTATAAATATATATATATATATATATATATATATATATATATATATATATATATTATATATATATATATAATATATATATATATATATGATATATATATATATATATAATATATATATATATATAATATATATGTATATATACATATATATATATATATATATATATATATATATATATATATATATATATATATATATATATATATATATATATATATATATATATATATATATATATATATATATATATATGTATATATATATATATATATATATATATATATATATATATATATATATATATATATATAATATATACATAAGGGCTGGAGCTGGAGCTCAGAGAAGATATATCCCGAAGGAAGTAGTAGGGAAAGGCATCTCATTTTTTAACAGTTTATTCAAATGCTGACGTTTCGCGATGAATTCCAAGTCGCATTTTCAAGGCTAAAAATATATAAAATTTGCGAACATTAATAATCACTTTGATTTAATTTATATTAAAAAATGTAATGACAACAGCTCACAATAAAGCAAAAAGTTAAAATTCAAAGGCAAACAAATTACAAGTACACTGCACTAAAATCTTAAAAACACCTACCTATACAAAAGAAAGAGTAAGACTAACAACAATAAGTAAAAACAGAGTGAGGCAAACCAGCTGCCCCAAACTACGCTATGAATAATTTTACAGAGTACGTTTGGGAGTTTAACGACGGTAAGGTCTTTTTGATAATTATAGATTCTAAAATAGTCAGGTCGTTGTTGTTCCGCAGTTGGCCAAAGATAGAAAAGTCCTTGCTGTCAATATAGGTTTTAAATGTTTTTGAATGATTACGTATATTGGATTGTTCCGGATTCGATAACCTGCTACCTGTTCTATGGCTTATGCCCTTGTGGGAATCTATTCGAACCTTCAACAGCCTCTTCGTGCATCCCACGTATGTCCCGTGATCACATCTCGGGCAAGTGTATTTATATACGAGGCTGGACGAAAGCAGAGGACTGAGTCGGTCTTTGACTCTAAACAGAGATCCAATAGTTAAGGGATTTTTGGGGATAATTTTCAAGTTCAAAGCCGGAAACCTCTTTTGAATAATGGATGTGCATGCTCTCTTGAAGGTGTCATCATGCAAGAAAGGGAAACTTTCATACATCTTCAGTCTCGACACAGTAGATACAGTTGTTGAATGCACCATTTTTTCATTTAGCAGTTTGTTTAGAGACCTGAAAAAAAGTCGTGAAGGAAAACAATTATTATTAAAATATCTCACCAGAAAGGATATTTCTTCGTGAAAACTCATCCAATTTGATGAGTGAGTATAAGCTCTATGGAGGAGGGTTAAAATAGAGTTCCGTTTAAAATTAAAGAAACAAGAACTGTAAAAATTAATTCCCAAACCAGTAAATGTGTTTTTTTCTATACACACTTGTGTAAAAACCTGAGTCACTACTGGAAACAATAAGATCAAGGAAGGGAAGCCTGTTATTTACCTTTTTCTCCATGGTAAACCTTATGTTTGGATGTTGTTTTTTGACGAACTCCAGAAAGGACTCTGCATGGCATTCATAACGAAACAGGCCGAACGTGTCGTCAACAAATCTCCGATAAACTAGGGGAAGGAACCTAATGGGACATTCATCCATTATACGCCCCTCCAGGGAGCACATAAAGATGTTAGCAAAAATTGGACCCAGTGGTGATCCCTTGGCCATCCCTTCAGTCTGCTTATATAAAATGCCATTGAAATCAAAGGTCGTGTCCAGCACGGCCAGTTCTAAAAGTTGTTTAAAAACGCTACAAGGGAACAAGAAATTTGGCTAATTTGTAATGAGGCGTATTCCGCGAGGAGAGGATTAGGCGTAAGGGAACTCCATCTTTGTGGATCTTGGGGAGACCATATAAAATACCATATGATGAGATTTGTTGACGACACGTTCAGCCTGTTTCGTTATGAATGCCATGCAGAGTCCTTTCTGGAGTTCGTCAAAAAACAACATCCAAACATAAGGTTTACCATGGAGAAAGAGGTAAATAACAGGCTTCCCTTCCTTGATCTTATTGTTTCCAAAAGTGACTCAGGTTTTTACACAGGTGTGTATAGAAAAAAACACACATTTATTGGCTTGGGAATTAATTTTTACAGTTCGTGTTTCTTTAATTTTAAACGGAACTCTATTTTAACCCTCCTCCATAGAGCTTATACTCACTCATCATATTGGATGAGCTTTCACGAAGAAATATCCTTTCTGGTGAGATATTTTAATAATAATTGTTTTCCTTCATGACTTTTTTCAGGTCTCTAAACAAACTGCTAAATGAAAAAAATGGTGCATTCAACACCTGTATCTACTGTGTCGAGACTGAAGATGTATGAAAGTTTCCCTTTCTTGCATAATGACACCTTCAGGAGAGCATGCATATCCATTATTCAAAAGAGGTTTCCGGCTTTGAACTTGAAAATTATCCCCAAAAATCCCTTAACTATTGGATCTCTGATTAGAGTCAAAGACCGACTCAGTCCTCTGCTTTCGTCCAGCCTCGTATATAAATACACTCGCCCGAGATGTGATCACGGGACATACGTGGGATGCACTAAGAGGCTGTTGAAGGTTCGAATAGATTTCCACAAGGGCATAACCATAGAACAGGTAGCAGGTTATCAAATCCGGAACAATCCAATATACGTAATCATTCAAAAACATTTAAAACCTATATTGACAGAAAGGAAATTTTTCTATCATGGGCCAACTGCGGAACAACAACGACCTGACTATTTTAGAATCTACAATTATCAAAAAGACCGTACCGTCGTTAAACACCCAAACGTCCTCTGTAGAATTATTCATAGCGTAGTTTGGGGCAGCTGGTTTGCCTCACTCTGTTTTTACTTATTGTTGTTAGTCTTACTCTTTCTTTTGTAAAGTAGGTGTTTTTAAGATTTTAGTGCAGTGTACCTTCACAGAGAAGAAAGGAAGCTAAGGACTGAGAGGGAGGGGTGGGACCTCCCTTCCTGCCCCGAGTATCTTCCCCTCTTCCTTTCTCTCTACAGAGAGAGAGAGATAGTTAGGAGACCGAGAGTGAGAGAGGTAGAGAGAGAAAAGGAAGCTCAGGACAGATAGTGAGGGGTGGGACCTCCCTTCCTGCCCCTAGCATCCTCTCCTCCTCCTTCCTTTCTACAGAGTGAGAGAGAGAGAGAGAGAGTTAGTTGACCGAGAGTGAGAGAGGCAGAGAGAGGAAAGGAAGCTAAGGAAAGAGAGGGAGGGGTGGGACCTCCCTTCCTGCCCTGAGCATCTTCTCCTATTCCTTCCTCTCTAAAAAGGGAGACAGAGAGAGTCAGTTGACCGAGAGTGAGAGAGGCAGAGAGAGGAAAGGAAGGTAAGGACAGAGAGGAAGGGGTGGGACCTCCCTTCCTGCCCTGAGCATCTTCTCCTCTTCCTTCCTCTCTACAGAGAGAGAAGCAGAGAGAGGAAAGGCAGCCAAGTACAGAGATGGAGGGGTGGGACCTCCCTTCCTGCCCTGAGCATCTTCTCTTCCTTCCTCTCTGTAGAGAGAGAGAGAGAGAGTTAGGAGACCGAGAGTGAGAGAGGCAGAAAGAGAAAAGGAAGCTAAGGAAAGAGAGGGAGGGGTGGGACCTCCCTTCCTGCCCCGAGCATCTTCTCTTCCTTCCTCTCTCTATAGAGAGAGAGAGAGAGTTAGGAGAACGAGAGTGAGAGAGGCTGAGAGAGAAAAGGAAGCTAAGGAAAGAGAGGGAGGGGTGGGACCTCCCTTCCTGCCCCGAGCATCTTCTCTTCCTTCCTCTCTCTATAGAGAGAGAGAGAGAGTTAGGAGACCGAGAGTGAGAGAGGCAGAAAGAGAAAAGGAAGCTAAGGAAAGAGAGGGAGGGGTGGGACCTCCCTTCCTGCCCTGAGCATCTTCTCCTCTTCCTTCCTCTCTAAAAAGGGAGAGAGAGAGAGTTAGGAGACCGAGAGTGAGAGAGGTAGAGAGAGGAAAGGAAGGTAAGGACAGAGAGGATGGGGTAGGACCTTCCTTCCTGCCCTGAGCATCTTCTCCTCTTCCTTCCTCTCTACAGAGTGAGAGAGAGAGAGTTAGGATACCGAGAGTGAGAGAGGCAGAGAGAGGAAAGGCAGCCAAGTACAGAGATGGAGGGGTGGGACCTCCCTTCCTGCCCTGAGCATCTTCTCCTCTTCCTTCCTTTCTACAGAGAGAGAGAGAGAGTTAGGATACCGAGAGTGAGAGAGGCAGAGATTGAGGAAATGGCAGCCAAAGTACAGAGATGGAGGGGTGGGACCTCCCTTCCTGCCCTGAGCATCTTATCCTCTTCCTTCCTTTCTACAGAGTGAGAGAGAGAGAGTTAGGATACCGAGAGTGAGAGAGGCAGAGAGAGGAAAGGCAGCCAAGTACAGAGATGGAGGGGTGGGACCTCCCTTCCTGCCCTGAGCATCTTCTTCTCTTCCTTCCTCTCTACAGAGAGAGAGAGGAGAGAGAGAGTTAGGAGACCAAGAGTGAGAGAGGCAGAGAGAGGAAAGGAAGCTAAGGATAGAGAGGGAGGGGTGGGACCTCCCTTCCTGCCCTGAGCATCTTCTCCTCTTCCTTCCTCTCTACAGAAAGAGAGAGAGTTAGGACACCAAGAGTGAGAGAGGCAGAGAAAGGAAAGGAAGCTAAGGACAAAGAGGGAGGGGTGGGACCTCCCTTCCTGCCCTGAGCTTCTTCTCCTCTTCCTTCTTCTCTACAAATAGAGAGAGAGAGAGTTAGGAGACCAAGAGTGAGAGAGGCAGAGAGAGGAAAGGAAGCTAAGGACAGAGAGGGAGGGGTGGGACCTCCCTTCCTTCCCTGAGCTTTCTTTCTCTTCCTTCCTCTCTACAAATAGAGAGAGAGAGAGTTAGGAGACCAAGAGTGAGAGAGGCAGAGAAAGGAAAGGCAGCTAAGGACAAAGAGGGAGGGGTGGGACCTCCCTTCCTGCCCTGGGCTTCTTCTCCTCTTCCTTCCTCTCTACAGATGGAGAGAGAGAGTTAGGACACCAAGAGTGAGAGAGGCAGAGAAAGGAAAGGAAGCTAAGGACAGAGAGGGAGGGGTGGGACCTCCCTTCCTGCCCTGAGCTTCTTCTCCCCTTCCTTCCTCTCTACAGATAGAGAGAGAGAGTTAGGAGACCAAGAGTGAGAGAGGCAGAGAGAGGAAAGGAAGCTAAGGACAGAGAGGGAGGGGTGGGACCTCCCTTCCTGCCCTGAGCTTCTTCTCCTCTTCCTTCCTCTCTACAGAAAGAGAGAGTGTTTAGGAGCAAGAGAAAAGAGAGAGAGGCAGAGAAAGGAAAGGAAGCTAAGGACAGAGAGGGAGGGGTGGGACCTCCCTTCCTGCCCTGAGCTTCTTCTCCTCTTCCTTCCTCTCTACAGATAGAGAGAGAGAGTTAGGAGACCAAGAGTGAGAGAGGCAGAGAGAGGAAAGGAAGCTAAGGACAAAGAGGGAGGGGTGGGACCTCCCTTCCTGCCCGAGCTTCTTCTCCCCTTCCTTCCTCTCTACAGATAGAGAGAGAGAGTTAGGAGACCAAGAGTGAGAGAGGCATGAAAGAGAAGAAAGAACTAAGGACAAAGAGGGAGGGGTGGGACCTCCCTTCCTGCCCTGAGCTTCTTCTCCCCTCTTCCTCCTCTCTACAGAAAGAGAGAGTGTTAGGAGACTGAGAGAGAGAGCAGAGAAAGGAAAGGAAGCTAAGGACAGAGAGGGAGGGGTGGGACCTCCCTTCCTGCCCTGAGCTTCTTCTCCTCTTCCTTCCTCTCTACAGAAAGAGAGAGTGTTAGGAGACTGAGAGTGAGAGAGGCAGAGAAAGGAAAGGAAGCTAAGGACAGAGAGGGAGGGGTGGGACCTCCCTTCCTGCCCTGAGCTTCTTCTCCTCTTCCTTCCTCTCTACAAATAGAGAGAGAGAGAGAGTTAGGAGACCAAGAGTGAGAGAGGCAAAGAAAGGAAAGGAAGCTAAGGACAGAGAGGGAGGGGTGGGACCTTCCTTCTTGCCCTGTGCTTCTTCTCCTCTTCCTTCCTCTCTACAGAAAGAGAGAGTGTTAGGAGACTGAGAGTGAGAGAGGCAGAGAAAGGAAAGGAAGCTAAGGACAGAGAGGGAGGGGTGGGACCTCCCTTCCTGCCCTGAGCTTCTTCTCCTCTTCCTTCCTCTCTACAGAAAGAGAGAGTGTTAGGAGACTGAGAGTGAGAGAGGCAGAGAAAGGAAAGGAAGCTAAGGACAGAGAGGGAGGGGTGGGACCTCCCTTCCTGCCCTGAGCTTTTCTTTTTTTTTTTCTCCTCTTCCTTTTTTTTTTTTTCCTTTTTTTTTTTTTTTTTTTTTTCCTTTTTTTTTTTTTTTTTTTTTTTTTTTTTTTTTACAGACCCCCCGTGAGAGAGAGAGAGTGTAGGATTACTGAGAGTGAGAGAGGCAAAAGAAAGGAAAGGAAGATAAGGACCAGAGATGGGAGGGGTGGGACCTCCCTTCCTGCCCACTGAGCATCTTCTTCTTTCCTTCCTCCTCTAAGAGAGAGGAAGAGAGGAAGGAGGGAGAGAGAGAGAGAGAGTTAGGAGACCAAGAGTGAGAGAGGCAAAGAAAGGAAAGGAAGCTAAGGACAGAGAGGGAGGGGTGGGACCTTCCTTCTTGCCCTGTGCTTCTTCTCCTCTTCCTTCCTCTCTACCGAAAGAGAGAGTGTTAGGAGACTGCGATTGAGAGAGGCAGAGAAGAACGGAAAGGAAGCTAAGGACAGTGGGGATTGGGAGGGGTGGCGGACCCATCCCTTCCTATGGCCCTGAAAGTTCTTCTTTCCTCTTCCTTCCTCTCTTACAGAAAGAGAGGAGTGTTAGGAGGAACTGAGAAGTGAGAGAGGCAGAGAGAGGAAAGGAAGCTAAAGGGACAGAGAGGGGAGGGTTGGGACCTCCCTTCCTGCCCATGAGCATTTTTCCTTCCCTGTCCTTCCCTTCTCTACAGAAAAGAGACGAAGGAGTTAAGGAGACTGAGACGTTGAGCAGAGGGCAGAGAGAGGAAAAGGAAGCTAAGGACAGAGGGGAGGGGAGGGGTGGGACCTCCCTTCCTGCCCCTGAGCATCTTCGTCCTCTTCCCTTACCTCTACTACCGAAATGAGAGAGGTTGTTATGAGACTGAGAGTGAGAGAGGCAGAAAGGAAAGGCAAGCTAAGGGACAGAGAGGGAGGGGTGGGGAGCCTCCCTTCCTGCCCATGAGGCTTCTTCCTCCTTCCTTCCATTCCTCCTACAGATAGAGAGGAGAGAAGAGGTTAGGAGACAAGAGTGAGAGAGGGGCAGAGAGGAGGAAAGGAAGCTAAGGGACAGCGGAGGGAGGGTGGGGGTGGGACCTCCCACTTCCATGCCCACTGAGCTTCTTCTCCTCTTCCGCCTTCCTCTTACAGGATAGAGAGAGCAGAGTTAGGAGAGCCAAGGACGTGAGAGAGGCAGAAGAGAGGAAAGGAAGTCTAAGGACAGAGGAGGGAAGGGTTGGGACCTCCCTTCCTGCCCTGAGAGAGCTTCTTTCTTCTTTCTTCCTCCTCTCTACAGATAGAGAGAGAGATGTTAGGAGGACCAAGCAGTGAGTGAGGTAGGAGAGGAAGGAAAGGAAGCTAAGGACAGAGGGGAGGGGAGGGGTTGGGACCTCCCTTACCTGAACCTGGAGCTTCTTGCTCCTCTTCCTTCCTCTCTACAGAAAGATAGGAGGAGAGTTAGGAGACCAAGAGTGAGAGAGGCAAAGAGAGGAAAGAAAGAAAGCTAAGGACAAAGCGGGAGGGGGGGGTGGACCTCCCTTCCTGCCCTGAGTCTTCTTCTCCCCTTTCTTCCTCTTACTAAGGATAGAGAGAGAGAGTTAGAACGATCCAAGAGTGAGAGAGGCAGAGAGAAGGCGAAAGGAAGATAAGGATTTAGAGAGGGAGCGGTGGGGCGACCTCCTCTTTCCAGCCCATAAGCTTCTTCTCCCCATCCATTCCTCTCTTTACAGATAGAGAGAGAGGAGAGGTTAAGGAGACCAAGGAGTGAGAGAGGCAGAGAAAGGAAAGGAAAGGAAGCTAAGGACCAGAGAGGGAGCGGTGGGATCTCCCTTCCTTCCCTGAGCATTCGTTCTCCTTTCCTCCTCCCTCTACAGATAGACGTAGAGAGAGAGAGAGTTAGGAGACCGAGAAGTGAGAGAGGCAGAGAAGGGTGAAAGGGAAGCTAAGGACAGAGAGGGAGGGGTGAGGACCATCCCTTCCTGCCCTGAGCATTTCTTCTGTCCTTCCTTCTCTCTTACAGATAGAGACGAGGGGAGAGAGTTAGGAGGGACCAAGAGTGAGAGGGGCAGGCAGAGAGGAAAGGCGGAAGCTAAGGTATTAGGAGGAGGGCGTGCAGGGGACCTCCCTTCCAGCCCTAAAGCGTTCTTCTCCCCATCCTTCCTCTCTACAGTATAGAGATGAGAGAGAGAGTTAGGAGACCTAAGCGTGATAGAGGCAGAAGAGAGGGGAAAGGAAGACTAACGGACAAAAGAGGGCGGAGGGTTGGGACCTCCACCCCCTTCCTGCCCTGAGCTTCTTCTCTCCTTCCTTCCTCTCTACAGAAAGAGAGAGAGAGTTAGGAAATGAAGAGAGAGGTGAGAGAGGCAGAAGAGAGGAAAAGGAAGCTAAGGACAGAGAGGGGCGGGGTGGGACCTTCCCACTTCCTGCCCCGAGCTTCTTCTCCACTTCCTTCCTCTCTATACAGATAGAGAGAGAGAGTTAGGATGACTGAGAAGTGAGAGAGGCAGAGAGAAGGAAAGGGAAGCTAAGGACCAAAGAAGGGAGGGTTGGGGACCTCACTTCCTGCCCTGAGTCTTCTTCTACCTCTTCCTTCCTCCTGCTACATAAAGGTGAGTGTTAGGAGAACTGAGACCGTGAGAGAGGCAGAGGAGGAAAGGAAGAAAGGAAGCTAAGGACAAGAGGCGGGAGGGGTGGGACCCTTCCCTTCCTGCCCCTGAGCTTCTTCTACATCTTCCATTTCCTCTCTTACAGAAAGGGGAGTGAGTTGTTAGGAGACTGAAGGAGTGAGAGAGGCAGATGAGAGGAAAGGAAGCTTAAGGACAAGAGAGGGAGGGGTGGGACCTCCCTTCCTGCCCTGAGCTTCTTCTCCTCTTCCTTACTCTCTACAGAAAGAGTGAGTGTTAGGAGACTGAGAGTGAGAGAGGCAGAGAGAGGAAAGAAGACTAACGGACAGAGAGGGAGGGGTGGGGACCCCCTTCCCTTGCCCTGCCGACTTCGTTCTCCTCTTCCTTCCTCTCTACAAGAAAAGAGAGAGAGAGTTTAGGAGGACTGAGAGTGAGAGAGGCAGAGCGAAAGGAAAGGAAGCTAACGGACAGCAGAGGGAGGGTGGGGGGACCTCCCTTCCTGCCCCGAGCTTCTTCTCCACTTCCTTCCTCTCTACAGATAGAGAGAGAGAGTTAGGAGACTGAGAGTGAGAGAGGCAGAGAAAGGAAAGGAAGCTAAGGACAAAGAGGGAGGGGTGGGACCTCCCTTCCTGCCCTGAGCTTCTTCTCCTCTTCCTTCCTCTCTACAGAAAGGGTGAGTGTTAGGAGACTGAGAGTGAGAGAGGCAGAGAGAGGAAAGGAAGCTAAGGACAGAGAGGGAGGGGAGGGGTGGGACCCCCTTCCCTTCTGCCATGAGCTTGCTTCTCCTCTTCCTTCCCTCTCTACAGAAAGAGAGAGGTTAGGAGGACTGAGAGTGACCGAGAGGCAGAGAGAGGAAACGGAAAAGCTAAGGACAGGAGGAGGGCGGGGGTGGGACCTACCCTTTCCATGCCCTGAGCTTCTTTCTCCTTCCTTCCTTGCTCTCTACAGAAAGGGTGCGTGTTTAGGAGACTGAGGAGGGTGAGAGAGGCAGAGAGAGGAAAGGAAGCTTAAAGGACAGAGAGGGATGGGGGGACCTCCCTTCCCTGCCATGAGCTTCTTCTCCTCTTCCTTCCTCTTCTCAACAGAAAGAGTGAGTGTTAGGGAGATGGAGAGTGGGAGAGGAGGCAGAGAGAGGAAAGGAAGCTAAAGGACAGAAGAGGGAGGGGTGGGACCTCCCTTTCCTTGCCCTGGAGCTTCTTCTCCTCTTCCATTCCTCTCTCTACAGAAAGAGTGTGTGTTAGGAGACTGAGAGTGAGAGAGGCACGAGAGAGGAAGAAGCTAGCAGAGAGGGGGGGTGGGGACCTCCCTTCCTGCCCTGAGCTTCTTCTCCTCTTCCTTCCTCTCTACAGAAAGAGAGAGTGTTAGGAGACTGAGAGTGAGAGAGGCAGAGAGAGGAAAGGAAGCTAAGGACAGAGAGGGAGGGGTGGGACCTCCCTTCCTGCCCTGAGCTTCTTCTCCTCTTCCTTCCTCTCTACGAAAGAGTGGTGTGTTTAGGAGACTGAAAGTAGAGGGCAGAGAGAGGAAAGGAAGCTAAGGACAGAGAGGGAGGGGTGGGACCTCCCTTCCTGCCCTGAGCTTCTTCTCCTCTTCCTTCCTCTCTACAGAAAGAGAGAGTGTTAGGAGACTGAGAGTGAGAGAGGCAGAGAGAGGAAAGGAAGCTAAGGACAGAGAGGGAGGGGTGGGACCTCCCTTCCTGCCCCGAGCTTCTTCTCCTCTTCCTTCTTCTCTACAGAGAGAGAGAGAGAGTTAGGAGACCGAGAGTGAGAGAGGCAGAGAGAGGAAAGGAAGCTAAGGACAGAGAGGGAGGGGTGGGACCTCCCTTCCTGCCCTGAGCTTCTTCTCCTCTTCCTTCCTCTCTATAGAGAGAGAGAGAGAGAGAGAGAGAGAGAGAGAGAGAGAGAGAGTTAGGAGACCGAGAGAGAGAGAGAGGCAGAAAGAGGAAAGGAAGCTAAGGACAGATAGGGAGGGGTGGGACCTTCCTTCCTGCCACGAGCATCTTCTCCTCTTCCTTTTTCTCTACAGAGAGAGTTAGAAAGAGACCGAGAGAGGGAGAGAGAGAGAGAGAGAGAGAGAGAGAGAGAGAGAGAGAGAGAGAGAGAGAGAGAGAGAGAGAGAGAGAGGAAAGGAAGCTAAGGACAGAGAGGGAGGGGTGGGACCTCCCCTCCTGCCCTGAGCATCTTCTCCTCTTCCTTCCTCTCTACAGAGAGAGAGAGAGAGAGAGAGAGAGAGAGAGAGAGAGAGAGAGAGAGAGAGAGGGGAGATTGAAAAAAGGTAGGTACAGATAGTTATGGGTGGGACCTTCGTTTTTGCCCTTTGTATCTTCTTCTCTTCCTTTTTCTTTATAGAGAGAGAGAGAGAGAGAGAGAGAGAGAGAGAGAGAGAGAGAGAGAGAGGAAAAGCACTTAGGGACAGATAGGGATGGGTGGGACCTCCCTTCCTGCTCTGAGCATCTCTTCTTCCTTCCCTAAACTAAAAAAAAATAAAATAAAATAAGAAACGATAAATAAAAACAAAACGAAAATTAAATAACTGAAAATGGAAAATAAACTAAAAATAAAAACTAAAAATAAAAAACCAAAACTAAAAAAATTAAAAATAAAAACAAAACTAAACAACAAAAAATAAAAATAAAATAAAAATAAAATTAAAAATAAAAACCTAAAGATAAAAAAAAAAAATTAAAATAAAAAACTAAAGATAAAAAGAAAATAAAAATAAAAACTTAAAATTAAAAACAAAAAACAAAGAAAAGTAAATATAAAACAAAAAACAAAGAATAAATAAACACAAATAATAAAAACAAAACTAAAAATAAAAAGCAAAACTACAGATAATAAAAGTAAATAATAATAAAGTAAAAAAATAAAATAAACTGAAAATAAAAACTAAAAATAAAAATAAAAACTAAAAATAAAAAACTTTAGATAAAAACAAAACTAAATATTAAAAACAAAAGAAATTCTATAACCAAACATAAAAAACTAAAGATGAAATAAAAAACAAAAAATGAATATACTAGAGATAAGAAACTAAAAATGGAAAATAAAAAAATAAGAAATATAAATATGAATAAAAAGAATAAAAAGTAAAAATAGGAAGCAAATCTAAAAATAAAAAACCATAGATAAAACAAAACAGAAAATAAAAACAATATACAAACTAAAGATAAAAACAAAATTAGAAATAAAATATATATAAATAAAAAACTAAAGATAAAAACAATATTAAAAATAAAAACGAAAAATAAAAAAATAAAGATTAAAATCAAACTAAAAATAAAAAATGAAAATAAAATAAAAAAAATGTAAAACTAAAGATAAAAAGAAAACTAAAGATAAAAACTAAAAATAAATAACTAAATATAGAAATAAAATAAAAATTAAAAAATTATTTAAAAACTGAAAATAAGGAATTAAAAATAAAAACGTAAAATAAAAACTAAAGAAAAATATTAAACTAAAAATAAAAAATAAAAATAAAAAATAAATATAAAACTATAAAAAACTAAATATAAAACAACTAAAAATAAAACAAAACTAAAAATAAAAACTGAAAATAAAAAACTAAAGATAAAAATAAAACTAAAGATAAAAACTAAGAATAAAAACTGAAAAAAAACTAAAAATAAAACAATATAAAAATAAAAAAACTAAAGAAAAAACTAGAAATAAAAAAACTAAAGATAAAACAAAATTGAAAATAAAAAAACTAACGAAAAAATTAAAATAAAAAAACTAAAGATAAAAACAAAACTAAAAATAAGAAACTAAAGAAAATGCAAACTAAAAATTAAAAACTGAAGAAAAAAAACGAACTAAAATTAAAATTTAAAAATAAAAACTAAAGAATAAACTAACTAAAAATAAAAAAAATAAAAATAAAAAACTAAAGATAAAACAAAACTAAAGATAAAAACTAAAAATAAGAAACTAAAGAAAAAATGAACTAAACATAAAAACTAAAAATAAAAAACTAAAGAAAAAATGAACTTAAAATAAAAAATAAAAATAAGAAACTAAAGAAAAAATCAACTAAAAATAAAAAATAAAAATAAGAAACTAAATAAAAATAAAACTAAAAATAAAAACTAAAAATAAGAAACTAAAGAAAAAAATGAACTCAAAAGAAAAACTAAAAATAAGAACTAAAGGAAAAAATGAACTAAAAAGAAAAACTAAAAACAAGAAACTAAAGAAAAAAATGAACTAAAAATAAAAACTAAAAATAATAAACTAAAGAAAAAAAGAACTAAAAATAAAAACTAAAAATAAGAAACTAAAGACAAAAATGAACCAAAAATAAAAACTAAAAATAAGAAACCAAAGAAAAAAATGAACTAAAAATAAGAAACTAAAGGAAAAAAATGAACTAAAAATAAAAAATAAAAATAAGAAACTAAAGGAAAAAATGAGCTAAAAATAAAAACTAAAAATAAGAAACTAAAGACAAAAATAAACTAAAAATAAGAAACTAAAGGAAAATTATGAACTAAAAATGAAAACTAAAAATAAGAAACTAAAGAAAAAAATGAACTAAAAAGAAAAACTAAAAATAAGTTAAAAAACTAAAAAGAAAAAATGAAAAAACTAAAAATAAAGAAAAACTAAAGAAAAAAGCTAAAAATTGAAAAACTAAAAATAAGAAACTAAAGAAAAAAACAAAATGAACTAAAAAAATAAAAACTAAAAATAAATAAAAAGAAACTAAAGAAAAATAAACTAAAATAAAAACTTTAAAAATTAAAAAGAAACTAAAGAAAAAAAATTGAACTAAAAAATAAAAAAAAACTTAAAGAAAAAATGAACTAAAAAATAAAGAAACTAAAGGTTGAAAAAATGAAACAAACAAAAAATAAAAAACAAAAGAAACTAAAGAAAAAAATGAAACTAAATAAAAACTAAAATAAAAAAGAAACTAAAGAAAAAAATGAACTAAAAATAAAAAAAAGGAACTAAAGAAAAAAATAAATAAAAACTAAAAATAAAATAAAGAAAAAAAACTAAAAACTAAGAAAACTAAAAATAAGAAACTAAAAAAAGAAAAAAATGAAAAACTGGAAAAAAGAAAAACTGAATAAAGAAAAAAATAAAGAAAAAAATGAACTAAAAATAAAAAGAAACTAAAAGAAAACTGAAAAACCCTAACTAAAAACTAAATTAAGAAAACTAAAAACAAAAAGAAAAAAAATAACTAAAAAAAATTAAAACTAAAAATAAGAAAACTAAAGAAAAAAATAAATGAACTAAAAATTAAAAACTAAAAATAAAAATAAAAAGAAAAAAAACTAAAAAGAAAATAAACTAAAAATAAAAACTAAAAAATAAGAAACTAAAGAAAAAATGAACTAAAAATAAAAAAAACTAAAGGAAAAAATGAACTAAAAATAAGAAACTAAAGGAAAAAAATGAACTAAAAATAAGAAACTAAAGGAAAAAATTAACTAAAAATAAAAACTAAAAAAAAGAAACTAAGAAAAAATTAACTAAAAAGAAAAACTAAAAATAAGAAACTAAAGAAAAAAATGAACTAAAAATAAGAAACTAAAGGAAAAAATGAACTAAAAATAAGAACTAAAAATAAGAAACTAAAGAAAAAAATGAACTAAAAAGAAAAACTGAAAATAAGAAACTAAAGAAAAAAATGAACTAAAAATAAGAAACTAAAGGAAAAAGTGAACTAAAAATAAAAACTAAAAATAAGAAACTAAAGGAAAAAATGAACTAAAACTAAAAACTAAAAATAAGAAACTAAAGAAAAAAATTAACTAAAAATAAAAACTAAAAATAAGAAAGTAAAGACAAAAATGAACTAAAAATAAAAACTAAAAAATAAGAAACTAAAGAAAAAAATGAACTAAAAATAAGAAACTAAAGGAAAAAATAAACTAAAAATAAGAAACTAAAGGAAAAAATAAACTAAAAATAAGAAACTAAAGAAAAAAATGAACTAAAGATAAAAACAAAAAATGAGAAACTAAGGACAAAAATGAACTAAAAATAAAAACTAAAAATAAGAAACTAAAGAAAAAAATGAAATAAAAATAAAAACTAAAAATAAGAAACTAAAGAAAAATGAACTAAAAAATAAAAACTAAAAATAAGAAACTAAAGAAAAAAATGAACTAAAAATAAAAACTAAAAATAAGAAACTAAAGAAAAAATAAACTAAAAACAAAAACTAAAAATAAAAACTAAAGAAAAAAATGAACTAAAAAGAAAAACTAAAAATAAGAAACTAAAGAAAAAAATGAACTAAAAATAAAAAATAAAAATAAGAAACTAAAGAAAAAAATAACTAAAAAGAAAAACTAAAAATAAGAAACTTAAGAAAAAATGAACTAAAGATAAAAACTAAAAATAAAAAACTAAAGAAGAAAATGAACTAAAAATAAAAAAAACAAAAATAAGAAACTAAAGAAAAAAAATGAACTAAAAATAAAAACTAAAAATAAAAAACTAAATGAAAAAATGAACTAAAAATGAAAACTAAAAATAAGAAACTAAAGGAAAAAATGAACTAAAAATAAAAACTAAAAATAAAAAACTAAAGAAAAAAGTAAACTAAAAATAAAGAGAAGGAAAAGGAGATGAGGACAGAGGGAGGTGGGGCCCTCCCTTCCTGTCCCGGTCTGCTTCTCCTCTTTCTCACTCTCTCTCTTTCTCTCTACATAAAGGAAGAGGGAGATGGATAAAACTACATTATTCTCACCTACCTTCTATTTCCCGATCTCTCATATTCTTTGCTCTTCTCCTTCGTCCTACTCTGATATGTGTTCTGAGGAGGGTAAGGTGTCTTGTCCCTCCTCAGGTCCTGACCAATTCTTATGTAGCACCGCACAAACCAAGCTATGCTAACGACACCACGGTTTGTCTTCAGGCTAGTTTTCATATCTGCCAAACAGTCCTTTGGGTCTTCGTGGATTCACAGAGTCCTCGGGACTCCTCTCGGAAGGACTCTCCGAAGATTTCCGTCCCTGGGAAACGGAATCCTTTGAGACTCTTTTGAATCCTCTGATAGCTTCTTTATTTTAGAGTCGTTGTCGCGGATTCACAGTCCTCAGACCTCTTCTCTGAAGGACTGAAGATTTCCGTCCCTGGGAAACGGAATCCTTTGAGACTCTTTTGAATCCTCTGATAGCTTCTTCATTTTAGAGTCGTTGTCGCGGATTCACAGTCCTCAGGCCTCCTCTCTGAAGGACTCTCTGAAGATTTCCGTCCCTGGGAAACGGAATCCTTTGAGACAATTTTGAATCCTCTGATAGCTTCTTCACTTTAGAGTCGTTGTCGCGGATTCGCAGTCCCCAGGCCTCCTGTCTGAAGGACTCTGAAGATTTCCGCCCTGGGAAACGGAATCCTTTGAGACTCTTTTGAATCCTCTGATAGCTTCTTCATTTTGGAGTCGTTGTCGCGGACTCACAGTCCTCAGGCCTCCTCTCTGAAGGACTCTCTGAAGATTTCCGTCCCTGGGAAACGGAATCCTTTGAGACAATTTTGAATCCTCTGATAGCCTCTTCAATTTGGAGTCGTCGGATCCAGTCCGTCCCCAGGTAGCTGCTTCCTGAATCATTCCTGAATTCTCTTCGAAGTCTCGGATGTCCTCGTCCTTATGGGTTGTCGGATCCAGTTCGATCTCCGCTTCTCCGAAGACGCACTTATCTCTCACACTCATATTATTCACTGTCACCTGCCGCTGTGATTCTCTTTTTATAGTCGGGTGCCGAGTTCGGCTAAATTTTCCAGCACAAAGATTGTTGTTTATTCTGATATCTGGAAATTTTCTCAAAAAATTTGAGAAATTGAAAAAAAAGTTGAAGTCTGCCGAAAACGCAAATTTATTAACATTGGTTGTGTGTGTGTGTGTGTGTGTGTCTGTGTATGAGTATAATGTATAAATTAAATGAAGAAATAATAAATAATTATATCTATAAATTGGTGTGTGTATGGTGAGGTAATATGATAATAATATGGGTACAGTTATTGTATCGGTGTGAGTATGGGTATTGTTATGGGTTTGGTTGAGATATGGGTATGGTACAGATATGGTTATGATACAAGTGTAGTTATCGGTATGGTTATGGTTTGGTAAAGATATGGTTATGATACAGATGTAGTTATGGGTATGGTTCACATATGGGTATGATACAGATGTAGGTATGGGTATGGTTCAGATATGGGTATGGTTCTGGTATGATAAAGATATGGGTATTGTTAACGGTATGATAAAGATATGGTTGTGCTTCAGATATGGGTATGGTTATAGTATGGTACAAATATGGGTATGATACGGATGAGGGCATGGGTTTTGTTATGGATATGATACAGATATGGGTATAGTAATGGCAGAGATATGGTTATTATTCAGATATGGGTATGGTTATGGTCTGGTACAGATATGGGCATGATACAGATGTGGGTAAGGGTATGTTTCAGATCTTGGCATGGGTATGATACAGATATGGGTATCGGTATGGTACAGATATAATATGGTTATGGGTATGGTATAGATATGGGTATGATATAGATATGGGTATAGTACAGATATGGGTATGATACAGATGTGGGTATGGGTATGGTACAGATGTAGTATGGTTATGGGTATGGTACAGATATGGGTATAGATACAGATATGGAAATGGGGTATGGGTGAGGTACAGATTGTTGGTCTGATATAGATATGGGTATAGTACAGATATGGGTATGATACAGATGTGGGTATGGACATGGTACAGATATAGTATGGTTATGGGTATGGTACAGATATGGGTATGATACAGATATGGAATGGGTATGGTAGGTACAGATGTGGGTATGATACAGATATGGGTGTGATATGGTTATGGGTATGTTACTACTATATGGTAAGGGTATGATACAGATATGGGCATGATACAGATATGGGTATGGTTATGGGTGTGGTACAGATATGGGTATGGTTATGGGTAAGGTACAGATATGGGTTATGATACAGAAAATGGGTATGTACAGATATGGGTATGATACAGATGGGGGTATGGGCATGGTTCAGATATGGGCATGGTTATGGTATGGTACAAATATGGGGATGATACAGATATGGGTATAGGCATGGTTCAGATATGGGTATGGTTATGGTATAGTACAGATATGTGTATGATACAGATATGGGTATGGGTATGGTACAGATATGGGTATGATACAGATGTAGGTATGGGTATGGTTCAGATATGGGCATGGTTATGGTATGGTACAGATATGGGTATGATACAGATGTGGGTATTGGCATGATTCAGATATGGGTATGATTATGATATGGTACAGATATGGGTATGATACAGATGTAGGTATGGGTATGGTTATGGTATGGTACAGATATGGGTATGATACAGATATGGGTATGGGTATGGTACAGATATGGGTATGATACAGATGTAGGTATGAGTATGGTTGATATATGGGCATGGTTATGGTATGGTACAGATATGGTTATGATACAGATGTAGGTATGGGTATGGTTGAGATATGGACATGGTTATGGTATGGTACAGATATGGGTATATACAGATGTAGGTATGGGTATGGTTCAGATATGGGTGTGATTATGGTATGGTACAGGTATGGGTATGATACAGATGCAGGTATGGGTATGTTTCAGATATTGGTATGGTTATGGTATGGTACAGATATGGGTATGATACAGATATGGGTATAGGTACAGTACAGATATGGGTATGATGCAGATGTAGGAAGGGGTATTGTTCAGATATGGGTATGGTTATGGTATGGTATAGATATGGGTATGATATAGATATGGGTATGAGTATGATACATATATGGGTATGAGTATGGTACAGATATGGGTATGATACAGATATGTGTATGAGTATGGTACAGATATGGGAATAGAACAAATATGGCTATAATACAGTTATGGGTATGATTATGGGTGTTGCAAAATATGGGTATGATAAAGAAATGGCTATGATAGAGATATGGGTATGATACAGATGTGGGTATGGGCATGGGTATGGTACAGTTATATGCAGATATGGGTATGATACAGATGTGGTTATGGGTATGGTTATATGGTAAAGCTAATAGTCTTATACACATATGGATATTGTTATAGGTATGTTTCAGATTTGGGTATGGAACAGATATGGGTATAATACAAATATGTGTATGGTAGAGATATGGGTGTGACACAGATGTGGGTATGGGTATGGTTTTGGTAAGGTACAGATATGGGTATGGGACAAAATGTTGGTATGGGTATGGTTCAGATATGGGTATGATTTTGGTATGGTACAGATATGGGTATGGGACAAAATGTTGGTATGGGTATGGTTTTGGTATGGTACAGATATGGGTATGGGACAAAATGTTGGTATGGGTATGGTTCAGATATGGGTATGGTTTTGGTATGTTACCGGGTTTTTATGGGGTATGTACAGATATGGGCGGATATTTACAGATTATTGGGTGGATACAGATGGGGTATGTATGTTTTGGTTTTTATGGTAGATATGTATGGGATGCAGATGGGTAGGGTATGGGTACGTTTCTAGATATGGGGGTAATTTGGTTTTATGTGGTGGGGGGGGGTACGATATGGTATGATACAGATATGGTAAGGTTATGATACAGATATGTGCATGATACAGATATGGGTATGGATATGGGTGTGGTACAGATATGGGTATGGTACAGATATGGGTATGATACGGATATGGGTATGGTAGAGATATAGGTGTGAAACAGATGTGGCTATGATTATGGGTATGATTCTGATTCGAGTAATTTTTTTTAGTTTGGTTTATGGGTTTTGGTTGGTGACAAATATGGGTATGATACTTAAAATGTGGGATGATCAGATGTATTAGGGATCGGTATGGTTCGTATTGGGTATGGTTTTGGTAGGTACAGGTCTGGGTTATGGATTACAGATATGGGTTTTTATGGTTATTGGTATGGTACAGGTATGGCGTATGCTACAGTATGGGCATGGGTATGGTATAGATATGGGTTATGATACAGATAGGGTATTGATATGGCTAAGGATAATGGGTATGATCAAAGATGTAACTAGGGATATGGTTCAGATATGGTATGGTTTGGTATGGTACAGATAGGGGTATGGATACAGATGAAAAGTTATGATTATAGGTTCAGATATGGGGTATGGTTATGGTATGGTACCAGATTAGGGTATGAATAAAGATATGGGTATGGTGTACGGTTACACATATGGTTATGATACAGATGTAGGTTGATACAGGATGGAAGGTAGAGTATGGTTCAGATTGGGTAATGTTTATGGATATGGTTACAAGATATGGGTATGGTTCAAGATATGGTATGGGTTTGGGTACAGATCTGGGTTAATGATTACAGATTGTTTGGGTATGGGTATGGTTACGAGTATGGGTTGGGATGATAAAGATGGGTAAGTTCTGGGCATGGTTCAGACATGGGTATGGTTATGGCATGGTACTGATATGGGTATGAATACAGGTTTAGGTATGGGTTATGGTTATGGGTATGGTACAGAAAAAAAATTGGTGGGTTATGGGCTGGGTTCAGATCTTGGTATGGGATTATGATATGGCACAATATGGGTATGGATCAGATTGGGTAGGTATGGTGTATGTATGGCTATGGGTACAGATGTGGGTATCGGCATGGTTCAGATATTGGTATGATTATGATATGGCACAGATATGGGTATGATACAGATGTAGGTATGGGTATGGTTCAGATGTGGGTATGGTTATGGTATGGTACAAAATTGGGTATGATACAGATATGGGTATGGGTACAGTACAGATATAGGGATGATACAGATATGGGTATGGGTATGGTACAGATATGGGTATGATACAGATGTAGGTATGGGTATGTTTCCGATATTGGTAATGGTTATTGTATGTTACAGATGGTGGGTTATCGGCAAATGGGTTCAGATATGGTATGATTATGATATGGCCCAGAATATTGGTATGGTACAGATGATAGGTAGGCTGGTTCCGATTTGGGTATTGGTTAGGGTATGGGTACAAATTGGTATGATACAGATATGGGTATGGGTACAGTACAGATATAGGGATGATACAGATATGGGTATGGGTATGGTATAGATATGGGTATGATACAGATGTAGGTATGGGTATGGTTCAGATATGGGTATGGTTATTGTATGTTACAGATGTGGGTATCGGCATGGTTCAGATATGGGTATGATTATGATATGGCACAGATATGGGTAAGATACAGATGTAGGTATGGGTATGGTTCAGATATGGGTATGACACAGATATGGGTATGGGTACGGTACAGATATGGGTATGATACAGATGTAGGTATGGGTATGGTTCAGATATGGGTATGGTTATGATATGGTACAGATATGGGTATGATATAGATATGGGTATGGGTATTGTAATGTATTGAGAAACACTACTCTCTCATTTTACTGTGTTGAACCTTCTGGGAGTTGTTGTGGGCTGTCTCCCGCCATCCACGAACTGTGACACGAGCAGAATCATGGATCTGCATACTTATAATTGATATACCAGAATAAAGTAAGTGAATTACCAACCTGTCTTCTTGGAACCTAAGTACTCATAGTGAAGGGGAGTTAGTGTACCAACTACAGCTGGCCACTACCGTATCTAGCCTAGCACACCAGTTTAGGCCTGGGCAACGTCCAGACTCCAGTAATCGAGTTAGCCTGAGTTCAGCTGTATTTCTTGGGGACTACCGAAGTTCCATTCCCCATCAAGAGGGATGGCAGCGACAAGGAGACCGACAATTCCCGGGTTTAACCCAGATAAGTTAGAATTATCTTGTTGGCTAGATTTATTTTCCATGAATGAAGTAACAGAGGCGACACCAAAAAGAGATTTGTTGCTTTCTTCAGTTGGAGTAGATACATTTTCCACGATCTGTAAGTTAACAGCACCGAAATTGCCGTCTGCAGTTCCATTTGATGACCTAGTATATCAACTAAAGTCTCATTTCATAACTAAACCTAGTTATTATGGAGCATTATGTGATTTCCTACAGAGAAAGAAGAAAAGTTGTGAGTCAGTGAAGGAATATTATGCAGAACTAAAATTGTTAGCACAGCAGTGTGAATTTAATATTGATTTTGACTGAAGGTTGAATGAACAATTATTGGTTGGTATTGATAATGAAGTTTATTTTAAGGTTTTATTAGCTGATCCTTTTGAGTTTAAATCAATCTCCTCTCGTGAATTACTTGCCAAGGTTACCAATTTAGAAACTGCTTATGTTACCGAATGTAGTCCTACTTCAAGTTCATTTACAGATAATAGGCCTACAGGTACTGTTAAGAAGGTGAGGCACAAGGTAACTAGGCCTAGGCCTAATTCTAGTGCAGACTCTAAAGGGGGAGGTAAAAGTGATTATTGTAATGCTCAAAGTAAATGCATTCATTGTGGGCATGATAACCATTTAGCTAATAATTGTAAATTTAAGAACGCTAAATGTTATTCTTGTGGCAAGGAAGGCCATGTGAGTACAGTGTGTTCCAATAAAAAGGCTAGAAATAAATCTAGGAATGTTAATACAGTGCATGATGTAGACGAGGCTACTAGTGAGCATATTCCTATTGATGAAAATTTCCATGATTCTTATGATTTATTGAAGCTTTTTGATGATAATGTGAATTCTACTGATTTTGTCGATGATTATGAGAAACCATATAGAGAAATTTTAATGTTAAATGGGTTTCCCTTAGATTTTGAATTAGACACTGGCAGTGGTGCATCGACTATTTCATAGCATGATGTTAATAAATTGAATTGAACACCATTACCAATGTTAAGCGGTGCACCAATTTTTGTGGTGCGTTTTTGTAAGGTAGAGTGTTCGAGTTATAGGATCGCTTACCTCCTCCTTCTTCTTGATAATGCGTTCTGCAGTCTGGGTTTTTCTTTATGGTTCTCCTTAATGTTAGTTCTGGATTAGTCATCTTACTAGGTTAAGGCGTAGTCTCTCAGGAGACGTTTGAATGAGGCGAACGGCAGAGTTTCTTTCTTTACTGTGCAAAGAATTAGAGTTACACATACAACCACAAAACTTATAAATCTATTGTTAGGTGGGGTTAACATGTTAATTCCTCCTTTTCCAGGCGGAGTTAAAAATTTAACATGTTAATACCTCTTCCTGGAGGCTGAGCTGCATTCTTTATAGAAGCTGAATAAGTTTGGTGGGAGGTCACAGGTTAAAGATTTTATGACGGTCTTAAGATTTTAATTGCAATGGTGTTATGGTTCAACTTCCTGTGACTAAGGTTTTGTTGATCAAATTCTGGCTCACACACCAAAGCTCAATTCTCTCTCTCTCTTCTCTCTCTCTCTCTCTCGTTATTTTCACTGTACTTTGATTATTCTCTCTCTGTTTTTATGCTACCCTATCTACTATTATTTCTTATAGCTATCATTACACCAACAAGGAAACGTTTAGCAAATTATGATAAAGCTGAAAATGCAAGTGAATGGTGCAATCAATTGTGATGTTTCTTTTAAAGGCAAAGTTTTCAAAAGACAAAAAATTTTTGTTGTAGATAATGATTTAAATTTAGCAGGCAGGTCTTCCATGAAGAAATTGAAATACCAGTTGGTACAAATGGATAATGTGTGTGATGATAAATTTAAAGGTCCTCATATTACCTACTCCAAGTAGTGCATCTAGGCCTAAGCTTGATTGTGTAAAAATGTTCAATGAGTATCAGGTGTTGGAAGGATCACCCATTACAAATTATGAATGTCAATTAATGTTAAAAGAAAATGCTGTGCCTAAGTATTTTAAAGCTAAATTTTTTCCTTATCATTATAAATGTAAAATTGAGAATAGTTTGAAAGAACTGGAAATGAAAAATATAGTGAGCAAGGCCGAACATGCTGGAGATTAGGCCAGTCCTATTGTTCTTGTAATGAAGCCCAATACCCGAAGCAGTGTTAATACCTTTCCATTACCGAGATTGGATGATATTTTGACAAATGTAGGTTTTTGTCAGTATATTTCAAAATTGAATTTGAAAAATGCATATTTACAGGTTACAGGTATCTGTGAGTGAAAATTCTCAACAATATTTAATATGAATACTCATTTAGGATTATATAAGTTTCATAGATTGCCTTTTGGGTTGTCGTCAGCACAAGGTATATTTCAGAGGTTTATCTCTGAATTATTGGCAAATATTGAGAGTGTTCATGTATCTTTAGAAGGCATATTGATTGTCGGAGCTACCAAGGAGGAACATAACAAGAGTGTATGTAAGGTTTTATCAATTTTGCAACAGAGAAATGTTAAATTGAATAAAGATAAATATATTATTGCTTCTAGGGAGGTACCTTATTTAGGATACATTTCAAGTTGTGATGGAATTAAACCTGACCCAAAGAAAATGGAGGCAATTTTGGAAGCTCCAACTCCTCAGTCTGTTCAGTCTTTAAAATCATTTTTGGGGCTATGAACTTTTTACAATAGGTTTGTACCTCAGTTCAGCTCTATTTTATGTCCTTTATATAATTTAACCCAAAAGAATTTGGAGTTTCATTGGTCAGCAGTTCATGAAGAAGCTTTTCAGAATATTAAGGAAGCTTTGGGAAGAGCTGATATTTTGGAAAATTCTAACCCCAATGCTACAATGATTTTAGAAGTTGATGCTAGCCCTGTAGGAGTGGGAGGCGTTCTTAAGCAAGAATATAAGGATAAAATTTGTACAATTTCTTTCAAAAGTAGAAAATTATCTAATGCTAAATGTAATTATTTTAAAATTGATAGAGAGGCTCTATCATTATTTTTGGGGTCAAGAAGTTTTCTGATTTCCTTTTGGGTAGGAAGTTTGTTATCAGGACGGACTATAAACACTTGACTCATCTATTTAACCCTAGTAAGAGTATTCCACAATTATCTAATGCTCGTATTCAAAGGTGGGCTTTATTTCTATCAGGTTTTGATTTTAAAATTGAGCACATTAAGGGAGTGCATGATACAGTGGCAGATGCTCTTAGTAGGCTACCATTATGTAGAGATGATGCTGATTTTCATGTACCAGGAGGATATGTAAATTTGATTAATATTTTGGATAAGAAATCTTTTGATGTTGCAATTGTAAAAGAATGTATAGAAAGAGACACTGTTTTATGCAGAGTAAGAGATTGTGTAAGGAAGGGTTCCCTAAGGAAAATGTGATGGCAAATTGTATGTTACTTCGTTATAAATTGAGAAATGATTTTCCTTTGCATGAAAATGTATTCCTGTATAGAAATCGTATTTTGGTTACTGAGATGTTGAAAAAGCGTATTATGGAAATGCTTCATGAGGGACACAAGGGTAGTTTTGGCATGAAAGCTGAAGCAAGGTCTTTTGAATATTGGCCCAACATGGACCACGATTTAGGACAAATAACTTTTAACTGTGCATTATGTATAACAAATCTCACACAGAAGGCCATTTCACCTTTATCTTGGCCGTCAGTAGATAGACCCTGGTCCTGCTTGCACGTAGATTATTGTGGACCCATTGATAACATTCAATATTTGATTATTATTGATTCCTTTTCTAAATTTATTGATGTTTCTTGTTGCACGAATATAACTTCAGAGGATACCATACAATGTTTAAGGTCATGTTTTGCTAATTACGGTATTCCTGACACAATTGTATCAGATAATGCAACTTGTTTTATGTCTAGGGAGACTCAGAATTTCTTTCAGAAAAATGGCGTTAGACGTTCAGGAGCACCATATAATCCAAGCACAAATGGGCTTGCAGAACGGGTTGTACGAATATTCAAAACTAATTTCAAAAAGTTTGATTGTATTTGCCTGTAAAAACGAGAATTGGAAAATTTTTGTATACCTATAGACGTAGTACATTTTCGCAACTTTGATGAAACCGTTTTATTTTACATTTTTAATATCCACATTTTACTATGTCATTAACTGCCAGGTAATCTGCAGGTGGAATTAACCTTAACTCTACTATTTTTCGGTTCTGCTGTTGGCATGTTTGCATATTTTGTATTTTAGGCAAAGGTGACAATTTATTGTTAACAAAACAAGTTATTATTAAATAATTTCGTATCAACGGTATATCATAGCGTATTTTAGAAAGATCAACTTTAAAGTTGCTCAATATTAATTCGGTTAGATTTGCCATTACAAACGGAACCATATTGGTTTGACGCTGGACATCTGGAATCTGAAAACCTAACAGATATGTAAGAGTTGTATAAATCTGTAACATTTGGATCGACGTACTACTCTTTACTGATCTGCTTCACTTTACACTGTCAACAATAGAAATTACATCATTTACCTGGCGCTGAAATGATAACCAACGGTCAACAATAGAAATTACATCATTTACCTGGCGCTGAAATGATAACCAGCTCTTTCCAAATAATGATAACAACAGCAGTTGATATTTACAGTTTCTTTGGTAAATATCAACAATTAAAAGTGATATGAGACACAATAATAGTAATAATAATAATAAATAAATAAATAATAGGATGTTTGACAGTTAGTTAGATTATTCCCTTCAAGGGAGTTCAGCCGGTATCCTAATTGATTGTTTTACGACCCTCACGCTGTGTCCAGGACCAGGTAGAGTGGTCAGCACAGATCTCGGCATGTTACATTCCACTTTAATTGCCTTTATCTATACATATTTCGGACAATAAGTAGTTATTTATACTCAAAATCAGTCTTGATTAATTCTAAATATACTTATTACAATATGTACTTCCAAGTAAATACCACTAACTTAAATACAAGCGAAACACTAGACACGGGATCACCGACCACATGCTAGTTCATGATCAACAGTTTATTGCCTGGGCGAACAATTTACTTACGCACAAACTGTACATAACGATATTCTACAGAAGCAAACGGTAACCTTCAAAATTATCGTGGACGGACTATGTATGACCTTTTTTTTTATGCAGAATGCGATGTGCCAAAACAGTAAAACATAAAAAAATCTGGCAAGATAAAATGACTGCCGTTATACAGACTAATAGACAACGCAGAAAAAAAATAAACTCACTGATAACCATAGAAGAGCATTAAACACAGCTGGTTCCTTCAATCCAACACTTAACCTGTGAGTGTTCTTCAAATAGCAGTTTACGCGCTTCTTGACATGCGCTAATTATCATTGGGTCTTTAAACGTCCTTTACATATAAAAACCAAAAAATGATATATCAAATTAAAACTGAGAACTTTACCTTTACAACGATGCTTTAATATGAAACAAATCTTTGCAAATTAAGAAAGTTGTTGTGTTCCGCGAGTTCCGGGAGGAATAAACCTGGCTGTGTTTGGAGAGAGAGAGAGAGAGAGAGAGAGAGAGAGAGAGAGAGAGAGAGAGAGAGAGAGAGAGAGAGAGAGAGAGAGAGAGAGAGAGAGAGAGAGAATTAATTTGCTTACTTTCAGAAGCACAACGGCAAAATTTGCAACTTTGTCTTTGTAGTCACCCAGATATTTCCTTACATTTTCTTTTTCTCACTTTATAGAAAACGTTAAAATTTTGAATGGTAGACCTTAGTGATTTTATCTGCCTATTTCAAAGCCCTTAGGTATTACTGTGACTAAGAGATCTTTCGCCTTTTCTCCTAGTTTTATTTTTTCGTATATTCTTAGTTAATAAACTTTAAAGAAGCTTTTTTTTTATAATCATTGAATCATGACTAGGCTACCTATGTATTGAGTGAAGTAATAAAAATATTTATTTCAAATTATGGTTTCGTTAGTGTTGAGTTATTTGAAAATTATACATAGTACTGTAGTGCAAGGACGTGTACGTATGCTGCCTTTAACGATATGGATGCCTTACTTTTACATGGGAAAATTTAGAATACGGAAATCTATTGCATTGGCAGATCGATCCACAGTAGTCTGACTTGTACTGATACATGTTTTCACAAATAGGCTAAATAAGTTTATGTCTTTGATGAGTGTAAGACTTATGAACAGTGGTAGTTACTTCATTATCATAATTCAGTAAAATAATCTTCATGTAAAGTGGGATGACGGTATTATCATAAAATCTAAAAATAATGGGAAGATAGTAGGCCTATTTAGAGATAGGCAGCACACGTCAAGCACACGTAAAACACTATTAAATAATAACGTTATCTATGGATTATTGCCAAAATTTCGCTTAAAAATAAGTTTTATACTGTTTAATCAACAATTTGAAATTATAAGAAGTAATAATGAAAAATGCACCGAAGTTTCTTGGGCACAATAGAGTTTCCGCCCTGTGGTGTCTTCAGCCACGGCCCATAAAACTCTTTAGCAGCGGTGGTGGTCTATGTTGTTAGCACTGCCAGAGGTACGATCATGGATAACTGTAACCTTAGATGAAATTAAAACGTACAGAGGTTAGAGGACAGCAATTTGGTATACTTGATGATTGGAGGGTGGATGGTCAACATAGCTACAATTTGTAGCTCTTTAGCCTCAGTGGTTGATTTTTAAGATCTGAGGGCGGACGGACAGACAAGGCCGGCACAATAGATTTCTTTTACAGGAAACTAAAAAGAACATCTGCTTCTAGGAGCCATTTAAAGTAACCAATCATTCTCTCCCCCATTTCCATGGTCTCCCCAAAACACATAGGAATGGAATTCCCCCTTCCCCCGCCCCCACGCCTTCAGGAACCATCTCGTTTTCCCATATAAAACGAGAAAACGATCTCATTCACAAGTTTCATAGCTCAAACATCCTTCGAACAGCGAATGAATCTCTCAGGAGGAAATTAAAAAGTAGGTTTCACAGACGAGTTAATCCTTAGAACCGCTCTTAAGAAAGCGTTCCAGTACTTACGTGACGTCTACCATATTTGGCGCAAGTTGGAGTTAGCGAGGACTAAAATAAAAGACCGACTGACCTCTCTAATCATAGGACACCTTTTATTGCCAATCCAATCAAAGTTGTTATTCCAAACCCGCATATTCCATATAATATTCATGTCAGTTAACAAACAACTGTCAACATTCCCGAATGATCAGGACTGAAGAAGAGACAGTCGGAAAAGATAGTTCTTAAGTGCCTTAAAAAAAAAAAAAAAAAAAAAATCCTTAGGGTCTGGCTGCCCAAGCACTCAAAACATTGGGATGCTAACGTTGTCCCACGTTGAGTTTTTGGCCAGGTTACGCGAGCTCTATTTTCGAAGCTTAACTGAGTATCAAACAAGCGTGTTTAGTTCATTATAGATGCTGTCCAAGTAGGATGTGTGACGGGCTTGTGTTTCGAAAAAATTTAGACAAGTAAAGGATAATGTGAGACACAGTTGGGTTCACCCTGCATTATCGGACAGATTCTACTGGTCAATTTCCAATTATGTTTGGAAACCACCAGAAGCATGGTGAGAAGTTCTACCTTTATTACAGCTGTAATAATTCATTTTGACATTATATAATGCCAGCCTGCTATGCTTTCACCTTCACAAATAAATTTGTCCGTGTCGAACATCTCTTGTGCTCACTCTCATAGTACTGGCGTAGAGTGGCATCTGTAGTGGAGCATGGACGCCCCCAGCATATTTTCCAAGGGGAGTAAAACCTAAATCATTCATGGATAGTGTCCGTTATCCAGCAGATTGTTCAGGAGTTAAGCCAGAACCAAGTAAAATAATACCCACTTATAAAAGAATTTCATACATCCTCGAGTTGACCCTCTGAACTGAAAGCTTTCGTTCTCTCTAAACCATCTTGTCAATCCCGATTAGCTGTTTCTCGGAATTATTCCTACAGGGGCGGGGCATCTCGATGCCAGAGATTTTAAAAAGAGAAGGCGACTGGATCTCCTCCTCAGAAGCCACTCACCTGCAGAAGCGTGAACACCACTTCCCCCTTTTGCTCCCATGCTCCTCTGGGGACCCCACACGTGTTCCTTTACCTCCATAGTGCACAGATCTATCAGCAAATGAGAAGACAACAAGTCCACGGATTTCCAGGTATTGTAGAGAGTGATTCCGAGTGCAGTCAGTACAGTTTTTTTTGTCTGCATTTCGTTTCATTCTTTCCAAGGCGACTTCCCCCCTTCTTGGTTCAGTTTCTCACTCCCCAATTTTGGTTCAATGCTGTGATTAATTCCCCTAGTGGTGATATTAAAACATTACCTATTTAATCAAGCAACGTAATATTCCTTTCTGTATAAGCTCCCAGTCCTTCCATGACCCCTGTGATTGAGTTATGTTATGAAATACTAAGAGAAAGTAGTGTTTAACGCTTCTTCCCCACGTGTCCATCGCCTTAGTACTGATGCTAGAATGCAATCTCTTTGCAGATAAATATTGCGCCTGGTGGTGATAGGAAATTTAGGAACCCTTGGGTACAATGCTCTCATTTAAACAAGCCGTTCTGCACAAATCATACCTGTGTGTCTGGGTCATTTCCTGGCCACGTGTTCCGGTGAACCAGCAATCAACCCCCTTAATTTATCTCTGGACCTACTCGAGTCCTGGTCAGCCTTAAGGTGTGACTTTCTACTCACATAATTTAGATATAAATGTAGTTCATTTAAACCAAGTTCCAGAGTTTTATGTGAATTCTTCCCTTCAGTAATCTCGGCCTTTAGCCATAGATTTTTGTTTGTTATAACCTCGTTCCTCCATACAAGGCCTTTTTAAGAGTGCCAGAAAGTCCCATCCCCATTCTTTATACTGAGGGAACGAGACATTTATAACTATATATATAATATATATATATATAATATATATATATATAGATATATATATATATATAATATATATACATATATATATATATTTATAACTGTGGAATTACGATGCCAATAATGTATGGTGAAGCCAAGATGAACGATAAAGAGAAAAAATGCAGGAGGTTGCATTCACTATCAATCAATTCTTGAAAGAATACCGCATTTATATACATACTCCATACAAATATCATGCAATATTATACGGATACCTTTAATTTACTTAAAGAATATGCTGTAGAATGATGCAGTAAAATGTTATATATATATATATATATATATATATATATATATATATATATATATATATATATATATATATATATATATATTATAGTGTTATAAATGTCTCGTTCCCTCAGTATAAAGAATGGGGATGTGACTTTCTGGCACTCTTAAAAAGGCCTTGTATGGAGGAACGAGGTTATAACAAACAAAAATCTATGGCTAAAGGCCGAGATTACTGAAGGGAGGAATTCACATAAAACTCTGGAACTTAGTTTAAATGAACTACATTTATATCTAAATTATGTGAGTAGAAAGTCATATATATATATATATATATATAGATATTATATATATATATATATATATATATATATATATATATATTATATATATAGATATATATATATCTATATATATATTGGATTTTTATCACAACATCGTAATTAAAATATATGCATTAAGCCACAAATGTCCTTTAATATCCAATTCGCTCTACCTCGGAATTAATATTTTTTCATATATATGTTATGTGTATCGTAAATATGAATTATATGTAATATATATATGTATATATATATATATATATATATAATATATATATATATATATATATATATGTAAGTAATGCCTACAAAGCACAGCGTGAAGTGCACTGGCGGCACTACCCTCAGAAAACTATCCATTAAGAAATAACACAGATATGG
Organism: Macrobrachium nipponense; assembly: GCF_015104395.2. Lineage (NCBI taxonomy): Eukaryota > Metazoa > Arthropoda > Malacostraca > Decapoda > Palaemonidae > Macrobrachium > Macrobrachium nipponense. The sequence goes on from NC_061091.1 coordinate 28,338,942, forward strand.
TATAATGATTATAATCATCTCAATGAATGGACTTGTTATTATATTTGAAACAGAAAAACTTCTCGATATGAAAATAGAAACGAGGCTAATGAACATAGCATATAAATCGAGTCTTTTCTATTTCTAAAAGCAAAAGGCAATAGGGTTCAGAACCTAATTCCCTTTTTCAACCTGGATCCCTGGACGCCCTGCACCAAGGCCAGCATACATTGGGATAAGGAGCTGTGTAACCTTGTAGAGGTGCAGTGGCTTAAACCTACCATAAGACTGCTTGGGGGTTATGTTGGAACCTCTGTGACCTTTTAGGAAGCAATAGGCTTATGGATGGTACAAATTAACAGCTCTGAGGGCTCACGACAGGCCTAGCAAGCCGGTGAGCTGCTATAAATTGCTCATGAACCGCACGACTTACTTCAGGACAGACCCATTGATCAAAGGATGCCCAGGCACATCCTGACTCGGAATGTTATTGGACATGGACAGGGAAATAAATCTTTGAGATTAGGAACAATTAATCTAAGTACTTTGAGAGGTAAGGAGGAGGAGGTAATCATGATGATGGAGGAAAGAAAAATAGACATTTTGGGGCTGTGTGAAACCCGTTTACCAGGAGAAGGAACAAAATTATTGCATAACAATTACCAATTATTTTACAAAGGTGGAAGAACCGCACGACACGGAGTAGGTTTTATTGTGAGTGAAGAGCTAGCTGGAAAAATTAGTCATCTAGAATTCAAATGTGATAGGATTATTAGCATTTCCTTAAAGTTAGGAACATTTCAAGCCAGCATAATTCAGGTGTATGCACCACAGCAGGGCCGCCCTCAAGAAGAAAAGGAAGAATTCTACAGACATCTACAAGAAGTAAAAGATTCTGTCCCATATGTAGAGAATACATTAATAATTGGAGATATGAATGGACATATTGGGCAAGACAGGACAGGCATAGAGAGCATATTAGGACCATTTAGCATTGGAGACAGAAATAGAGAAGGAGAAAACATAATTGATTTTTGCATACTAAACCAGATGTCCATTATGAACTCTTTCTATAATCATAGAGACAGCCACAAGTGGACGTGGTACCGATGGAACTCGGCTTTAGGAGCATATACTGAAAAATCAATGATTGATATGGCAATAACAAATAACAAAAATATGGTCAGAGATGTAAAAAGCATCCCCTCTGTGTCATTCGATTCAGATCACAGGCTTCTCTTAATTAAATTAAAGATGACAAAACCCAAACCAATTAAAAGCCAAGTGAGAGAAAGATTTATTTTAGAGAATATGAGAGAAGAGGAGTGCTTAGTTAGATATCAAAACGAAATAAGTAGAGCTAAACAAATGCAACAGGATAGCAATGACCCAAATGAAAAATGGAGACACTTTAGAATGGCTGTAGTGGGTGCTGCTAATAATACAGTGCAAAAGAAAAGAGTTCGAGGTAGGAGGAAAAAACAAACTGCTTGGTGGACCCCCACACTAAAGGCCGCTGTTGCAAACAAAATGAAACTCTTCAGAAAATGGATGAAAACTTTGAATTTGGAAGATCACAATAACTATAAAGAAGCGTCGAGAGAAACGGAAAGAATAAAAGCTCAAACAAAAAGAGAAACATGGGAAAGAATAGGAGAAGATCTGGGAAATGATCTCCAAGGTACCAGAAAACTCATATATAGCACTGCCAAAAACTATAGAAAGGGAAGCCAACCACCCACTATGTAATCAAAGACCCTATGGATGGGACAATTTTAACCGAGCCCCGAGAAATTGAATTAGGATGGAAACATCACTTTGAAACATACTAAACAACGGAAACAATGACCTTGAAGAGCATGTAGAATTTGATGTGGTTGGGGATGCAGAACCTGACATAACAACACTGGAGTTAAAAAATGCTCTCAAGAGGATGAGAAATGGTAAGGCCCCTGGAGTGGATACAATACCTGCAGAGCTCCTTAAAAACATGGGGGAGGATGGAGTCATCTGGCTACTAGAGCTAATCGACATACTCTGGAATGGGCAAATGCCACCTGAAGACTGGAGAAGAGATCTAATATGCCAATCTATAAGAAAGGTGACAAGACAAATTGCAGCAATTATAGAGGAATATCCCTAATGTCACATGCTTTTAAAGTATATGAAAGAATACTTGAAACTAGATTGAGAGGATATGTTGAACCAAAGCTGGGTGAATGGCAAAACGGTTTTCGACCAGGAAGAGGGACAACTGATATGATTTTCTCCCTCAAGATGATATTTGAGAAGAGCTGGGAATGGGACAGGGATAGATATATTGCTTTTATAGATCTAGAAAAGGCTTTTGATAGAGTACCAAGAATGAAAATATGGGGATGCCCTAAAAGACCCTTACTATGGAATCCCTGAGAAACTTATAAGAGCAATTTATAACACCTATCAAAACATCAGATCCAGAGTAAAAACAAATCAAGAGAATGAAGACTGGTTTGAAATAAAATCAGGAGTAAGACAGGGCAGCGTCCTTTCGCCACTTCTTTTTATATTGTTCTTAGATAATGTATGAGGGAACTAGGTGAGGATGAAGCTGCAGATATGACCATCAACCTTATGTATGCAGATGACCATGCAATGATAGCCCTCAGCGCAGAATCTCTCCAAGAAAACGTCAACAACTGGAACGCGATCTTAACAGCTAATGGAATGCGGATCAACAAGAATAAGACAGAGATCATGCACTTATCACGAACACCAAGTAACGTAGATGTAGAATTAGAAGGTCAGACATTGAAACAGTGTAGAAATTTCAAATACTTAGGAGTAGAGTTTAGTGACCAAAACGATTCAAAACTGGAAACAACTACCCGAATACAGAAATTCAGTAACAACCTGTATCTGCTCTACCCACTAATGAAAGACAGAAATATACCTCGCAAAGTGAAAACCATAATATACCTCTCTATTTTAAGACCAATATTGACTTATGGCCATGAATCATGGACATTAACATCAAGAACTAGAAGCCAACTTCAAGCAGCTGAAATGAAAGCCCTAAGACTCATAAAAGGTGTAACAAGACTAGATAGGCTACGAAATGAAGACATTAGAAGAGAACTGGGAGTGGAGGGGATACTAGATTTTGTGGAGAGAGGACAGCTTAGATGGTTTGGACACACCAAAAGAATGGAGGAGGAGCGATATCCTATAAGGTTTTTGGAATGGACACCGGAAGGAAGGAGACCGGTAGGAAGACCAAAAATGAGATGGCTACAAAACATAGAGAGAGGAGTAGAGAGGAGAGGCTCTAGTTTGCGGGAAGTTGATGAGATGAGGCTCTATGATGATCGCCAAGAATGGAGACTGTTCCTGAAGCAGGACGACTGACAGGCCTGGAGGCCTACCTGGCGTCTGGTGAGAAAGGTGAGAAATATATATATATATATATATATATATATATAATTTATAATTATAATATATTGAATATATCTATATATATATATATATATATATATTATATATATCATATATATATATAGTGTTTTATTCATTAAAGAAATCCAGACGCTGATACTGTATTTGGAATTAACCTGGTATTTCCAAGGGTGAAAAGTGTTTATCTGCTTGATACTGGAAACCACTCATGTATGTTTTAAGGTTTGACCTCCCTTGGAAGATATGCTGGGGGCGCCCATGCTCCACTACAGATGCCACACTACGTCAGTATCATGAGAGTGAGCACAAGAGATGTTCGAGACGGACAAATTTATTTGTGAAGTTGAAAGCAGGCCGTCATTATATAATGTCAAAATGAATGATTATAGCTGCAATAAAAGTAGAACTTCTCGCCATGCTTTCGGTGGTTTCCTAATATAAGAGAAATTGACCAGTAGAGTCTGTCCGATAATGCAGGGTGAACCCAACAAGTCTCACATTTTCCTTTGCATGTCTAATGATTTCGAGGCACAAACCTGTCACACATCCTACTTGGACAGCATGCATAACGAACTAAACATGCTTGTTTGATTCAGTAACGCTTCAAAAATAAGATCTCTCTCTCTCTCTCTCTCGTCTCTCTCACACACACACACACACACACACACACACACACACACACACACACACACAACACACACACATATATATATATATATATATATATATATATATATATATATATATATATATATATATAGATATATATAGATATATACATACACACGGTATAAAAAATTGCTGAGGATTTCTATACAATGCTGTACAATAGTGATACAGAAATAAGTTTGTCAATAGAGATAATGAAACACCTAAGCCGGTACCAAAAGTAACAGTAGGAGTAGTAAAGAAAGCATTAAAAGGCATGAAAACAAACAAAGCAGCAGGAGAAGATAGCCTAACAATTGATTTGCTAATAGATGGAGGAGTTTCCATTATAGTAATACTCGCTGAACTCTACACAAAATATTTGCAAGAATGCTCTATACCTACAGCTTGGTAAAACTTTATCATCATATTAATTCACAAAAAGGGAGACACAAAAGACCTGAAAAATTATCGCCCAATAAGTTTAATCTCAGTAATATATAAAATATTTACAAAGACCATATTAGGCCGAACAGAAAGACTGCTAGACTTTAATCAACCAATAGAGCAGGTAGGTTTTAGAAGCGGGTATTCAACAACTGACCATATCCATGTAATTAACCAGCTAAAGGAAAAATCAACAGAGTATGACAAACCACTATGTATGGCATTTGTAGACCATGAGGAAGCTTTGGATTCTGTAAAAACTTGAGCAGTAATGAAAGCCCTTCAAAAGTAAGGAATAGATGAATCTTATGTTAGAATACTTGAAGATATCTATACGGGTAGTACAACAATCCTAAAAGTACATAAAGACAGCGAGATATTTCCGACTGAGAAAGGAGGTAGATAGGAAGACCCCATCTCTCCTAAAGTATTCACAGTGTGCCTAGAAGAAGTTTTTATGAATTAAAATTGGGATAATATGGGAATTAATGTTAATGGGGATACCTTAACAACTTAAGATTTGCAGAAGACTTAGTTCTACTCAGTGAATCAGGGGGAGAATTACGAAAGATGATAGAAGATCTGAATAGACAAAGCAGAAATGTAGGACTAAAAATGAATATGAGTAAAACTAAGATAATGTTCAATGAAAATGCAGAGAGACAACAAATAAGTGTTATATACGAGCCTCAAGAGATTGTTAATGAATATACGTATTTAGGACAGACAGTGTTTCCCCAGGATATGAGACCGAAATTAACAGAAGGATAAGCATGGGATGAAGAGCATTTGGTAAACATAATGAGATTATGAAAAGTAAAAGGCCACTTTCTCTAAAAAGAAAAGTATTTAATCAGATGGTCCTACCAGTATTAACTTATGCATCAGAAACTTGGAGCCTTACTACAGCCTAAGAACATAAGCTATTTACAACGCAAAGAGCTATGGAAAGAATAATGATGGGAATAACACTAAGAGATAGAAAAAGAGTAACATGGACAATAGAGCAAACTAAAGTAGAGGATAGTCTAACAACAAGTAAAAAAAGAAATGGGCGTGGGAAGGACATATAATGAGAATGTCAGATAACAGATCGACAAAAAGAGTAACATATTGGGACCCTAGAGATTGCAAACGAAGCAGGGGAAGGAAGAGAAGACGATGGATTGACTAGCTAAGAAAATTTGAGGGTATAGAATGGTATAGAAAGACCACAAACAGATGAGAGTGGAAGGACATGTATGAGGCCTTTGTCCTGCAGTGGACTAACAACGGCTGATGATGATGATATACACACGAAGTGGGTATTTGCACATGGAGGTGAAAAAAATAATGTGATATTTTCACACGGAGGTGAAAATAACAATGTGGTATTTGCACACGGAGGTGAAAATAACAATGTGGTATTTGCACACGAGGTGAGAATAACAATGCGTTATTTGAACCCGAGATTTAAGACACGAGTTAGGTAGCTGATGTCTGATGCTAGTAGCTAGAAGTTCTTTGGTCATATTTTCTTTACTTCTCTCTTCAGTTAGTAACATGCTTAACCAGTTCACCTCTTAAAGATACTGATTGTTGTCGAAGGGAATAGGCTTTAGTTATTTGCACTCGATATTTAAGATAAAAGTCAGATAGCTCCATACTTAACCAGTTAGCTCTTTAAGATAGCTAATGCTTGTTATCGAATAGAATGCTTTCATTATCAGAAGTAAGACCTTCCGAATCTTAGATGGTTAGTTTTCAGTTAACTTTCGAAGAGGATTGATATCATGGCTGGACTAAAGGAGACCGATTGCTCTGAAATCTTTGGGGAAGTTTTCCCCGTCACCACCTTTAGTTCTTTTGCAGACTTTGAGCGACAATTCAATGACTTCAAGAAAAAGAGTGGCAGCGTCTATCGAGTAAAAACATCATGCAGCGTTGAGGCAAAAAACAAATCAAGAGAAGCTCCTTTACCAGCAGAGCTTAAATATTCGTCTGTGACTTATGTGTGTGTTCATTATGATGAACCAAGAAAAGAAGGAACTGGTCACAGAATAAAACAAAGATACCTGCCGTGTGGATGCCAATCTCTGATATCTTTTTTTTCCTCGAATAATGACCTCCTAAAAATCACCAGATCTAATTTGGCTCATAATCATGAAGTGGCCACAGACTTGCAGCAGTACTATAGCCAACATAGAAGACTGACAGCTTATGAAAAGAGGGAGCTGGATGAAGTAATTCAAATGTTACCAGGAAACAAACAGTTAAAATCTATAGTGTCCACTAAATATTCAAAGATCGTTACCCTACAAGATGAGAGAAATATGAAGAAAAAGGTAAAGGCTCTTGGTGATCGTTCCGAAATTGAGGATTATTTTGATGTTATAGAGGAGATGGAGGGACATGGAGAAGTAAATATTTCAGTCGACGAACACAGTGTCTCATTGAAATTATTTCTTTTGCCTCTGCCGACATGATCGACATGCATAGAACACTTCATAATTTATTTGCACTGAAAGGACTTACAAAGTGAACAAACTCTATTTTCCGCTCTACTTAGTTCTTGTGCAAGACAGTTTGGGTAGAGGAAGATCAGTTTTTTTATGCTTTTGTAAGAAGAGAGACAAGCGAAATGATCCAAAATGTTCTTCAAACGTTTTGTGACATGATGGAAGGTGTTAGCCAAACGAAAACAGTAATGCTAGATAAAGATCAGAATCAAATACAAGCAGTTAAAATATTTCTAGATGTAACAGTGCTTCTTTGAAACTTCCATACTCTAAAATGCTTTAAGAAGAAGGTTTCAGAACTAGTTGTTAGTCTTAGTAAGAAAAATGAAATATTTTGCACTCTTAAATCATTAGTGTATACAAGGAATGAGACAATATTCAATGAGTTGCTAGAAAAGTTAAATGAAGAAAGTGCTACAACGCATCAGTATGTGATTGATATGTAACTGGGTAACATGCAAAGAAATGTGGGCAAGTTACTTAATTAAGGAGTAACGTATTAACTTTTGGTAACGACACAAATAATTGAATCGAATCAGAGAATGGGAAACTGGAGCATCTGATGTCTTCCTCTTCTTCAATGGCAGAATCCATCCGTGCAATTTCTCAGCAAATGCACAATGGTGGAATGTAGTTCCGAGAAAAGTGACTTGTAAGAACTCTATGATATGCTCACTGAACATGCAGTTGCAAAGATGATGGAAAATCACAAAATATTCTCGAATTATGGACCAAAAGTCAGTTGTTTGCAAAAAGGTGTATTTACTGTAAAGTCATCAAATCCTGTCACACAGTAACTATAGAGGAATTAGATTACGATTGTACATGTACTTTTCATTCCCAGCATCAACTGCCTTGTCGTCATAGTGTAGCTTTAGTTCGTTATCAGAATGAAGATATCAAAATGCCTGCATCAAACGCCCGTTGAGAAAAATGTAACTCCTACAACAAAACTCTTCAAACAAAAGCTCACTTTGTACACTTCAGAGTCAAAAATGGCCGTTTACATCAGCAGAGAAATATAAGAATTCTCAAGACACTCTTTAGCACTTGACATCCATCTCAACAACTTGTGGCACAATCATGCATTTAGACAGTTGGAAACGCTAAACGACATTGTTAGTGCCTGGGAAAGGAACACAAAAATTGAAGTATGTTTCCCTTATCAAAAATTAGCAGCAGAAGAGTTTGCTACTGGGATTGAGGACCTTCCTTCATCACCAAATAATGACCATGACCCCCATTCATCAGTATTTAGCACAAGTGCATCAGAAGAAGCCCTGCCTGTCCAAGATGAGACCCTAACCATCTCTCAACAAATGCGAAAAATGATCGCTCATCTCCCTGTTGTAAAGTGTCGAGGTCGACCGAAGAAATAAAAAAAACAATAGGGCGGTTCAATTCAATTTCTAGAAAACGAAAGGCCAGCAG
>NC_061091.1:28352379-28382379 GCF_015104395.2 Macrobrachium nipponense
ACGCTTGTTTCATATGAATAAGGTTCAACTTTTGAATAATAATAATAATAATAATAATAATAATAATAATAATAATAATAATAATAATAATATTAATAATAATAATAATAATGATAATAATAATAATAATAATTAATAATAATAATAAATTAATAATATAATAATAATAATACTATACAACAACAAAGATAAAAAAACACGAGATACGAGACACCACATTAAAAAAAAGAAGGTACAATTAAAAAATATCATAGTCGGGATAATTCCATTCTGATTTAAGGTCCCAGAGATGAGCTCTCGTATAGATTTGTAATTTTCATACCCAGTAAAAAAAAAAAAAAACAATAGAATAACAAAATCAGAAGATAAAAGAGGTCATATATATTCTTTGAAGCTCTGTCAAAGCTTTCCATCTGACGAAATCGACAGGCGATTTCAGAAGCACTGCAGTCATCAAAGCAAGGGTTCAAGCAAGCAAAGTGCATGTGTCACGACGAGATGAATATATATCCCAAATAATGGCGATATCTATTTCTTGACTTTTATTACCTGCGTAAGTCTCTTTTTCTTAATTTTTTTTGTTAGTCAATTAGCAGTGGAAATCTGATCATTCACCTCTTTAAGTTGTTGGAGAAATAAAAGGGTCAGACTCATTATTCACTTATTCTAGTTATAAAAAAACAATGAAAGGCCCAGGTTTCAATTTAGGACAAGGGGGTTGCTTACGCCCACGAATGTTTCTAATTGAAGTTTAAAAGAGCGATTCATATTTTGCAAATATTGGTTGTCATTCTTTTATTTTTCCTTTATATATTACATATCGATACATGGAATTATATTAGTTCAAAGTTAGCTCTCTCTCTCTCTCTCTCTCTCTCTCTCTCTCTCTCTCTCTCTCTCTCTCTATCTCAGGTCTCAGTGCCATTTTACATACAACTAGAAAACGAATTATAGCTAGAAGTGTTCGCGAACTGTCAGTGATTAGATTAGTGCCAAAATAGTAGGATAAAATGTCTACTAAGTTAGTTTTTCGAGTGAATTATTAAAAATTCGAACAGGATGGCAGCGAGCAGTAACTGTGGAAAGCAATGGAGTAATCTTGTTTGCCTTGCAAAAATGCAATATAATGACTTACAAGGAAGGGAACTGGCATTTCTTATCTATGAGATCAATGACAACCCAGCTAAAAAGATCCAAGAATATTCATAGACACATTGGAAGGATATGATCCTTCAAACTGGAGCAAGTCTGCAGAAAATATTATGAAAATAATTGAAAGAGCACCAAATAAAATTCAATTGGTCAAGAGACTTATAAAGAGAATTTACATCAATCAACACATTCCAACAAAGAAAATGAATAAGGTGAATATAGTGAATATACTGATTGATGCAATAAGAAAACGAATGCCTAAAGCATGTAAACTGTGTAAGGTGTGGTATAGCATTGTAAATCCACAAAACCTGATCAGAAAATGCTATGCATGCCACGTACCTACGCATCCTCAATGTGCAGAAGTCAAGCAAAGTACAAGTAAGGACACAAGAGTATTTTGCTCAACATGTCTCTCATGGATAGATAATGTTATTCAATTGAGACTTAATGTGCAAATAGTAGAGGATGAAGAAGATGAGGAAGAGAGGAAGAGGAAAATGGAAAAGAAGAAAATAATACTGAAGTGATAGAAAAAATAATGAAAACAAAGAACAGGGCAAGAGTATGGATGTAGAAAAACTCATAGATACTACGTATGAGGCAATACAGCAGCATACATATGATGAAATAAATTACGACATGACAACACAAAATAAAATCCTGAAGAGGCTGTACCCAGATCTTCATACTGATGGGAAAGAGCAAGAAAAAAGGAAAGAAAGACACAGTCTGCAACCTTTTGAAAATTGAAGCAAATAAAGAAAGGAACAAAGAACATGAGGTGAAGGAAAAAAAACAAGCCATCACCACGTTATGAAATGTTAGCATCGAGAATTCAAGCACCAGCACCCACATACAGTGCAAGGAACAAGCACTGTATACTCGATGTCAGGGGATGGTGCAGATACGGAGATAAATGCAGATTCATACACAAAATGAATAAATATGAAGATTGAAGATCAAATGTATTGGAAAAGTCAATTTTTTAATGTCAGAATTTCTGAAAATGAAGAAAAGAACAAGATACCAGAACAGGAAGGAGACATGGGAAAATCCTTATTATTACCCATATTAAATGATGGGGATAACACACAGACCATCATAGTGATGAATGCGCAGGGTTCAGTTACGTGTAACTCAAAAGGAAAAATAGAGTTCTTAGAAGAACTAACCCAAACTGAAAAAGTAGATATAATGAATATAAGTGAAACCTGGTATATCCAAGAGACTGGTAATGATGATCAGATAAAGGGGTTCCAAACTTATAGATCAGATAAAAAGAATAGGAATCAAGAGGAGACCGCGATATATGGGAGAGACATAAATCAAGGAAAAATTTATGAGAAATATAGTAACTTAGAATGTGAACTAATAGTGGTAGAATTTGAATCTGAAAAATTAGTGAACATCGTAATATATAGACCCCCTAATACTAAAGAGTTTGACGCAATGATAGAAAAATTGGATGATATAATGCAGAAATCACAGACTGGACTATACTCTTATCCGGAGACTTTAACTTTCCTTTCGTAGATTGGAAAGAACGAATAGGAGATTGTGGTTGTATTTATACATATAAAAAAAGAGGGTAATAGTAGTGCAGAAAATAAGAGGCAATTCCAAAGGCTATTAGATATTAGAACACAACATTCAACAAATAAATCATCTGACAACAAGAAATGATAATGCTTTAGACCTAGTATTTGTGAACGAGGTGAATTGTGTTAAAGAAATAATAGTGTATAATACGAGTATTTCAGACCATAATATCATAGAATTAACAGTCCATTCCAAAGCAAGTGAAAACAGAGATAAGGAAGAGATCAAAATGTGGGAAGGATATGGAAAATACAATTTCTACAATAAAAATATAAAATGGTCAGACATAAATGAAGAATTAAACAAAGATTGGGAAAACATATTCGTGAATGATGATATACAGGTAAATACGGGTATATTATATAAAATATTAGAGAAAATAGTGGATAAGTATATACCAAAGAAGAAAAGTAAACATCAGTCATGCATACCAAGAGACAGAAGGATCTTGTTCCAGAAAATCAGAAAGTGGAAAAAAGGTCTTGCAAAAGAAAATAATGCAAGGAAAGTGATGGAACTAAAAAGTAAGATAGAAAATGCAGAACAAAAGATTATACAATCAAAAGGAAATGAAAAACGGGACTTAGACGAAAAGACCGTGAAAAATATCAAGCAAACCCCAAACTATTGCACTTATAAGTGAAAAAGATGAATAAAAGAAGAGTAGAAATAGGCCCTCTAAGAAATGAAGGGAGACTAATGAATGAAAAAAATAAATATGCAACATATTAGCAGAAAGATATGAGAGAATTTACCCCTAGAATTGATATTGAAGACAATGATACAGATAAGAGATGAAAATAGTGAATATTTATTGGACATAGATATTAATGAAGCCGATATTGTGCAGGCTATTAATGAAATTAACAATGGATCAGCAGCCGGACCAGATGGTGTCCCTGCTATTTTGTTAAAGTAGTTCATTCTATTACAAAGCCATTCGCAATATTATTAAGGCAAAGTGTAGATACAGGCAAGATTTATCACATAATATGAAAGTGTATGAAAGGGTAATGAAGAAAAATATTATGAATCATCTAATGAAAAATCCAGTGCGCCACAAGGCACAGTGTTAGCTCCATTGCTATTTCTTATTATGATTGCAGACATAGATAGTAATGTTAAGGACTCGGTAGTGAGTAGTTTCGCCGATGACACAAGAATAAGTATAGAAATTACTTGTGATGAAGATAGGAACTCGCTAAAAAGAGACCTAAACAAAATATATGAATAGGCAGAGGTAAATAGGATGGTATTTAACTCTGATAAATTTGAATCAATAAATTATGGAGATACAGAAGGAATGATATATGCATATTGGGACCTAATAACGAGACAATCACAAATAAGGAAGCAGTTAAAAACCTTGGTGTGATGTTGAACAGGAACATGTTATGCAATGATCAAATAACAATACTACTGGCAAAATGCAAAAAGCTGAACACATGATTATGCTTTATAAAACGTATGTACGTAGTCCACTTGAATATTGCAAGATGATATGGTACCCACACTACCAAAAGGATATTGCACAAATAAAGAGTGTACAAAGGTCCATTACAGCTAGAATAGAAGTTAAGGATCTTGACTACTGGGAAAGACTAAAATTTTTTAATTATATAGTCTAGAAAGGCGAAGAGAATGCCACATGATGATACAGGCATAGAAACAGATAGAAGAAATTGCCGAAAACATCATGGAGCTAAAAATATCAGAAAGAGCAAGCAGAGGTAGATTAATAGTGCCCAAAACTATACCAGGAAAACTAAGGAAAGCACACAGGACACGAATCCACTACGCACCCGCATCAATAATGCAGCGTCTATTCAATGCGTTGCCAGCCCATCTGAGGAGTGAGCGTAGATGTGTTTAAGAATAAGCTCGACAAATATCTAAGTTGCATCCCAGACCATCCAAGATTGGAAGATGCAAAATATACTGGACGATGCATTAGCAATTCTCTGGTAGACATTAGAAGTGCCTCACACTGAGGGACCTGGGGCAACCCGAACGAGCAGTAAGGTCTGTAAAGTCTCTCTTGCCGAGAGGCAATTCAAAAGAAGATACACTTATCATAGGGATTTACCCTCACACACACACACACAAACACACACACACACAATATAGTATAATTCGAGCTACAAATATCCTTTAATATCTAATTCGCTCTACCTCGGAATTAATATATTTTCATATGTATAAACCGAAGGAGAGTTTTTTAGTTGATATAACGTCACTGAAGTCCTTATTTCTTCTCTGTCCGTTGGGCGTTGGTTCGAACCCACGAGAGGACGAATTCATTATCTACTGAAAAATTCTCCTTCGGTTTACATATATGAAAATGCATTAATTCCGAGGTAGAGCGAATTAAACGTTAAAGGACATTTGTAGCTCGAATAATTTATATAAATCACGGTGATGTGATGATTATTCATGTATAGTATATGTATAGAATATATGAGGATAAATCCCTATAATGCACAAATCTTCACTTAACCATAGATTCTGAAAAAAACATTTAAAACATTTAAGGCAGGAAGGCGAGTGTTGAGAGAGAGAGAGAGAGAGAGAGAGAGAGAGAGAGAGAGAGAGAGAGAGAGAGAGAGAGAGAGAGAGAGAGAGAGAGAGAGGACTTGGAAAAGTTATCACATATCGACACATAAAAGGAAAAACAAAAGAATATCCCCAATATTATCTAAATATAAAACCCTCTTCCAAACCTTAATTAGAAATGTATGTGGGTGTAAACACTCCCCTTGTCGTAAATGGAAATCTAGGTCTTTCATTTTTTCAATAACAAAAACAAATGAATAATCAGGGAACCTGACCCTTTTATTTCTTCAACAACTAGAACAAACGAATATTCACTTTTTCCACTAATTGACCAACCGACAAAATAAAATAAAGAGGCATATGCATATAATCAAAGACATGAAATAGCTATCGCCATTATAAAAAAAAAAATCTAATTGCGTCATGACACAAGCACTTGGCTTGCTTGAACCCTGGCTTTGATGGCTATAGTGCTTCTGAAATCCATTGATTTCGTCAGATGGAAGGCTTTGACAGAGCTTCAAGGAATATAGGACTTTTTTGTCTCTCTCTCTCTCTCTCTCTCTCTCTCTCTCTCTCTCTCTCTCTTTAATCTTTTTTCTCTGGATACAAAAAGGACAAAGGTGTTTGAGAACTCATCTCTGGGACCTTGAATAAGAATAGAATGAGCTGGTTGTCTGATTACTCTGTCAGTTTGGAATATGTTGAGAACTCGTCTGTTGGTGAGAATGGAATGATAGTTTTCTGGTTAAATGCGTTTCGTATTTACTTTGAGAATAGAATGTATAGAATTTAGGCCAAAGGCAAACCACTGGAACCTATGAGGTCATTCAGGGCTGAAATGGAAATTGACAGTAAAAGGAGGAATACCTTGCAGTTGCACTAAGAATCAAGTGTTAGGAGAGAGTGGAAAGTAAGATGAAGAAAGAGAACATGAAAGGAGGTGCAGTAAAAGGAACGAAACTGTTTGCAGCTAGGGGACGAGGGGACGCTGCAAAGAACCTTAAATAATGCCTACAGTGCACCGCATAATGTCCACTGACGGCACTGCCCCCGTACGGGAGTATTTATTTTGAGATTTGTGAAAAAGTGGCAAGAAACTGGCTGGAACTGGAATCAGAGCATTAGATTTATGCCGGAGGCCAAGTAAGGGCTGGAACCTATGATGATGTCATTCAGTGCTGGAAGGGAAATTAAGAATTAAAAGGCTTGAAAGATGTGACAGGAGGAAAACCTTTTGCAATTGCATTATGAAACAAGTAAAAAATGCGCCGAAGAAATAGACTTTTTCTTTATAGCATATAATCAAGGCCACCAAAACTAGATCTATCTTGTGGTGGTCTCGGTATAATGTTGTAAGATGAAGGCTACTGAGGCTAGAAGGCTGACATTTACGTTTGATAATTGGAGGGTGGATGATCAACTTACCAATTCAATCCCCTCTAGCCTCAGTAGCTGTTAAAACCTGGGGGTACATAGAAAAAGTGCAGACGGACAGACAAAAAAAAAAAAAAATATAAAAACTGTTAGGAGAGGGTGGCATGCAAGATGGATGAAAGATAATATGAACGGGGGTACAGTAGAAGGAATGTAAAGGGTTGGAGCTAAGGGCTGAAAGGACGTTGCAAAAAACCTTAAGTAATGCCTATGCACAGAGCATCGCCTGAGGTGCTCTGAAGGAACCACCCTCCCCAAGAGAGAAATTGGCTGGAGAGTTGATGTGTGCTTAGGCACCTCATTATGTTAACTGGACAATAAAATCCCATCACAAGGAAACTACTGTAGCCTACATTCCCGGATTAAATTTTTGTAAACAAATGAATTACCGGGATGGAAAACATAAAAATGATTTTATAAAGTTGAAGATGTATACAAAGACATTTAAGAATTCAAATAGAATGTTTGCCTGTTGGAATAATCTTAAATGGACGAAAGTGTCACCATTAACAAAAATAAAATAATAAAATGGTAAATTTATTGGACATAGGCCTAAGCAAGTCCAAGCCTAGGTCTACTTATGTCTTTCGCTGTTATCAGCCTAAATGTCCAGGACCCTTCATGAAACCATGGAATATCAAGCAAGAAATTGATCCATTCTTCAGCAAAAAACAGAAGTATGTGCTTTACAGTATGTCTGCGTTGTTCTAACACCAAATGCAATATGTATAATATGTTCTGGAGTTCCGTTGAGCCAACATGTTGAACTGAGCGCCATTGGACTAAAAGTGTAGCGTTTCCTTCATAACTGATGCCAAAACAAGCAAAAGAGTTAGAGAATTATTGCAAAGGTAGACAAAACTTAGTGCACGACTTGTAGATGAAATTGAAATCTTTTGGACATTCTGCTTCACTGCACCTCAAAGCTGTCTGCTCTGAGAAAGACCAACCAAATGCAATTATCAGTAACCTGAAGTGGAATTTGGTTTATGTGGCCAGCTAGCTTGTTCGTGTCCATTGGCTTTGATATGGCACGGGTCACAAATTTTATAACTCAAGCCCCATTGTCTTAAAGGCTATAAGATGGAGCCATCTTTCCATTTGGTTGTAAAGACGGTATGTATGTATGTATGTATGTATGTATGTATGTATGTATGTATGTATGTATGTTTGTATGCATGTATGTATGCACTATTATTATTATTATTATTATTATTATTATTATTATTATTATTATTATTATTATTATTATTATTATTATACAGAAGATGAAATCTATTCGAATGAAACAAGCCCACAGTTGCCACAGACTTTAAATTCAAGCTCCCAAAGAATAAGGCGTTCATTAGGATGAAGTAAGAGGAATTAAAGGGAAATACAGAAAGAAGAGATCTCACTTAATAAAAAAACTAAATTATTAAATTAATAAATAATTTCATAAATATATAAAAAAATGTATTGAAATGCAAGGAAAATAGTATTATTAGGGTAATAATGCGCTGCATCTTCGCTTGAACTTCTGAAGTTCCAATTGCAATGCAATGTCCTTCTGGATCTAGTAAGAACAACTCTGTCCTGCTGATTGTCAGAGAGAGTTTTCAACTTCTATTAGTTCTGCTTGCTGGGAGAAACCCTTGCCATGCCTCCAACGGCCTGTAATAACGTACACTACAGATACTGTAGCAGAGCAGTACAAAATCAGTAACCGTTCCTAGAGTTGCAATTTTGATCTTCAGGTGGAAGGGTCTCAAACGTCAAAACCTTTCTCACGGTGGACTGTACACGACTTCTAAGTGGCTTTTAGTGGGTTATGGTACTTATTCTAATGAACCTGAGACATGAGCTTCTTATTGAGCGACGAATTTCTCTTTTTATGTGACTTCATCATGACTCCTCTCTCCGATGTTTGGTATTTGAAATATTGCGAAAAAGGACTTTTCTGTTTAGCAAGAACTGCAAACTCAACGTCAGTGTTCCAGTGACTCGTATTAACGTTCTTAGAAAACACATACGTATACAATCGTCAACGAGAGAGAGAGAGAGAGAGAGAGAGAGAGAGAGAGAGAGAGAGAGAGAGCCGCCTGTAGTATATAGATGCCAAAGGTTACTTACCGTACGACTCTCTCACAGATGATGCACTTGACATTTATGAAGCGCATAACTTCACGCGGACGTAATTAAGACGATTTTCATGGAAATTCGTGGAGTGAATTTGATTCCGCAGAAGCTACGATATATATATATATATATTATATCTATATATACCTATATATATATATATATATATACCTGATATACTAATTATATATTATATTATATATATATATATAAACTATACTAGATATATCATATATATATATATATATATATTATATAATATATATATATACATACACACACACACACACACACACACACATATATATATATAATATATATATAATAATAATATATATTATATCTATTAATATATATTAATTATATATTGTATATTATTATTATATTATATATATATATAATATGATATATTATATAATATATTACCTATAATTTATTAATATACCTATATATTATAGGCATGGACATACATATCATATATATTATATATATGAGAATGCCACACCCAGGAAATGGAAACTTTGAGAACTGCCGAGACCTTTTCGGTCTTAACGACCCTTTACTTAAAGCAAGACTTGCCTTAAGTGTCTTGCCTTAAGTAAAGGGTCGTTAAAACCGAAAGATATCGGCAGTTCTCGTGTTTTCATTTTCCTGCGTGGCATTACCTTTATTTATACAGCATCAAGTTTTATATAATTCGGGATCAAGTTATTCATATATATATATATATATAGATATATATATATATATATATATATATATATATTATATATATATATATATGTGTGTGTGTGTGTGTGTGTGTGTGTGTGTGTGTGTGTGTGTGTGTGTAGCAGTCTCGCCGTAGTTATAATAACAAAGGCTTCAAAATAACGAGGTGAAAAATTTTAAATGTTCCGATATAACGAAACAAGTGAAAAAGAACAGTTGAGCACTAAGCGGAGACAGATTTTAAAAATAGACAGAATTGCAAATGAAGTTTGCAACTGTGTGTGTGTGTGTGTGTGCTTGTGTATAAGAGAGAGAGAGAGAGAGAGAGAGAGAGAGAGAGAGAGAGAGAGAGAGAGAGAAACACATACTTTTAAAATTTACGTATCAAACCCTTCATCTAGATAATTGAATCAAAAGTTCAGTTAGTTAGAAATAGAATTCACAGAGAGAGAGAGAGAGAGAGAGAGAGAGAGAGAGAGAGAGAGAGACCTTACCTTACAGACCTTACATCTTGTTCGGGTTGCCCCAGGTCCCTCAGAGTGAGGCACCTCTAACGTCTACCAGAGAATTGCTAATGCATCTTCCAGTATATTTTGCATCTTCCAATCTTGGATGGTCTGGGATGCAGCTTAGATATTTGTCGAGCTTATTTTTAAACACATCTATGCTCACTCCTGATATATTTCTCAGATAAGCTGGCAACGCACTGAATAGACGCTGCATTTTCGATGCTGGTGCGTAGTGGATTAATGTCCTGTGTGCTTTCCTTAGTTTTCCTGGTATAGTTTTGGGCACTATTAATCTACCTCTGCTTGCTCTTTCTGATATTTTTAGCTCCATGATGTTTTCGGCAATTCCTTCTATCTGTTTCCAGGCCTGAATTATCAAGTAGCGTTCTCTTCTCCTATCTAGACTATATAATTTTAAAAATTGTAGTCTTTCCCAGTAATCAAGATTCTTAACTTCTTCTATTCTAGCTGTAAAGGTCCTTTGTACACTCTATTTGTGCAATATTCTTTTGGTAGTGTGGGTAACATATCATATTGCAATATTCAAGTGGATGTAATGGTAATCGCTTCATAGCAAAGAAAGATAAAGGAAAGGAAAACGCATCTTCGAGAAGTTCTGCCGAACGGAGGTTTTCGCGCGTGTGTTGGAGATGCCTGTTCTCATGATGGTTCTAGAATCGGCAGGAGTGTTGTGGAACGCAACAGGCGCCGAAGTGTCGTGAGAAACGCCGCGACTTCTGATGCAATACTTCGTTGAGAAACTTCTAAATCGTTCTGGTAATCTCGGGAGTCTGTGACGTTCGCTGTAGGCTCCGCCCCCAGAATGCCGTATAAATATGACGGACGAAGTAGGAGAACAGAGATCATCAGTTAGTCACAGAGTAAGAGATCATCAGTAAGAGCCACAGATCAGATTATCAGTGAGAGATCAGCAGCAGAGATCATCAGAGTGAGATAAGAGAAGACCGACGAAGGATCAGAGAGAACAAGGCGCTCGAAGGAGTTTGGTCGAATTCTGGTCAAGTCGTCGTCAGGAGTGGACGACCGAGTTATTTCAACGTAGAGCAAGACTTCAGAGAAGAAACGTTCTGCAAGAGGTTTAGAGAAGTTCCTGACCTTCGAGTATCAAGAGTAGACATTATTTTCTGCAATACAGAGGCAAGAAGGCATCTACACTTAGAGTTCTCCTTTTGTGAAGCCATTGCTTCGAGTTGCAGAACTGGTCGGCAAGTACTTTCATTACGCAACTGTTCCCCCAGTTCATGCAGTGTAAGATTTTACCTTTTTTATGTAAATAGGAGCCACCATTCTGCATTTGTCTTTGTTAGTAAGCTTGTAAATAAACCTTTGTTGTGTTAGTGTTTCTTTCTATATTCGTATCCCCAGTTTCAACTGCTGGTGTTGAATTCTTTTTGTTTATAATAATATCGAACCTGAAGCGGACCTCTCTCTCGGTTCATAACAGTGGACTACGAACATATGTTTAATAAAGCATAATCATGTGTTCAACTTTTCTTGTTTTGAAGTGCCGTGACAACATTCCCATTTTTGCTTTGCATTTTGCCAATAGAATTGCTATTTGATCATTGCATAACATGTTCCTATTCAACATCACACCGAGGTCTTTCATTGCTTCCTTATTAGTGATTGCCTCGTTATTAGGTCCCTTATATGCATATAGCTTTCCTTCTGTATCTCCATAATTTATTGATTCAAATTTATCAGAGTTAAATACCATCCTATTTACCTCTGCCCATTCATATACTTTGTTCAGGTCTCTTTGTAGCTAGTTCCTATCTTCATCACAAGTAATTTCTCTACTTATTCTTGTGTCACCGGCGAAACTACTCACTACTGAGTCCTTAACATTAATGTCTGTCTGCAATCATAATAACAAACAGCAATGCAGCTAGCACCGTACCTTGTGGCACACTGGATATTACCTTAGCTTCATCCGATTTCTCATCGTTTCCAATAACTATCTGTTTTCTGTTGTGTAAAAATTCTTTTATCCATCTTCCTACTTTGTCCACTATATTATGTTTTCTCATTTTCTTCTCTAGTATATTATTGTCTACCTTTTCAAAAGCTTTTGCAAAGTCTAGATAAACCACATCTGTTTATTTTCCGTTTACCATATTTTTATATATGTTCTCATGGTGGACTAACAGTTGGGTTTGTGTATTTTTTTCGGATACAAAACTATGTTGTCCTATATTAAACAAATTATTTTTTATCAAATGTTTCATAATATTTTTCTTCATTACCCTTTCATACACTTTCATAATGCATGATGTTAGACTCACAGGCCTATAATTATCCTTCTAGTCTTGATCCACATTTGAAAGTAGGGGTAATATATGCTAATTTATGCTCATCATAAATCTTGCCTGTATCTACACTTTGCCTTAATAATATTGCAAGGAGTTTTGCAGTAGAATGAACTACTTTCTTTAACAAAATAGCAGGGACTCCATCAGGCCCAGCTGCTGATCCATTTTCAATTTCATTAATAGCCTGCACAATATCGGCTTCATTCATATTTATGTCTGATACATATTCACTATTTTCATCCCTTATTTCTGTATCATTATCTTCATTATCAATTCTAGGGGTGAATTCTCTCTTATATCTTTCTGCCAACATGTTGCACATTTATTTTTTCATTCGTTAATCTCCCTTCATTTCTATTCTTCTTTCATTCATCTTTTTCACATATGAGTACAATATTTTGGGGTTTTGCTCGATATTTACTAGGGTTTTTTCTTCCAAGTCCCGTTTTCATTTTATTTTGATAGTATAATCTTTTGTTCTGCTTTTTTTATCTTACTTTTTAGTTCCATCACTTTCCATGCATTCTTTTCTTTTGCAAGACCTTTTTTCCACTTTCTGATTTTCTGGAACAATATCCATTCAGTCACTTGGTATGCATGACTGATGTTTACTTTTCTTCTTTGGTAAATATTTATCCACTATTTTCTCTAATATTTTATATAATATATCCGTATTTACCTGTATATCATCACTTACGAATATGTTTTCCCAATCTTTGTTTAATTCTTCATTTATTTCTGACCATTTTATATTTTTACTGTAGAAATTGTATTTTCCATATCCTTCCCACATTTTGATCTCTTCCTTATTACCGTTTTCACTTGCTCTGGAATGGACTGTTTTCTAAGATATAATGGTCTGAAATACTCGCATTATAAACTATTTCTTTAACATAATTCACCTCGTTCAATAATACTAGGTCTAAAGTATTTTCCTTTCTTAATTGGCAGGTGATTTATTTGTTGAATGTTGTATTCTAGTAGCATATCTAATAGCTTTTCGAATTGCCTCTTATCTTCTTCGCTACTATTAATCTCTTTTTTATATGTATAAATACAACCACAATCTCATATTCGTTCTTTCCAATCTACGAAAGGAAAGTTAAAGTCTCCAGGTGGGAGAATAGTCCAGTCCTTGTGATTTCTACATATATCATCCAATTTTTCTATTAATGTGTCCAGCTCTTTAGTATTAGGGGGTCTATGTAATTACGATGTTCATTATTTTTTCATATTCAAATTCTACTGCCATTAGTTCACATTCTGAGTTACTATATTTCTCATATATTTTTCCTTGTTTTATGTCTTTCCCATATATCGTGGTTCCCCTTTGATTCCTATTTGTTCTGTCTGATCTATAAGTTTGGAACCCCTTTATTTGATCATCATTACCAGTCTCTTGGGATTACCAGGTTTCACTTACATTCATTATATCTATTTTCTTTTCAATTTGGGTTAGTTCTTCTAAGAACTCTATTTTTATTTTTGAGTTACTTGTAGCTAAACCCTGCGCATTCATCACTATGATGGTTTGCATGTTATCTCCTTCATTTAACATGGGTAATAATAAGGATTTTCCCATGTCTCTTTCCTGTTCTGGTATGTTGTTCTTTTCTTCATTTCCAGAAATTCTGACACTAAAAAATCCAAGTTTTCCAATATATTTGATCTTCCTTCATTATAATTATTCATTTTGTGTATGAATCTTCAATTTTCTCCGTATCTGCACCATCCCCTAGCATTGTATAAACAGTTTTTGTTTCGTGCACTGTATCTTGGAGCTGATGCTTGCATTTTCGTTGCTGACATTACATAGCGCAGTGATGGCTTGTTTTTTTCCAACACTTCATATTCTTTGTTCCTTTCTTTATTTGTTTCTTTTCTATTTTGGATTTTATTATTTAACTGATTTTGATTCATGGCTACAGGGTGCATATATTTACATTTTTTGTTGAACTTACTTCCTTTTCCTTCTTTTAAGTTTTTGCATATTTTTGGATGTAGATCTCTGCATTCATCCTCATAGCTGTCTAGGTAGACGCATTTATCATAGATCTCATAATTGTGACATACCTTGGGATGTTTGTAGTAATATCTTTCACCGACTCTGCAATTCCCTCTTTTCAAAAGGGTGCAGATTGTGTCTTTCTTTTCTTTTTTTCTTGCTCTTTCCCATCAGTATGCAGATCTGGGTAAAGCCTCTTCGGGATTTTATTTTGTGTTGTCATGTCGTAATTTATTTCTTCATATGCATGCTGCTTTATTGCCTCATATGTAGTATCTATGAGTATCTCTGCATCCATACTCTTGTCCTGCTCTTTGTTTTTATTATGTTTTTCTGTCATTTCAGTTTTATTTTCTTCTTTTCCGTTTTCCTCTTCTTCCTCTTCCTCATCTTCTTCATCCTCTACTATTTGCATATTAAGTCTCAATTTAATAACATTGTCTATCCATGAGAGACATGTTGAGAAAAATACTTTTGTATCCTTACTTGTACTTTGCTGAGCTTCAGCGCATTGGGGATGCATGGGTATGTTGCATGCATAACATTTCCTGATCAGGTTTTGTTGTTTTACTATGCTATACCACACCTTATACAATTTGCATGCTTTAGGCATTCTTTTTCCTATTGCATCAATTAGTATGTCCACAACGTTCACCTTATTAATTTTCTTTGTTGAAATGTGTTGATCGATGTAAATTTTCTTTATAAGTCTCTTGACCACTTGAATTTTATTTGGAAATCCTTCAATTATGTTCATATTTTCTGCTGATTTGTTCCAGTTTGAAGGATCATATCCTTCCAATATGTCGATGAATACTTTTGTATCTTTTTGGCTAGGGCTATTATTAATCCCATAGATGAGAAATGCCAGCTCCCTTCCTGCTAACTCATCATATTGCATATCTGCAATGCACGCAAGATTTCGCCATTGCTTGCCACAGTTGGAGCTTACTGCCATCCTGATCGAATTTACAATAATTCACTCGAAAAACTAACTTAGTATACACTTTAACCTACTATTCTCATGCTAATCTTATCACCGACAAATCATGAACACTTCTAGATATATTTTGTTTTCTAGCTGTATGTTAAACACATGATATCGGTTGATTAATCAGACTGTACACAGGTACGTCTCACCAAGAGAGAGAGAGAGAGAGAGAGAGAGAGAGCGAGAGAGAGCGAGAGAGAGTGCGTGTATGTGTTACAAGGAGTTACAAGGATTAGTTTCAAAGACTTGTTAGTCCATCCAAGGAGACATCGTGTGCTCACTTATCTCTAGGAGCAGGTTTTACTGTTCATTCACAATGTCCTAATGATTTTGTTCTTCTTTTAAAATCTTCCACACTGTTGCTGTTTACAACTTCTGGTGGCAGTTTATTCCATTTGTCACATATCTTTTATGTAAAGAAGTTACCACAATGGGATGTGTTGTATCTCTTCAGTTCTAGTTTCCATCAATTATTTCTTGTCTGGTTTCCGATTATGTAAATAGGTTACTGTCTACTTTTGCTATGCCTTTCAGTATCTTAAATGTTTCCATTAGTTGTCCTCGCAATCTTCGTGTTCAGGCTGTCTAGTCGTCTTTGGTAACCTATTTGCCTGATGGATGGAATTAACTATCTCTCTACTACACTACGATGTCTCTTGCTGCCTCTTGTATTAAAGTTTCTGTGATAGTTATTATACTTCTAAAATTTACGTATCAAACCCTTCATCTAGATAAC
The DNA here is from genome assembly GCF_015104395.2 of Macrobrachium nipponense. Taxonomy (NCBI): domain Eukaryota; kingdom Metazoa; phylum Arthropoda; class Malacostraca; order Decapoda; family Palaemonidae; genus Macrobrachium; species Macrobrachium nipponense. The sequence goes on from NC_061091.1 coordinate 28,368,527, forward strand.
TGAATCAGAAGTTTAGTTAGAAATAAAATTCACGGGGAGACCTTACCTTACAGACCTTACATCTTGTTCGGGTTGCCCCAGGTCCCTCAGTGTGAGGCACCTCTAATGTCTACTGGAGAGTTGCTAGTACATCTTCCGGTATATTTTGCATCTTCCAATCTTGATATTTTTAGCTCCATGATGTTTTCGGCTATTCCTTCTATCTGTTTCCATGCCTGAATTATCATGTAGCGTTCTCTTCTCCTTTCTAGACTATATAATTTTAAGGATTGTAGTCTTTCCCTGTAGCCAAGATCCTTAACTTCATCTATTCTAGCTGTAAAGGACCTTTGTACACTCTCCATTTGTGCAATATCCTTTCTAATTGATGCAATAGGAAAAAGAATGCCTAAAGCATGCAAATTGTATAAGGTGTGGTATAGCATAGTAAAACAACAAAACCTGATCAGGAAATGTTATGCATGCAACATACCCATGCATCCCCAATGCGCTGAAGCTCAGGAAAGTACAAGTAAGGATACAAAAGTATTTTTCTCAACATGTCTCTCATGGATAGACAATGTGGGTACCATATCATATTGCAATATTCAAGTGGACTACGAACATATTTTATAAAGCATAATCATGTGTTCAGCTTCTCTTGTTTTGAAGTGCCGTAACAACATTCCCATTTTTGCTTTACATTTTGCCAATAGAATTGCTATTTGATCATTGCATAACATGTTCCTATTCATCATCACACCACGGTCTTTAACTGCTTCCTTATTTGTGATTGTCTCATTATTAGATCCCCTATATGCATATAGCTTTCCTTCTCTGTCTCCATAATTTATTGATTCAAATTTATCAGAGTTAAATACCATCCTATTTACTTCTGCCCAACCATATACTTTGTTAAGGTCTCTTTGTAGCGCGTTCCTATCTTCATCACAAGTAATTTCTCTACTTATTCTTGTGTCATCGGCGAAACTACTCACTACCGAGTCCTTAACATTACTGTCTATGTCTGCAATCATAATAACAAACAGTAATGCAGCTAACACCGTACCTTGGCACACCTGATATTACCTTAGCTTAATCCGATTTCTCATCTTTTGCAATAACTATCTGTTTTCTGTTGTGTAAAAATTCTTTTAACCATCTTCCTACTTTATCCACTATATTATGTTTTCTAATTTTCTTCGCTAATATATTATGATCTACCTTGTCAAAAGCTTTTGCAAAGTCTGGATAAACCACATCTGTTTCATTTCCGCTTTTCATATTTTTGTATATGTTCTCACGGAGAGAGAGAGAGACAGAGAGAGAGAGAGAGAGAGAGAGAGAGAGAGAGAGAGAGAGAGAGAGAGAGAGAGAGAGATGGGAGAAAGGAAATATGAACGGTGGTACAGTCGAAGGAATGAAAGAGGTGGTTGTAGCTATGAGCCGAGGTGCCGTTGCAAAGACTTAGGAGTAATGTCTACAGTGCATCGCAGGATGTGCACTGACGGCACTACCCCCTACTGGAACAGGAGAGTAAATATTTAGGAAACAGGTCTACCTGAGGATAACTTTGCATAATAAAGGCATGTCCAAAAAATTTCAAACTTATTAAATGGCTTTGGGTCAAGGTTAATATTAGAGTGACCTGACCCTGGAACACTTCAACTTGGCTACAACAAATCACGGTTAACTGTCCACCAGGTTCTTAATTTGCTGCGTGTGTTATTGAAAGTACAATGGGATTGAATTTACGATATACAAGGGTTTTCTGTTTTTTTTTTTCAGGGGTAAATCTGGGTTACCTCTCTCTCTCTCTCTCTCTCTCTCTCTCTCTCTCTCTCTCTCTTCTATTTCTCTCGATTCTATTTCTAGTTCAGTTATCCAGATGAAGGGCTTAATAATAATTATAAGCTAATTTTTAAATATAAAGTTAGTAACTCTCTCTCTCTCTCTCTCTCTCTCTCTCTTTCTCTCTCTCTCTCTCTGTCATTTTGTGAATTCTATTTCTAACTCAACTTCTGATTCAGTTATATTGATGAAGGGTTTGATACGAACATCTTAAAAGTATATATTTTCTCTCTCTCTCTCTCTCTCTCTCTCTCTCTCTCTCTCTCTCTCTCTCTCTCTTCTCTCATACTTTATGCTATATCTTCTGTTAGGGGCATAGATTTTAATTCAAAGGACAATCTTAAAATTTGCAAAGTTTTCAATAACTTTAGTATTGATTAGATTATCCCAGTTATTGATATTATCTGAATAATTATTTCAAATTATATACAATTAAAATTTTTTATTCATGTTATTATAATTATTATAATTACGTACCAAACATCTATCAGGTGCAAAACCTCATTTTCCAACCTTTTGTATGATGGTGTGTAATGACCTGCTAGCATATATATACTATATATGTATATATATATATATATATATATATATATATATATATATATATATATATATATATATATATACACACATATATATATATGGATGGTAAAAACGTTCTGTTACAACAGAATTCCATTTTATAAAAGGATCCCATAAAAACGCCAAAATATAGAAAGTAAGTACTATATTTCAGAGACGGTTCTCTCTCTCTTCAGGAAAGTAATGAATGAGAAAAGGTTATAGAAAAGGCTGGATTTAAATTTTATGCCAAGAGATCCACCCACAGGGAGTGTTTTACTATGTCACCCCTGCTGATAATTTCTCTTTGATCTTCTTAAGCGTTGGTTGAAGGAAGGTTTTATCTATGATATCTGAATCCAAGGCTCCCTCTGAGATGTCCATAACCATAGATATAGACGGGAGAGATTGGACAGACAAGGGACGATCGATGTCAGTGATGACGTCGGTATCAACAGAGGAGACCAGAGGCAAAAACGCCACTTCTTTCACCCAATGCTGGGTCATCAACTGTGTCAATTACAGGAACAAGTTCACAAACGAACAAGGGATCACATTTCACAAGTAAGAGACCTTTTTTCATTCATGAGAATCGTTATTACTGTTGAAATAGCCTCAAGTAAACGTGTGTTAGATCGCAGTCAACCTCACTCCTACTTTCATATCTAATAAAATACGTAAGGAATGTTGTAATAATCTTGTTATTAAAGCAGGGGTGTTGTTTATCCGTGGTACGTGTCTACAGATCGTAAAATATTATTCCAAATGACGAATTGTATGGAATAAAAGTTTTTCAATGTGCTGAAATCTACCTGAAAAGTCACTGGCATGAAGGGTTATCATTAGTCCATACAACCATGGTTATGCCTGACTATTTTCTTACTACTTGTACTACAACAATTTACATAGGTTAGTTAATGAAATGTTATGGTGGAGTTATTTACATGTTATCAATAAGTTCTCAAACCTGGTATGGAGAGGACTCTGCTGAATTTGACCTGCCAGAACACTTAAAGGTAGTATATTCTTCAATTTTACCGTTATCTCTTTTACTTAAAAGGAAACTTCAAATTCATACTACGTTATAGCTTGAAAAATCGGGCTCAGACTGGAAACCCTCATTGTGATCTTGCCTAAAATGAGCTTCTTTCACTTATCCCACCCAACAGTACACACAAGTGAATATTGGCTGATAGGTATCAGGCTATTGAACCTAGGCTATTACTAATATTATGTTATTATATGCTTTTGGCTGAAGCTTATATGGGATGACAGCGTTGCAGATGACAATTATTTACCATACTAAGTCAGTTTGACCCATAAGTAAAGAACGTTGATTAGTTCTACCTCTCGAGTAAAACAGCACTGTAAATTTAAGGTGGAAAGAAAGGCACATAACTTCGACAAATTGGTCAACTATAATGCTGAAGTGTATCCAAACTACAGCAGAGAATTAAAATTTTCATTTCAACATGTAGTACACATTGTTATTGGTAAATGCTGCAAAGATAATTTACCAATCATTAAAGACTGCTGAGAAAATAATCATAATGTAGTTGGCTTATCTACAAAATTTTATGGCTTAACCGTAGAAGAAATTTACCAGCAAAATCAAATATTTTTATTTCTGCACACAGTACATATTGTATATAGTAAATGGCGCATAAATCATTTGACAGACTTGACGGACAGCCGAGAAAACACGTTTTAAAGAGTATACGGTTTCCCATTAGATTTTATGGGTTTGCGCTATTTCTTACATGAGAACGATCGCATAGCAATGACGCTATGCAGTGCACGTCACAGACTGCTTTGGCTACTAGGCGCTGTCCAATCTCTCTTCTCTATATCTGTATTCATAACATAGCAGACCCTTCATCTAAATAACTAATTCAGATATCATAGATAAAATCTTCCTTCAACCAACGCTTAACAAGATCAAAGAGATATTGTCCGCAGAAAATGGCTACCTGTGGATGGAACTCTTGGTAAGTACTGCCTTTTCTGTTGATTTTCTCATTCATTACCTAACTGAAGAGAGAGATAGCAATCTCTGGAATATAGTACTTACTTTCAATATTTTGGCGTTTATTTGGGCTCCTTTTATTGTATATATATATATATATATATATATATTATATATATATATATATATATTTATATATATATATACTATATATACATACATATATATATATATATATATATATATTATATGTATATATATATATATATATTTTATATATATATATAGATATATACTACATATATATATATATATATATATATATCTATATATATATATATATATATAGATATATATATATATATATATATATATTTAGTACAATTAGGAGGACTACAAGGGGGCGATGCATAATTCAACTTTATTTCCAGCCAATGTTTCAAACCCTGACTTCATCAACAGCTCTAAAATACTAAAGTAACAACAATTAAAATCAATACATAAGATTCTGTGAAACTCATTAATGTTAAAATATATATATTATGGCCGAATCGTGAAAATTGAAACCAACCTAGCGCCTCAAAGTAAGAAAACTGAGTGACCAAGGAGGGCATCAAAAGGACGAAGAAGCATCTTAAGGTATAAACAGAGAATCAGAGGAAGCTTGATTACTCAAAGAAACCGTTTATGCAATCCAATATTATTTACAAATTTACTTGCCCGGGGTGTCCCGGTACTTACGTTGGATCGACGAAACGCTTGTTGCAAGTTCGATATTCTAGTCATTTGGGAGTGACCTACAGAACTGGCCAGAGGATAACCAATCCTGAACTTTCTAATATAAGAAATCATGCAGCTCTCAGTAAATTTGAAATTAACAAAAAACATTTTTCGATAATTGACAATACCCAGCATAGCCAATATATAACGACACTTGAGTCTTTATATATCAAACACCTCGTTCCTTCCCTCAATTCTAGTCAATCCTCTACTCAGCTTTTCTTGGCGTATTCGAGATCTGGGCAAACGACGGTCCTACAGCCATTCCTTTCTTGTCCTTCGCTTTATTAAGGTTAATATTCTTTTTTAATCCTAAATTTCTCCATTTTTAATGTCACCTTGTAAATAATTTTAGTATTTTTAGCTTTTAACAATAATTTTTATGAATACCTTTAGTATTTTATGTTTTCCTTTTTAAAATAGCATGTAAACTTTAATTATATTTTTTATAAATGTGAATTGATTTTACATTACAGACTGATGATGTGTCAGGATGACACGAAACGTATCTCATAATAAACTCCTTAACTGATCTTCTGAGTTTCGGTAACCCTCTGATGTCTACATGTTCGCACCTTTTGATATATATATATATATATATATATATATATATATATATATATATATATATATATATATATATATATATATATATATATATATATATATGTATATATATATATATATATATATATATATATATATATATATATATATATATATATATATATATATATATATATATATATATATATGCGAAAGTGTTGACTTCTAGCAAGTCAGATATGTAGTGCAAACAGGGGAACGAAAAATGGGTTATATATATCTAACCACCCTTATATTAAAAGTACACAAATTGGAAACCCTTACCTGTTGTCAATGGTGCCCTCTGTCTGCAAACATGTCATTAGGCTATTAAGATCACGTAAGTATGAAAATATACTATTTATTACCCAAAGCAGATGAATATAGAATGGAACAAAATGATTAACAAGTCATAGTGACAAAAACCCAAATCTGCCCACAAAGAAAACTAGTAAATTAACACTCTACCCTCCTGACTAAGAATTCACTCCCAGACCCAAAATATCGATAGGTTCATTATATTAATCAGGTTAGAGAATCCCATCTCTAGTACCATGGAATAGAACCCATCTGTTATAAAGATAACAATGGATAAAAGATACATTCACACAACACTCTTTTCAAAGTAATTAAGTAAAAGAATGTAATTCACACTTCTCTCTCTTTTCAAAGGTAATGGTTTTCTAAGTCTTACAAAAATATGTGCCATACCTTTACGATGGGGTTTTTCTCTCCCGACACCTGACGTGTACCAAACTGACCTCTTTCTTCTCACCAAAAGGAATGTGACTTTTGCAAGTGCCCTGGTCGATTAGACCTGTATCATCCGTACAAACGAATGTACATGCTTGACGACAAGACGAGCGGTCTCTCGATTAAAACGCTTACGTACCAAATTCCTTCACTTGAGAAAGCTGCCCCTACAGCTCAGCCTGTTTCCAAGCAAGACATGATATGTGATTCACTAACATTACACACTTGTAAGATGGCTCGGCCATCTATGTCCTCTGTGCACTCCTGTCGCACACCACATCAGCAACTAATGCACAATGTATCAATTTACCACATGACTTAGGGCTACCTCCGTTGCTGGAGCCCTTGTGCTTCGTCGAATGCACAAAAGTTTAAGAACTCCTAGCGCACAAATTGTGATCAGTATAGCACCTAACATGATCATTGATATTGGTATAGTGTAACATTCACTAATGAAAGGCTCATCCTCGCCACTAAGATAACCAGAACTTGACGAATAGTTGTAGACGCAGGTCGAGTGCGTAAACCAACTCGAAACAACTCAGCACGCGCCATTATTCAGCGTCTGCGACCCTCGTGAGTGTATTCAACACCTTCTCGTCGCAAAACTGTAGATTCGATGTTTTCTACTGAAGGAAACGTGGTCACCACCCCGTTGTCAAGGAAATACCCCATGACTTCTATGCAAGTGCTACTCGCACCCGCCTCATCGAAGATTGTAGACTCCTGATTTATCCCAGAACATATCCTGAGACGATATATCGAAGACATCTCATCCTTTGCAAAGGCATTCCATAGAAACGCCATTCGTGTGTAGACTTGACACGACCTCTGGTACTGTAGAACGAAGTCGTTTCCATCGCCACCATCACGCAGAGTTGGGAATTCTCTAAAGTCATTGTGTGTCCATATTTAAAAGGTCTGCATGGTCATAAAATAACTAAAGTCTTTCTTTACCCCACAAATCCGTCATTAATTAGTATATTCAATCTTCTGGTCAAATATTAAAAATTCCTCGCTAAACAAAATTTAATCTTTACCCACTGAATACTCACAAATAATCCCATATCTGACAAACACGCTATCAAAAAAGAACCCATAATGTCTAACAGCAAAAACCCCTTTTATTGTTTATATAACTAACCTCCATAACATATGATGCCAAACACACCTTCTGTCTAACTCACATACACTGACAAATTATATCGCCTATTTAAAATAAAAATGCTATTTAGAGCTTAACCCCCATTACATCTCTCGTAAGAAATGAAAAAAAAGAAAAAAGGAAAGAAAAGTAAGATAACAACAATAATAAGTGAACTTTCCCCCATTACACAGCACACATAAGAGAAAAGGAAACATTTATAATTCAATATCTTTCCCAAAACGGAATGTGTACCATTACGGAATTTACTACCGCAGCAATCCCATCGACCAGAAACGACCGGAAAGGAATCCCCTTACATGATATATTCCCGTGGAATGTCATAATCAACATCTACGAGAATAGTGCAAATCCCCGAGTAATCAATTCCAAAGGGAAAAATCCGCAACCGGATTCATTACAGCATCATTAGCAAAAATCCACCTGTGAACACCTCAGGTGCTTCGAACCGCACTACGGATTTGTCTAGTCAGACTCGCAACGCCAGAAACTCATGATTCTCAAAAAAATGTTCTATACTGAAACCACATCAGCCCGTTTCACAGAACTATCTCCAGGACATGACCAAGCTGCTCAAAGATTGTCTCAAAGACATAACTTTCCCAAACGATACTGCCCAATTATATAAAAATTTATCACCTATTCGGGATAAAAAACTACGATAAACTCACAATTCCATAATTATATACCACCAAAAAAAAGAAAGTCACCTCCAAGGATTAATGCCATCTCCTTATATATATATATATCACCATCTTAATAATAACACCACTCCAGTGATAACAATATTTCCTCCATTTAATTAATAACCCCACACAAAACAAAAAATCATCCCCCCCAAAAAAAATTGTCGTTAAATCATAACTCCCCACGACATTACCCGAATTATATAAAACCCCAATGTCATCTATTCGGCTCATGAAACCCCAAAAATTCAGCCCCATATTTATCATCACGTTTCTCAACTAAAACAAAAAATTTGCCATATTACAACACCTTCCCATGTAAAATATTAACCCCGAAATCTTACGCCAAAACGCCGCAGATTTGCGCATAATAAGAAAAAATAACAGTAGAAGGAAATAAAAGAAAAAAAACGTGAAAGCATTCCGCCACCAAATTGCAAAAAAATCAGACAAAAAAAAAAAAGAAAAAAAAATGCAATTGCGCGACAATATATTAATCACCACAACCAATTCTTTTCAATTTCGAGATATGTGTTAACCTCGACCGACCTGTTTTTTCCTCTAAGACTACAAATCTGTTTCCAAATTTCTCTTCAATGACTTTCAAAGGATCTTCAAACTTCGGGCCTAATTTGTAATTTAGTTCATTTCTCATGTTAAGTTTTAAAAATACCTTGTCTCCGACATTGATCTTGGGATCAGATGTTTTACTATTACTCTTCTGTACCATATCTCTGGTTGTGGATTCGAGATTACGGCTGAGACAAGCATGTCTCTCTCTCGCTGTGGATACCAACGCCTCGGTCATATCCTCCCCATGATGAGGTATAGTTAGCAAATCAAATGTGCCTCGTGCTGGACAACCAAACAAAGCTTCAAATGGGGACATTTTAATGGAATCACTAACCATAGTGTTAATACTGCGTCTAACAACATTAACATATCTGTCCCAATTCTTATCATTACCACCTACAGTTTTTTCCTGAGAGCCTCGAGCCACTTTCCTGTTTTGCCCCATTATCGCACATCCTCCCATTACCTTCAGGTCTGTATTGGAATAATTGTTACTTTCTGTATCCCCATGACTTCAGCTAAACATTCCAAGGTTTCGTTCACAAATTCCCTCCCAACTTCGGGTGAGCCATATCTGCAAATGATACCATTGAAAAACGCTATGGCTACTTCTTCGGCCGTTTTATGCTTAAGTGGGAAAATTTCTACTATCCTTGTAAGTTCATCTATTATCACTAACAAGTACTTGTTCGCATATCTAGACTCAAAAAAATTCCCCAGGATATCCATATGTATTCTCTGAAAAGGTCTACTCGGTATAGGATACGATCCTAATTTGCATGAAGTTGTCCTTGCAGGCTTACATGTGTTGCACACCGTACAATTCCTTACAAAATTTTCCACATCTTTCCTCATGTTTTTCCAAATGTATTTAGCACGAACCTCATCATACGTTTTTTCTATTCCCAAGTGAGGACTACTGAACTTGCAATGAACTATAGCCAAAACCACTGGAATTAGGACCTTCGGAATTACGATCTGTGTCGTATCTCCTTTGCTTTCACTGGTTCTCAACTTATATTTAATTTTCCTAACCAATAGATTACCTTCCAACTCCAAACCCGAAAAAGGCAACTTATAACGTTTCCTAACTAATTCCCCTCTTAGAAACGCTTTTTCGTCTGCTAAAATCTCGTCTTCATCTTGCCTTTGCTCTATGAGAGGTATATCCCATTGTATGGCCTCGCTAGTGATTTGCGCGACTTGGAAACTTTCCGTGTCGTGAAAACTCCTGCTGAGAGCATCAGCAACCACGTTAAATTTGCCCTCTATATATTTGAGCTTTGCATCAAAATCTCTGATAGTTAAAAACCATCGAGCTCTTTTAGGCGACAAATCGGGTTTATTAAGAATATCTAGTAACGGCTTGTAATCTGTAAGAACTTCTACTTTATTCCCCATCAGTAACATTTTAAAATGAACTAAGCTTGACACTATTGCAAAGGCTTCTTTATCTATGGTGGCCATGGACTTCTCGTTGCTGCCCTTTGTCCTGAACTTCCTGCCATAAAAAGCTATAGGATGGAATTTCCCATCGAACTTTTGCATAAGGCAAGCACCTATACCTTCCTGGCTTGCATTAGTCGCTAATATAAAAGGTTCGCTAAAATCTGGAAACTTCAAAACAGGGGGATTCATTAGCGCGTCCTTGAGCTTTTGAAAACTCTATGCCTGGGGTTCCTTCCATTGAAATTGAACGTCTTCCCGCAATACATCAGTTATGGGAGCTGCTATATTAGAGAACCCTTTCACAAACCACCTGAAGAAACCGGCGATACCCAGGAATGACTTAATCTCTTTCTTTGATCTGGGGGTGTGAAAATTCGCTATTGCTTTGACTTTATCGTCCTTTACTCTAACCCCTTCCTTAGATATGACGTGGCCTAGATATGTGATCTGCTTTTTCAAGAACAAGCACTTGGCTAGCTTAATTTTCAACCCTGCTGATCTGAGCCTCCTAAGTACTTCTGTGAGCACTTCCAGGTGTTGCATGATCGTGTCTGTTGCGACCAGGATGTCATCCATATACACAAAAATATTTTTGCCCAATAACCCGTGCAAAACTGTGTTCACCAACCTGGCAAAGGTCATCGGACTGCCCGATAAACCGAAAGGCATTCGCGTAAATTCATAGTGTCCCTTGGGCACTGAAAAAGCAGTATATTCCTTGCTACTCTCACTAAGAGGGACCTGTAAGAAACCCTGCGCCAAATCAATTGAGCTATAAATATTATGTCCCCCAATTTCCACAAAAAAATCTGGTATGCACGCGACTGGGTAGCGGTCAGGGATCGTCTTTTCATTTAAACGTCTAAAATCGACGCATACACGGGACAGAACGGGGTCCTGTTTCTTAGGCACCGGCTAACAAGGGAAAGCTGTAAGGAAACACGCTAGTCTAATGATTCCTTCTTCTTCCCAATCTATTAACCTCTTTTCTCTACCTGTTTCTCTGATTTTGAAAGGTATGCGATATGCAGGGTTATAAATAGGTTTTGTGCCACTCTCCAAATTTACCTTATGCTCTAACACATTAGTCAACCCCAATTTATCACCTTGTAAGGCTACCATATCCCCAAATTCTGCCAAGAGCCCGCTTATCGCTTCAACGTGTTCACTATAATCCACATTAGCTAAATTTTCTCTAAATATTCGTTTCCTTGACTGCATTTCTGCCTCCGAAAACTCAGGTTTCCCCTCTACGATAGCCACTGGACCACTATCACAACTCTAATCTTGGAAGTCCAATATATATATGTATTCTTCTGGTATCTCCTAACTGTATCATTACAGTTTAGCAACTCTAACCACGTCAACCCATCCTTGGATACACTGTTCACCAATGCCGTGCTAACAACCCCTCTAAGCTTCTCGCTATTTTCAATAACACACACATCTGTGGGTTTTCTTATTTCCTTCAATTTAACTTTTACCATAGTCTTCAAACCAGATAGTAACATAAAATCTTCGGATAAAACACCTTTATATTTTTGGTTAGTACCTCCCCTTTCCACCGCCCCATACACATTACCACCCCCAGTACCATCCCCAGCATTGTTAGTATCAGAAATAACATCAATATTAGTATCAACATCACCATCCATAGTATCATCACCACCATTGTTATCACTGTGAACTCTGATAGAACCCCCGTAATCATTTCCCATATCAGCAACATGGGTTTTAATATTACCTTTCTCCATAACACTTGTATCACCGCCATTAATATCACCGAGCATATCTCCTCTTTCAATAACCTCCATGTCCTCCGTTCTATTCACGTCCTCATAAGGCAGAAAAACACCAGGTATCCCGACTGTTATCCCATTAACACCCGCATGGATCGAAATCTTGTGTCCTTCTACAAGCAGGATGACCCAGCAAAAGTCTGTTGCCCAAACGCAATTCCTTTCATTACCAAAAATGTTCTGTTTAGCACTATGTCACCATGAGTAAATACTGTATTTGAACACAACCCAGGGTATTTAATCTATGGGCTTGCACATCACACACCGTCTCCGTTGAGGGTTGCAAAGGGTAATTGGAAAACATGGATTGATACAAATTATAGTCCATTAGATTGATTGACACCCTTGAGTCTATAAATATCGGGATATCCACATCCCCTACTGTTCCATAGACTATAGGCCTGGGCTCTGGGCCGTCCCCCAGAGACCATAATGGCATGTACCGATCACCTGTACCCTTTTTGTTGATCGGGCTTCCAAAAATTTCGCCGATCTCTTTGCCCTCTGGTTTGACCTACCTGGGAAGTTCTCACATTATAATTACCAGAACCTTGAGGTGTATCCTCGCATCTCTCTGTATCTGAGACTGACAAGATTGCCAATGATGATCAGTGCTCTTACACATTCCACAATATTTAACCCTACACAATTTCTTTGGATGCCCTGGTTTATTGCAGTTGAAACAGCGCAACTGCTGTTGGTTTTGATCGATTGATCTTTTGTTATATTCAACTTTTGCACACAGACGAGGAGGAGAAAATTCTGTGTCTCTTTGCACTCTGTTCCTCGGGCCTGTCCCATTAAAAATTGTACTATCTACATTGGGACATTTAGACATATGTTTCTCAATTTGGGCATAAAGTAATTCTTCGTCTGAAGTAGGGTCAATCTTTTCACCAAAGGTATTCACTATCGCATCCAGTATATCATGCAAGAGCAGGGAAAAATAGATCAGTTTATGAATGTTCTCAAGAGAAACATTACTCTCTGTAACCCATTTAGATGTTTTCAATTTTTCTACCCAATCCGCCGCTGCGTCAAAAAGTTTTGAACTATGTTCTACGAGGCTATTAGTGCCCTTCCATAGTTTATAAAGACCCCGAAGGTCCCTCACCATATCTCCGTGTTCCTTTGAGCCATAAGCTGTTTTCAAAAATGCTTGCAAATCCGTCCAGGTACGACATTTTGTAAATGGGAAACTCCTGCAATGATGGGAGAGATCTCCCCTATTGAAATATAGCAAAGCTTTTGCCTCTCTAAATGCCTCTATATCGTCTGATATATTCTTTCCAGCTAAATAATTATTCACCCCTTCAATAAAAATTTGTAGGTTGTGATAGAACGCCATCTACCATCCCTCTGAAAGGACTCACGCCCGCACTCACGTTCGTTACGTGATGTAGTAGCGTTGTGGTACTCTTAGTATCCGCCATCAAGCTCTTTTGTTCTATAAGATTCCCTGATTTCAATAACATCAATGTATTTATATACACAAATCCCAATCCAGAAAAATTAATATAAATTTTCCCCCAATAATGGATAACAAAAGGCAAACGCGCCCCATGCCCAGTATATCATCCCACAAAAGCAACAACAAAAAAAATAGGGAGGGGATAGAAAAAGAAAAAAAATGCAAAACGCTTACTAAGCGATCCAACCCGGCAACCGTTTCACACACATCAACTCTCTCTCCCTTTCTCTTTCTC
>NC_061091.1:28392379-28402379 GCF_015104395.2 Macrobrachium nipponense
GCCTCTATTCAACAAGTAGGGACTTTGAGAGTGAGGAAACGGTAGAAGGAGGAAAGCCCCGAGTTCCTCCACCCTCCCCTCAGGCACCCAAACCCGAAAGTCAAGATCTAACGACTTGAGAAAGGTCCGAGAGAAACTGAAAACGCCAAGATTTGCTCAGGAAAAAAAGTTCCCCCTTCCAAGCTCATCACATGAGATGATGGTTCCGCCGGTGAGGAACAGCGGGAACGAGCGACCATGCCATCGTCGCTTTTCTATCAGCAGTTCCACCGCCCTTACTGGCATCACTTCGATATTGGATGAGGATGACGCCCATACAGTAATAATTCAGTCTCTGTAGTAGTTCCCTCCCCTTGCGAAGATGGATCACTGATAACTCTACGGAAAGTAACGCCAGATTTCGCCAAAGATGACTACCGAAATTCTGACGGTCAATGACACCCTGGCGTTGGTTCCTCCGACCTCAGAAGGTAAGTCGATGTTAATACAGATAATTTTATATCTTTCTTTGAATAATTCATGACTGGCAGCAGACGGCTGCTAAAACAGCGCTGCGCTGTTGAGTTTGACAACGATAAAATTTCGGAATCGAAATGATATTATTGCATCAACCAATGGTACAATCGTAATGAAATGGTTTAAGTTTTATAACGTTTGTGTTGGATAAGATAAATATAAGAATAACAAATTGATAAACAGAGAGAGAGAGAGAGAGAGAGAGAGAGAGAGAGAGAGAAGCGTAATTAATGGTTTAAGATCATTATAATGCACTAATTACAACGCATCCGTTGGATGAGATAAATACAAAAATAAGAAATTGATAAAACAGAGAGAGACAGAGATAGATAGATAACAAAAATAGATAGCTAGATAGATAAACAGTGCAATCTCGGTACAGTCATAATATGAATATTATGGTAACAAGAGTTAAAAGCTAAATACTCTGTTACATCGTATCTGTTGGATGAGATAAATATAAAGATAGTAAAGTGATAGAGAGAGAGAGAGAGAGAGAGAGAAGAGAGAGAGAGAGAGAGAGAGAAGTGTACGCAATACTTCTGCATCGCCAATACAAATGTCCGTTGTGAGAATAAGATAAATACGAAAATATTAAGCAGTTACACACACACACACACAAAAAACATTTAAGTATTACTAATACATACAATGTATATGTAGATACGTATATAAATATATATATACATAGACACATATATGTGTGTGTGTGTGCGCGCGCGTTCAAAGCTACAGAAAACCAAACGAATAAAGTGAGTGAGAGACGGCAGATAAATCAATAAATAAATAATTAAGAAAGTGACACTTGGCCAGCTAATTTAGGCACCCGGACCCGCAAGACTTTTTACTTTAAATGGTCCACTGAGAATAATTCACAAATATAATTATTCCTATCATCGTAAGTTCTCTTAATTTCTTTCACGACGAATTTCCTAAATTAACTCCGGAGCTTTCCCCAAAATTTACATTGTAAACTTATGCATTTTCGAGGGTGGTCTAAGATGTTATAAGGAGAAAGTAAGACCAAGAAGGAGTTTGTTGTTGTTATTATCATTATTAGAGACTGATTCCCAGGGACTCTGATCCTCATCAGGAACAGCCAAACGAGCTCTGCAGTCAACATTTTCATTCCACTGGGATGTTTCGGCTGTAACACACTAAGGGCCGTATTTTTAAACTGGCATTTTCGAAGGAGAAGCTGTTCGCGGCTAAAATGGTATTATTGTGCCACCTGCTTCGCGGCGAAAACGAAGGTGATCGGAAGGTGAAAATATTGGAAACGAAGAGGAAGTCTTGACCACCTCTTCCCTAATCTCTTCGTATATTTTTTGTAAAATTATAAGAGAGAACCGCATAACTAATGTAGTATTGGAACGTATAACACATGCTAAATATTTTAGTAGTCTATTTTTTTCAGTACTTCAATGCAAATGGTCTTACTTGCAGTCTTGTAAAAGACTGTCTTTGTACTTAGAAGACCTCACCTTCCCAAGTTCCTGGATGTCTGGTGTTTATGAACTTCACAGCAGTAACAGAATCGTCTTTCACCTCCTCTTGGATTATATTATAATCAACACAACGTATTTGAGTTCGGCAAAACAGCCATTGCAAAATAAATGGAGAAGAAATGAACCATAGATTAAAGAACATTTCGAAACTATTTCCCGCCAGTCAGCTTCAAGGAATGGTCGTGATTTAATCAGTAGGCGGCCTTAGCTGTAAAGTCAGTTGGACTCTGCTGTAGTAATAGTATTAATGCACAAAACAATTGTGTAAGTGATAAAGTTTATATATTATAATACATATATATATAATAATAAAAATAAAATATATGTATATATATATATATATAATATATTAGATATATATATTACATAATATATATATAATAAAAATATATATGTATAATATATATATATATTATATATATATATACAATATATATATATATATATATATATATATATATATTTATATATATATATATATATATACATAAAGTGGTATAGAAGTAGAATAGCCCTCTTTCGATCCCAATGAAATATTTGTTTACCACTTCAGGCATACCAACCGCTTCCCCTGTGACTCTAAAATACCGCTCCACGAAGAGATTTCACGAGCAGGGTCTTCATCGAACAGGGAAGGTGGTAGTTTAAAAATACGGCCCTAAGCCATTTCGACCTAAAATAGAGGCAAAACCCAAACATAAAATCTTATGCTGGTAAAGTACGAGTCAAAGAAAGGTCACACTCGACAATGTTTTTTTCTTTTTTTATAAACTCCGTTACCACCAATAAAAACACGGTACGCAGAAAAGGAGAAAACATTGTGACTTAAAACGAACACATTTCAGTGATTATAACAGTCCTTAATAAAACTCAGAGAAACAAACTTAAGACAAGAGAAATAAAAGTTCACAAACATTAAATAAAACACAGACTAAGAAACAAAATAAAATAAACAAACTAACGCAAAAACTAAGGCAAGAAAAGAAAAATTACACAATACATAAATTAGACTAATGACTGGAAAGCGAGAGCGGGTAGAAAAGCAGTAGATTATGGATAATGTTAAGAAAGACTGATCTTGGTTGAGGTGGGGCTTAAGTTTGTGAATATGTATAGATTCTAAAATCCTCAATTCACACAATTTTGAATTGGAATCTACTGCAGTGTTCACGGATGGAAGACTGTTGCTTGATTGATAAGTCTATACCTATTCTGTCAGTGATTCCTGCATGCTGGCAGTATCTAGTTTTGAGCTTCTTTAGGGAACTACACAAAATAACCCGCTTGGCAGTTGCGACAATTATAATAGTGATCAAAGCAATAAATCAGGCAGTTCATTTTATAAAGGTAGTAGGGTTTTTATTTTAAGCTTTTATAAAATTTAATGTTTTGGTGTTTTGTCTCTATTTCAGGTCAAAAATAGCTTAGTGTGGTACATCCAATCGGACTAAAAATGTTGATTATAGCGCTTGTTTGGCTGTTCCTGATTATTATTATTATTATTATTATTATTATTATTATTATTATTATATTATTATTATTATTATTATTATTATTATTATTATTATTATTATTATTATTATATGATTTAACCAGATCAAGGGGTTGAAACTACACTAAAGAACTGGGCATTAAGGGTAAAGGTTATATCCTACTCAAAAGTCACTCGAGACTTCAAAATTCACTTGACACTAAAATTCACTCGATATTTCAAAAGTCACTCGACACTTCAAAAGTCACTCGACACTTCAAGTCAATCGACACTTCAAGTTAATCGACACTTCAAACTTCACTTGACACTTCAAAAGCTCACCACTTCAAGTCAATCGACACTCCAAAAGTCACTCGACACCACGAAAGTCGTTCAGCATCACACAAGTCACTAGACACTTGAAAACTCACTCGATACTTCAAAAGTCACTCGTCACTTCAAAGGTTCCTTGGCACTCGAAAACTAACTCGAAACTTCACCAAAGTCACCTATAAAGCCACTTGGAACTTCAAAAGTAATTCGACACTTCAAAGAAGTCACTCGACACTTCACAAAAGTCACCTCTAAAGCCACTCGACACTTCGAAAGCTATTCGACACTTCACAGAAGCCACCTCTAAAGCCTCTCGGCACTTCGAAAGCCATTCGGCACTTCACAAAAGTCACTCGACACTCCACGAAAGTCACCTCTAAAGCCACTCGGCACTTCGAAAGCCATTCGGCACTTCACAGAAGCTATTCCACGCTTCACAACACGTCAAAAGACGCTCGACACTTCAGTGTAATTTCCGAGTAATCCATTACGAAAGCAGCGAGGACGTAAATAAACACAAAGTCCTCAAACTTTGTTAATGACAGCCAGGAATTTCATACAACCCTTTGCATGCAATATGATGACTTTACTGCCTTTCCTGTTGACGGATTTAGGAAGGGAAAGGTTAAATATCTAGGGTAGCGCTGAGTGCTGGATTCAGTTGGGAAGATTTTGACCATGCACACACACAAACATGTATATATACACATATTCTCATATATGCATCTACATATATACATATATCATAATATATATATATATATTATATATATATACTACAATATATATATATATATATATATTATATATATATATATATATATATATATATATATATAACTGTATATATGCATATATGCAAATTTGATATGATCCAATCAATTGTATTGTTACTTGTAGATCACGAAAAACCCTATGAGACATTGCACTCATAATGAGGTCAATTTTGCTTTAATTTGTTGACTTAATTATATTAAGAATCTGACTAAACTGTACAAAATCATGGGATGTTATATTTAACGTCCTTGGGAAATGATATTAACTAGACAAAATGTCAGTGATTACTTCTCTCTCTCTCTCTCTCTCTCTCTCTCTCTCTCTCGTCCTCTTTCCTTTTTCCCTGCTCTCTCTCTCTCTCTCCTCTATATATATTATATATATATTATATATATATTTATATAGATATATATAATATATAATATTATATATATATATATGTGTGTGTGTATAACTTAGTCACGAAAGTTAGGAACGTGATAAATCCATAAATAAAGATATATGCCATGTTTAAGAATGACCTTAAAGATATAATTACAGACTTAAATAAAAATTAGTTGCCTTAGACTTATCTTCGTTGTAATGTATGTCTAACATGTATTGTGGATATGGTTTTGTTTACCAAAGTTCTGAATAGCTGTCACCTATAATCCTTTAATTGTTTTGTCCTTGTATCTGAGATGATTGTCTTAAACTTTTAATTGCACCCATTGTTTATGCTTGTTTGGGAAGGTTACTCATCTTCCAGGTGTGTTGGATTCAAGGTACTAATCTCTTTTTAATCCCTATCTGTCTGTTTTACGAATCTTCTTGTTTTGTCTTTTTCTTCATGTATGACAGTTCATCTGCTTAGTAAAGGACGTTTGGACGTCGAAAGGTCTCGCGGATATTCCGTCGTTTATTTTCCTTCGTGGCATATATCTTTATATATATGTAATGAGGATATGAACCTCATTATTCATTTGGTAAACGTGTAACTCCGAGCATCAGGCATACAACACATAAATCTCTCTCTCTCTCTCTCTCTCTCTCTCTCTCTCTCTCTACTTCTTTCTCTCCACTCTAACAGGTAATCAAAATGAGAGAGTTGCATTATAAAAAATACATTTATTAACAATGAAAAAACAGTAAATCAATTAGGTCTCAGACTAATTTAATTAAAGTTACCCCACTATCAAAATGTCTAAAAAGTATTTAGTCACACCAAATGTCTCTTCTCCCATCGGGACTTCCTCGGTCCCCCCCATGGTCCCCCCCCCCCCACACCAATGTTCCGCTAGAACCGTCTGTTTCAAAGACATGAGAAACCACTCGTAAGTACACACATAAGTTTAACAACAGAGATTAAAGATAGGAAAAGATTGGATATTCTGATCAAATGTTAAACAGACAACAAGCCGCTCTTTGGCTAAAATACTATAAGACTCACCCATGCAGCCGGAATATTTCAAGCACTATATTATAAAGAGACTTTCGCTGAGCTTCCACGGCATCCTGCCTTTCTCTCAAAGCCGCCTCTATCCAAATCCACCATAGACTTGGGTATGATACATTATTAACAGAAGAGGCGCACACGCACATACGAATGCACATTTCGTCAACGCCTCACATTACTGGCTACAACCAGTTTCTCAAAGGCACTTTGGAAAGAGTTCATAAACTGATGTACATTGACTTGTCTTTCTATGCAGTTTTAATATCACGCCACAATCCAATAGGTCACAGCGAACATATTGGCAATATATCATTAATCATAACCCTAGGAGTAATATATATATATATATATATATATATATATATATATATTATATATAATATATATATATATATATATATATACAGAGAGAGAGAGAGAGAGAGAGAGAGAGAGAGAGAAGTCTGGTTAATTGCATTTTCCAGGGACGATAAATGTAACTACCATGGTTTTCTATAGGTTTATTAATCTTAAATAAATTAACAAAGCAATTAAGGCAAAATTTACCTCATTATGAGTGCAATATCTCGTAGGCTTTTTTGTGAGCTGGAGTAATATCAAATTATTGGTTTATATAAACTTTGAGACGCTAAATTATGCATATAAGTACACTCACCCGTTATATCAGTAAATCAGAACATATGACTAATTATTGCACAGCTGTGCAGTTGCCAAGTGGTTATATAATTCTGTTTATGGCAAATCTATAGCCCGTAGAGGACATTATTATTATTATTATTATTATTATTATTATTATTATTATTATTATTATTATTATTATTATTATTATTATTGTTATCATTATTATTATTATTATTATTATTATTATTATTATTATTATTATTATTATTATTATTATTATTATTATTATTATTATCATTCAGAAGATGAACCTTATTTGTATGGAACAACTCCACCACAGAGACCACTGACTTGAAATTTAAGTTTCCAAGGAATATTATGGTTTTCATTTGAAACTAATAACAGACAGTCACAAGAAATACAGAAAGAAGAGTTCAGTTATTTTGAAAAGAAAAAATAAGTTAACGCCTCGGGAACAATTCATTAATCACAAAATACACATGGTCTCTCTCTCTCTCTCTCTCTCTCTCTCTCTCTCTCTCTGATTCTTCCTGTTCTTCCTTCCCAAAGGAGTCTTCTCCAAAGGAAAGTGTTTTGCTCTCTCTCTCTCTCCTCTCTCTCTCTCTCTCTCTCTGATTCTTCCTGTTCTTCCTTCCCAAAGGCTAGTCTTCTCCAAGGAAAGTGTTTTGCTCTCTCTCTCTCTCTCTCTCTCTCTCTCTCTCTTCTCTCTGATTCTTCCTCTTCTTCTTTCCCAAAGGCAAGTCCTCTCCAATGAAAGTGTTTTGCTCTCCTCTCTCTCTCTCTCTCTCTCTCTCTCTCTCCTAAGAAGCAACATGGCCAAGTGTGTTTGTATGCTTTCAGGTGGGAGGGGGCGGGTGGGGAGGGGATGGTGGGCGGGGATTGCCGAGCAGGAAATCTGAGTGAAATTAAATTATGCCCGAACCAACTCACTTGCTTTCGTGTGCATGGGTGCCTGAACCTTCTCCTGAGTGAAATGTATTGCAAGTGACTGCAACGTTGCACACGACGCGAGTTGAGATTTGCAAGGGAAGGGCGAGAGACGCCAGGTCTTGAAGATAATGAAGATACGAAAATCGCCATTGTTTCGTTCTTATTCAGCGGGAATGCCTTGCAAGTATCAACTGGCGATGCAGAACCGTCTGCCTATTGAGGATGTCGTGAAACTGCAACTCCAAAAAATCCAAGCGAAGATGCAATAATGCATTATTACCCTAAAATAATGCGCCTTGCATTTTAATAACATACTTTCATTTTTATCTATTTGTTTATTAATTTGCAAATTTCTCTTTTTTTCTAATAACTGATCTCATCATTCTGTATTTCCTCTTATCTTCTGCTGCTTCTTTCAAATGAACTGTGTAATATTCTTTGGAAGCTTTAATTTCAAGTTGGTGGCCCCAGTAGTGGGCTCGTTCAATATGAATAGGGCGCAACTCCTCAATAATAAACAAGAAATAAAAACAGACAAAGGAAAAAACATCAAGGTATAGTGAAAGAAATCCGCCTAGATGAAAACAAATAAAAAAACACGAAGATATTTGGAAGACGTGACGTTGACTGACAAAATCAAGAAAAAAGTATCATTCATTGCTGTCGCAATACCATGGGACACCAGAATAGATGATGAAGGAAGAGAAAAAAATTGATAAGAATCAGGACCTGAAAATAGAAATTAGAAGGACATGTGATATGCCAGTGGAAATTGTGCCCATAATTATACGGATACTAGGCACGATCCCAAGATCTCTGACAAGGAACCTGGAAAAACTAGATGTTGAAATAGTTCCATGACTAATGCTGATATAGCTCCAGGACTCATGAGCGTGCTCCTGGAAACAGCGCACATAGTAAGCAAAGTGATGGATTCCTAAGGAGGCAGGATAAAACACGGAACCCCACACAATAAAACCCCAGTCGAATAAAATGACTGTGTTAGACGCACTGCAACTTCCCCCCCCAAAAAAAGGAAAAAAAAAAATAAAAATGACTTGCTATGTGGTTAAATTCCAGACACCGGTGTTTGATTTAAGTTAACGCCGAACAAAAAAATAATTTATCTAATAAAGGAAAGTGCTTAATACTGATTAATCTAAATCAGGAAAGTACTTATCAATTTACCTAATGCAGGAAAGTACTTACTGTTAATTCATCTACTTAAGTAAACTAGCATCACTAAAAAATATAAATTATAATAAGCTCATGACATATATTTTTATTACCAATTTAACTCCTAAATATATTTTATTATGCAAAAACATTTTACCAGTTATAAGTATCGTTCGAATGTCTTTAAATAAATCGGTTAGTGATGTAAGGAGCAATTTTTAATGCTCGGCACAAATGAGAGCAAAAGCACTGACCTTTCAAAGTTGATGACGTCAGCATTGTCGTTCCCATTCGGTTTAAGGAAAACAAAAGAGGTCTTCAATATTGTGCTCTGATAATTGTGCTCACGTATTTGGATTGCTTATATGTACACACACACACACACACAGACACACACACACACATATATATATATATATATATATATTATATATATATATATATATATATATATATATATACATACATAACACACACACACACACGCACACACACACACACACACACACAAAAAATATATATATATATATATATATATATATATATATATATATATATATGTGTGTGTGTGTGTGTGTGTGTATGTGTGTGCGTGAGTGTGTGCGTGTGTATGGTTTTTCATACTCAGACATCAGTATTCAATCAGGATCATCTTTATTTTTAACAACGAATTAGCAACGCGAGACCGTTGCAACGGTCAATATTCTTAGATTCTATACTGCATAAAATTTTGTTTTACTGATATTTTCAATTTTATTTATGATAAAACATCAGTTTACATTTAAGCTGACACTTATCTATTTTTAGTAAGGTTAAGCTGACTCGTTAGGTTTAAGGTCCAACTGACGTCAAAGCGATAATGTCACTAGCTGGGAGTTAAGCTCTCTCTCTCTCTCTCTCTCTCTCTCTCTCTCTCTCTCTCTCTCTCTCATGGCTTTCTAGGCTTTCTATTACTCTGTCTGTCTGTCTCTCACTGTCATATATCTATCTATCTGCACATCTCTGTTTCTGTCTCTCTTTCTCATTGTCTGCCTCTCCTTCTTTCACACTATCCGCCTCTTTCCTCTCTCTCTCTCTCTCTCTCTCTCTCTCTCTCTCTCTCTCTCTCCATAAGAGAGCAAGAGCCCGTGCCTATACATAACTATTTTATTTTTTCACTTATGTACCATCCTCTTGGGAACACGAAACCATTAACAGCCATTCTTTTTTTTA
>NC_061091.1:28409879-28419879 GCF_015104395.2 Macrobrachium nipponense
GGATCTGAACTACTTTTAAACATTGTAGCGAAATTTATTTTCATTGATGAAATACTTATGAATTTATCTATGTACACTGTTACATACAAAGCTTTAAACAAGTACACACACTTACACGCAAACTCTATTTGTGTGATTTTAGCCACATTTAGATGGCTGTTACGTAATTTATTGATTGATTAACATGGAATCAATTTTATAGATGAAACGTTTAAGATTCTCTCAAGGCCCACAATGACACACACACCTTTAAACAAACACACATAAACACTCTCTATATGTAGGGTTTTAATGTATTTTAGTTCATTGTCCCAAAATTTATATTTATTGATGAAACATTGAAGATTCTGTCTAAATACCCAGTAACAAAGCTTTACACAAAAAAGAACACACATATACACAAACTATATTTGTGTGTTTTTAACTTTCTTAAATGATTGCCACGAAATTAATTCTTATAAACGAAACTCTTACGGTTCACAATCACACAAGCAACTTTAAACAAAGACACATACACATACATAAACAAAGCGATCTGATGACATCAGGAACTGTCAAAAGGCTCGTGAAATTTTTGATGTTAAAGGGAGGTAATGGTGCGTAAGTAATAGGTTAGTCACCTACGCATATAAGTGTCAAATATATCTAGAAGATAATTCATATAACGAGAACTCGTACAACTATGCTTACATCTGATGCGACACGATTCGTTTTGTACCGCCCACAATCTCAGACTCAACGTAACTTTGCCAAGTAGTGTTAAACTTTTTTTTATTTCCAATGTCATACATATCGACAATTTGCGAATTCACAGATAACACTATTTTCCTTATGGTTATATAAATATGATCCATTTTATACACTTGTATAATTCGTAATCTATGTAATTGGAACAGATTTTTTTCCATTGCTTAGCTCAAAAGCACTGTGTGATAAGGTTAGCGGTGCCATCAATGACAGCGATCTTAACATGCTCCTTTGGCTGGTCAATGTAACTTCCTCTGCAGCATTATAACAGTAGACCTAATAAGCTCAACAATTGTAATCACATTTTCAAAATACGAATATGAATTACAACAAGTTTTCTTTGACTATTGACGTTCTAGACTGTTCAAGCTGCCTATATTTTGGCAAATTATTTATAGGCCCAAAAAAATAATATAAGCCTTTCGGGATGTAATCTCTGTTAGCTACTAAAGAATTTATTTGTAGAGATTTCCTTTCCTTTGAGGAATAAAACATGATGATTTTAACTATAAGGAGAAAGAAGATTGATATTAATAGAAATATCTGTTGGTATTAATGTTAAGGCCTATGGAACACTTGATTTTTAAATGGCTTAAAGTATCATTTTTTGAAAAGTCTGTCTGCTCGCTTCTGGTGCATAGTTTATTCATTCATAAGGTAACTTGAAGTGCAAGAAAGTGTAGATAACTTCGTATGCTTTCTGGCCAGATATTGTTAATATAGAAATGTGAATGCTAAATTTAATGTACTTATAGTAAATAACAGAAATCTAACACACCTAGGTCTAGGAGTAAAATCTTGGCTTTAACAAAGGAATAATTGCTTTGTAGAATATCGGCTATCAAGCTAACATTTTTGAAGTAGTTAAGAAATGTAGCTTAAATAATTTTATTTTTCATGAAAATCCAAATATTCATCTAACAAATATAAAATAAATGGTTTCAAAATAATTTAATTGTCGCTACTCATTGTAGACCTATTTGACACCAGCTGGTTCACGCTGCACCGCCTCCCTAATGGTTGCGTCACATACTCATCGCTCATCCGTTGATATTGGTGGATGCATTCTACTTTTCTATTTATTTATTTAAATTTTTTTCAGCATCGAGGCGTAAAAAACAATCAAATAGGACCATTTCAAATTTTATGCTTGCTCTGGAAACATTTATGTTATGAATTTTTTTTTTAATTTAGCATTTGAACTAGGTTTGGTGACGACTTCCATTCGGTCAAATGCATCAGCGATGAGTGAAGCTGAAATTTTGCTACATATGACATTTTCTTACAGTTTTGAAATATGTGATAGGTTTTAACCCTCATGAAACATATCATGTCCTTATTGTATGCAATAATCGTGTTTTCGCATTGGAATAATAGATAAACATGGAACAAGTTAGTTACCAGTTAGCGAATTTTGAACGAAAACCTATGCAATCATGTAGCATCAGTTCTGAGCGTAGCTGTACAATGAACAGCAGTCGTAATCGACTGACTGTAAGACGACTGACGAATTAGGACGAATTAAAATTGTCAAGGACTAAGCAATAATATATATCAGAGGTAATGTATATGTTACTAAAAATGTAAAATAAGTACAATTTTCGTTTTTTTAGTAAAAATATGCAACTGGGAACTCGGGTTATTCGAGGTATATTGTTCTCTCTCTCTCTCTCTCTCTCTCTCTCTCTCTCTCTCT
The DNA here is from genome assembly GCF_015104395.2 of Macrobrachium nipponense. Lineage (NCBI taxonomy): Eukaryota > Metazoa > Arthropoda > Malacostraca > Decapoda > Palaemonidae > Macrobrachium > Macrobrachium nipponense. The sequence continues at coordinate 28,412,323 of NC_061091.1, forward strand.
CTCTCTCTCTCTCTCTCTCTATATATATATATATATATATATATATATATAACACATAAATATTCTTCTCTCTCTCTCTCTCTCTCCTCTCTCATATCCGACTTATCCCCTTCAAAACGCTTTATCTGAAGAGCAAGGTGAATAACCCTGACCCGTCTGATCGGGAACTGACGTGAAGGAGAAGAACCTATTTTGCTTTCCCTTCCGGCATCCTAATCTCCTGGGTTCTCAGTCCTTGATCGAATCCAGCAAGGAACAACAACAGATTTATGATGCAAGGATTTGTGGAAAGATATTTCTTTCGTCTATTTCTATAAAGGATGGTTTTGGGGGGCTTAACCTGACGTGGTTAGTCTATGAAGGGGCAATCATATACCATGTAGGCCTAGGTTTGATTTGCCTCGGGAGGTTAGAATCGAGAGACTACATAGGCCTAGGCTTGGTATGTCCTGAAGTGTCTGTCTAGGAGAGAGAGAGAGAGAGAGAGAGAGAGAGAGAGAGAGAGAGAGAGAGAGAGAGAGAGAGAGAGAGAAGTTTAAATGGTCATGTTCCTTGTAACCTTAAAAACAGAATCAGTAAAATGTAAACAAAACAATTGTACTTTGATGACTACCGGGAAAATATTTGAATATACACCCAAATATAAGTTGTACAGAGAGAGAGAGAGAGAGAGAGAGAGAGAGAGAGAGAGAGAGAGAGAGAGAGAGAGAGAGAATTATGTTGCGTAACGATATCTTCTCCTTATTAGACTTACGAGACTACAGTAAAAGCCTTTCGCTGTAATTCAGGGTTACATATAAATACAACTTTGATTAAGGTCTCTCTTCCTATCTTTTGTAATCTCAGAACTGAAGTGAGAGATTGTGGGCATAGTGACAACCATGAAGTTTATAGTGATAAGCATGTTTTAGTGATTCTGGAGAAAGTTGTAATGATTTTGAGAATATTGTTATTCTGAGAGATGAAGAACTCTATTCATATAGAACAAACCCACCAAAAATGCCAATGGCTTGAAATTCAAGAAGCCTCTAAGTAATGTTATGTTGTTAATTTGAAAGAAGTAACTGAAAGCATAACGGGAGATACAGAAAGAACAGCTCACTTATTAGAAAAGTAAAATATTAACCAATGATAAATAAAGAGATAAAAATGATTTAAATCATAAAAACGCAAGGAGAATTCCTTTAGGTTAGCAATGCATTGCATCTTCTCATGATGATTTGAGGTTACAGTTACACACGATAAAGTCTAGGAAGAATTATAAGCTACGTCCAAGAAACCTAACTCTGCCTCTAGAACCACCAGGTATTAGAAAATTAAAGTTAATAATTTCATAAATAGATAAACATTTAGATAAACGATTCAAACACAAGGATAATTTAGGGTTCTAATGCGTTGCATCTCCGCTTGAACTTCTAAGGTTCCAGCTGTGGAACATCCTCAGGAATGAGACTGTTCCAAATCGCTAATTGATAATTGAAAGACATTCTAGCTGAATGAAAAGTAAACAACAGCAAGACAAAATATCTGAGAAGAAGAAAGTGCTTGATCCGTGTGACTAACCTCTGCTTCCAAGTAGACCCTTGGCCTAACTCGTCCTGATTCCCCTGGCATTTATGACTAATCTGAACCCGTGTTATATCTAAAAATATATCTCCCCCGCCCTCCTCCCGACGTGCGTCTGATGTCATCGTCGTGTTCCCTTTGTGTTCATGAGATTTAAAACGGTTCAGGCACTAACTAAAGCAGATAGCGCCGTAAAGCAAGTACCTGTGTTGCCGTGTAGGTATATAAATGCTTTGGCAGCGTCTCTATGCAAATGTATAACGGATGATACTGTCTAGTGACTTCGTAAATTCGTTTGAGTTTCGTAATAAAACCTGGGAAAGGCAGTTTGATAGATGGACCCGAAGACTCTACGGGGGATGTCTTCCATGTTTCATTTACTTGCTCTTATTATTATTATTATTGTTATTAATATTATTATTCAGACGATAAACTCCTATTCACATGGAGGAAGCCCACAGGGGTCATTAATTTAATAATTAATAATAATAATAATAATAATAATAATAATAATAATAATGACTTATTATTATTATTATTATTATTATTATTATTATTATTATTATTATTATTCTTATTATTATTATTATTATTATTATTATTATTATTATTATTATTATTATTATTATTATTATTATTAATGAGATAAATACCCTATTCATATGAAAAAGCAAACCACAGGGACCACCGACTCGAAATTCAAGCTTCCAACGAATATGTTGGTATTCCTTTGAAATAAGTTACAGAAGAAATTGGAAACGTTACAGAAGAAATTGGAAACACAGAAAGAAGGGATCAGTTATTATTATTATTATTATTATTATTATTATTATTATTATTATTATTATTATTTTGTTTTTTTTGTTTTTTTGTTTTTTGCTCTTATCACAGTCCTCCAATTCGACTGGGTGGTATTTATAGTGTGGGGTTCCGGGTTGCATCCTGCCTCCTTAGGAGTCCATCACTTTTCTTACTATGTGTGCCGTTTCTAGGATCACACTCTTCTGCATGAGGCCCGGAGCTACTTCAGCCTCTAGTTTTTCTAGATTCCTTTTCAAGGATCTTGGGATCGTGCCTAGTGCTCCTATGATTATGGGTACGATTTCCACTGGCATATCCCATATCCCTCTTATTTCTATTTTCAGATCTTGATACTTATCCATTTTTTCCATCTCTTTCTCTTCAACTCTGGTGTCCCATGGTATTGCGACATCAATGAGTGATACTTTCTTCTTGACTTTGTCAATCAACGTCACGTCTGGTCTGTTTGCACGTATCACCCTATCCGTCCTGATACCATAGTCCCAGAGGATCTTTGCGTGGTCGTTTTCTATCACTTTCTCAGGTTGGTGCTCGTACCACTTATTACTGCAAGGTAGCTGATGTTTCTTGCACAGGCTCCAGTGGAGGGCTTTTGCCACTGAATCATGCCTCTTTTTGTACTGGTTCTGTGCAAGTGCCGGGCATTCGCTTGCTATATGGTTTATGGTTTCATTTTTCGTATTGCACTTCCTACATATGGGAGAGATGTTATTTCCATCTATCGTTCTTTGAACATTAAATCTAGTTCTTAGGGCCTGATCTTGTGCCGCTGTTATCATTCCTTCAGTTTCCTTCTTTAGCTCTCCCCTCTGTAGCCATTGCCATGTGTCATCGCTGGCTAGTTCTTTAGTCTGTCTCATGTATTGTCCGTGCATTGGTTTGTTGTGCCATTCCTCTGTTCTGTCTGTCATTCTCCTGTCTCTGTATATTTCTGGGTCATCGTCTACTTTTATTAGTCCTTCTTCCCATGCACTCTTTAGCCACTCGTATTATTATTATTATTATTATTATTATTATTTTTTTTTTTTTTTTTTTTTTTTTTTTTTTTTGCTCTATCACAGTCCTCCAATTCGACTGGGTAGTATTTATAGTGTGGGGTTCCGGGTTGCATCCTGCCTCCTTAGGAGTCCATCACTCTTCTTATTATGTGTGCCGTTTCTAGGATCACACTCTTCTGCATGAGTCCTGGAGCTACTTCAGCCTCTAATTTTTCTAGATTCCTTTTCAGGGATCTTGGGATCGTGCCTAGTGCTCCTATGATTATGGGTACGATTTCCACTGGCATATCCCATATTCCCCTCTTATTTCTATTTTCAGATCTTGATACTTATCCAATTTTTCCCTCTCTTTCTCTTCAACTCTGGTGTCCCATGGTATTGCGACATCAATGAGTGATACTTTCTTCTTGACCTTGTCAATCAACGTCACGTCTGGTCTGTTTGCACGTATCACCCTATCCGTTTTGATACCATAGTCCCAGAGGATCTTTGCCTGATCGTTTTCTATCACTCCTTCAGGTTGGTGCTCGTACCACTTATTACTGCAAGGTAGCTGATGTTTCTTGCACAGGCTCCAGTGGAGGGCTTTTGCTACTGAATCATGCCTCTTTTTGTACTGGTTCTGTGCAAGTGCCGGGCATTCACTTGCTATGTGGTTTATGGTTTCACTTTTCGTATTGCACTTCCTGCATATGGGAGAGATGTTATTTCCGTCTATCGTACTTTGAACATATCTGGTTCTTAGGGCCTGATCTTGTGCCGCTGTTATCATTCCTTCAGTTTCCTTCTTTCCTTCTTTAGCTCTCCCCTCTGTAGCCATTGCCAATTGTCATCGCTGGCTAGTTCTTTAGTCTGTCTCATGTATTGTCCGTGCATTGGTTTGTTGTGCCAGTCCTCTGTTCTTTCTGTCTTTCTCCTGTCTCTGTATATTTCTGGGTCTTCGTCTGCTTTTATTAGTCCTTCTTTCCCATGCACTCTTTAGCCCACTCGTCTTCACTGGTTTTCAGATATTGCCCCAGTGCTCTGTTTTCGATGTTGACGGCAGTCCTCTATACTTAGTAGTCCTCTCCCTCCTTCCTTTCGTGTTATGTATAGTCTGTCCGTATTTGCTCTTGGGTGTAGTGCTTTGTGTATTGTCATATGTTTCCTGGTTTTCTGATCTATGCTGCGGAGTTCTGCCTTCGTCCATTCCACTATTCCTGCGCTGTATCTGATTACTGGCACTGCCCATGTGTTTATGGCTTTTATCATATTTCCGGCGGCGTTGAGTTTTGACTTGAGTATCGCCTTGAGTCTCTGCATATATTCTTTCCTGATCGTGTCCTTCATCTCTTGGTGTTTTATATCTCCTCCTTCCATTATTCCCAGGTATTTGTATCCTGTCTCATCTATGTGTTTGATGTTGCTCCCATCTGGTAGCTTTATCCCTTCAGTTCTCGTTACTTTGCCTTTTTGTATGTTGACTAAGGCGCATTTTTCTATTCCAAACTCCATCCTGATGTCCCCAGATACAATCCTTACAGTCTGGATTAGGGTATCTATTTCCTTGATGCTCTTACCATACAGCTTGATGTCGTCCATGAACATCAGATGGTTGATTCTGTTGCCTCTTTTCTTGAGTTGGTACCCGGCATCCATCTTCTGCAGTACTTTTGTCATGGGAATCATGGCTACTACGAAGAGTAGTGGGGACAGTGAGTCGCCCTGGAAGATCCCTCTCCTGATATTAACCTCTGCTAGTCTTATTCCAGAGCTTGTAAGTATTGTATTCCAGTTGCGCATTGTATTTTTGAGGAAGCTGATGGTATTTTCCTCTGCCCCATATATTTTCAGGCATTCTATTAGCCATGTGTGTGGTATCATGTCGAAGGCTTTCTTATAGTCTATCCATGCCATGCTTAGGTTGGTTTTCCTTCTCCTACTGTTCTTCATTACCATTTTGTCTATCAGGAGCTGGTCTTTTGTGCCCCTACACTTCCTTCTGCAGCCTTTCTGTTGGTGGGGGATGGTGTTTGTCTCCTCTAGGTAGTTGTATAGCCTTTCACTGATGATACCTGTTAGTAACTTCCACATTATTGGTAGGCAGGTGATAGGCCTGTAGTTACTGGCTATATTTCCCTTACTCTTGTCTTTTTGTACTAAGGATGTTCTTCCTGTGGTCATCCATTTGGGTGCTTGGTGATTTGAGATACAATGCTGGAGTTGTTCTGCTATTCGTGGGTGTAGGGCCTTGAAGTTTTTCAGCCAGTATCCATGGACTTCATCGGGACCTGGGGCTTTCCAGTTTGGCATTTTCTTTAGTTGGTGTCTGACTGTGTCTGTCGTGATGTCTGTGAATCTTTGTTTTATTCTCCCTGTTTCTTCTTCCTTGACTTCCGTGAGCCATGTTGCATGTTTGTTGTGTGATACCGGATTGCTCCATATGTTTTCCCAGAGTCTCTTACTTGGTTCGGCTTCGGGAATTTCTGGGTGGTTGTCTTCCCCTCTTAGTTGGCTGTATAGTCTTTTCTGGTTGGTTCCGAATAGTTTGTTCTGTTGGTATCCCTTATTCCTGTTCATGTACCGTTGGATCTTATGTGCTTTGGCCTTAAGCCCTCTGTTTACATCTTCTATTGTGTTGTTTAATCCCCTCTCTTGTACTTTGTATTTTCTCGTTGAGTTCCTCCCGGGGGTTGTTTTCTTGCTTCTTAGCCTTTTTTTCTGCCATCTCTTTCAGTTTACTCAAGTCAGATCTCATCACCATGATTTGCTTTTCCAGGCGCCTTTTCCAAGGAGGTTTTGGCTGTTTTGGTTGCTGTTGGGTTTGGTTGTGCTGGTGGTGTTGGTGTTCGAATTCCCATCAGTTCTGCTACTAATCTTGCTCCTGCATATGTCAAGTTATTTGTTTCTGTGATACTGGTGGTCTGTATTATGCCCAGTATTTCATTGACCTCACTTGTTTTCTCCCTTAATTTCTTGGTGTTGTAGGCTTTCATGGAGGGGATCTTTGTTCTCTCTGTATCTGGCTCCATCCATTGTCTAATCTTTTCTACCCATTCCGTCCTCTCTGTTACTGCGTCGGTGTTTCTTCGTGTGTCGTTGTTTGATACCTCATCCTCCCTGTCGTCTTCTGTATCATCGTCTCTCAGTTCGTCTTCGTGTAATTCGTTGTCGTGTGACATTTCCCTTTCCAGTTCTTCTCTTTCTGTTGGGGAGAGCCATTTCTTTTTCTTTATGTTCCTTGCTTGGTCTGCCAGCCTCTGCTCTGTTTGGGGGGTGTTATTCCTCTCATTCCAGATGTTGACCAATCTTCTTCTATATCCTCTCTCCGTCGGGTTGCTTCTGATGTAGCATCTCCATATTTCCTTATTTTCTTCTCTTGTCCATTTCTTCCTTTTGCCTCTGTAGCTCCAATCTCAGGCTGTTGATTATTGTCGTTGTGGTGATCAGTTGCTGGATGACGACCTCCAAGTACCTGACCGTCTTCCCCTTCAATTGGGTTGAATACCTGGTTGCCGGACGAAGCTCCTCTGTTGCCAGAGGTTCCATTTACGTCGTTGTCGTTTAATCCTTCATTTCTTTCCATCATTACTGAGTTTTGCTATTTAACCCATAGCTGGACCCTACCCCATCAGGGATAGGTACTCATTTACAGCTGAGTAGACTGAGGAAATTATGGTAAAGATCCTTTCCCAAGGAATCAACGCCGTGGAGAGCGGTCACCCATCCAACGACTGACCAGAGCCAATGTTGCTTAACTTGACTTAAGTCTATTGACGACCTAACCCACTCCTCCACGGCGCCACACATTATTATTATTATTATTTATTATTATTATTATTATATTATTATTATTATTATATTATTATCATCATTCATTATTATTATTATTATCATCATTATTATTATTATTTAGAAGATAAACCCTTATCTATATGGAGCAAGCCTACATAGGCCATTGCCTTGAAATTCAAGCTTCTAAAGACTATCATGGCGGTCATCTGAAACAGATTACAGAAGATAACATAAAATAGAGAGAGACAAATAACCTTACGTAAAATAATGACTAGAACATACCTTAGCAAACAAACGGTTATATGAAATATAACGCGAATTCACACAGACACAAAAAAGGGACGATAAATCACCATCGTATGTCAGCAAGGCCACTAAATCACGCCCGATGGCCAAT
>NC_061091.1:28427379-28434879 GCF_015104395.2 Macrobrachium nipponense
AGTGGAAAGCCAACGAGAGAACATACCCCAGCCAAAATCCAAGCATTTAAGGACATCTTTAACAAGGAAGAACTGGTAATCTAAAACAGCCATTCAATAGGGATATATATATATATATATATATATATATATATATATATATATATATATATATATATTATATATAAATATATATATATATATATATATATATATATATATATATATATATATATATATATATATATATATATATATATATATATGCTAGTTGTAGGAGTCAGGAGTCAATCCATGTTAATAATGATCAATAAAGGGAAGAGGATGCACACAGATGTACAGGCTGTCTTTATTGCGACGTTTCTTAATTATCAAACTAATGACATCATCAGGGCTGTTAAAAGGAAAAATGAAATTCCTAGTAAAATTGTAAAAACAAAACTAAAAATTGAAAATTCAGAAATGTAAAAGCTAATAATTATTCTTACAAAGTGCACGAAATATACACATTAAGTTTAAAGGAATGAATTTTTTTTAAAGGACATGCATTAATATGAAAGATAAATGAATATGAAATAAACAAAAATTGAAAGCAGCCGTGAACAGAGTTACAGGACAAGAGGTTAAGGACCGACCTAGAGGAGTGACATCGTTAAACTAAACGTGAACATAAAAACATAAATAAACAACACAAGTCAAGACAAATACAGAGGGGAGGAGGGCTTATGAGTGTTCAACGATGGAACAAGTTGTTTAATGAAGAGTGATTCCTTAATAACAAGGTCTTCAGGGTTGGCGGTATGGCCCAAAATGCAGAAGTCTTTATTATCGATATGTGTTTTGCAGATTTTGGAGAGGTTTCTAATATCGGAGTGTTGTGGGTCTGCAATTCTGCTGCCAGTACGAAAGCTTACGCCACGATGAGAATCGATACACACCTTAAGAGTCTGCTGGTGGATCCCATATCGGTCCCTGTTTGACATTCAGGGCAAGTATATTTATAAATAACACCAGAGGACATATAAGGCGATTATCGCTCCTTCGAAATAAAGAAAGAACCGATGGTGAAAGGGTTCTTAGGAATTAATTTAACGTCTACGGCATGAAAATGTTCCTGAATTTTTTCTGTGAACTTTTTGTGAAATTTGAGGTCATGGGTAAAACAATGCTGGGAAAATTAAATAGTGTGGTTAAATTATTTTTCCAGCATTGTTTTGTCGAGGAGAGAGGAGTTCTTGCTGACTCTGGGTTTGGGCTTCTGCCTGCCTAACTATAAACTTTATTTTACAAAATTCTTTTTGCCACTTGACTCGATATTCCACCGCCTCAAAGCACTTCCCTTACAAGCTGATCTGGTAAGTCTACAAAAACGATTGTATGAACTCTCACAGCACCTCTAGAAACCTCAAAACCAGATGGACCCCTTTTTTCCGAAAAGATTTTGACATGTTGAAAAAACTGGCAAAAAACGAAGACATCATATCATTCTTTTAAATGATAGAACAAAATTTGAACTTATTGGGACACCTGATTACTATAATATTTTTAAAATTGAAGATGAAATCAACCGTTTTCTTAGGTCTCTGAAGAAGGGAAATGTTATTAATGAAACAATTTACCAAAAACTGTTTTCCATGGGCTCCTCATTTGGTGTCCTTTACGGCCTACCGAAAATTCACAAACCTGACGTTCCACTTAGACCTATCCTTGCTTCATTTAAAACATTAAATTACAAATTAGCCAATTCTTGTACCCATGCTGGAGCATCTAACTAAGAATAAGCATACAGTAAATAACTCAGTGCAATTTAAAGAAACAATTCTCCGACAAGATTCTGATTTATTCATGGCCAGTCTCGACGTACTCATTATTTACTGATATCCCTGTTGGAGAAACTATTGAATTGATCTTTAACAAGCTGTTTCCTGTTCCTGATTCTACTTTTAATAATCTTAATCGCGCGCATTTTAAATCTTTACTTGAACTCATTGTGCGGGACACTGCTTTCATTTTTTAATGGTAAATTATTTAAACAAGTAGAGGGTATGGCCATGGGTTCTCCTCTTAGCCCTACATTTGCCAATATCTTCATGTGCTCCCTGGAGGAGCAAATGTTCGATAATTGCCCATTAAGATTCTACCCCCTTTTTTTATTCCAGGTTTGTTAACGATACGTTCCGTCTCTTTAAAAGTGAATATGAAGCTGACCTCTTCGTAGAATATGCCAATGCAATACACCCGAGCATGAAGTTTACTATCGAGATACAGGCGAACGTTTTATTTTTCAGACAAAACGACTGTTTTAATAATACGATTTTTAGGAAGAAAACTTTTACCGGACTTTGTACCAACTTTTAAAGCTCATGTTTTTAATTTTAAGCCTTATCCGTTAATTTTAAGCCTTATCCGTTTCTACCCTTCTCCACCGAGCACCTGTCCTTACGTCGAACTGGGTCCTTTTCCATAATTAAATAACATTTTTAATTGACTTTTAACAATAACTGTTTCCCTGCCAGGCTGGTTTATAGAAAATTAGATCAACTACTGAAAAACATTTCATTGCTAAAACAAAAGTTTTAACTGTAACAAAAATGAAGTTCTATACATGCTTTCCATTTACTCATGACCTCAAATTTCACAAAAAGTGTACAGAAATAATTCAGGAACATTTTCATGCCATAGACGTTATCTTAATTTCTAAGAACCCTTTCACCTTCGGTTCCCTCTTTACCCCGAAGGAGCGATCATCGCCTTATATGTCCTCTGGCGTTATTTATAAATATACTTGCCCTGAATGTCAAACAGGGACCGATGTGGGATCCACCAGCAGACTCCTTAAGGTGCATATCGATTCTCATTGTGGCGTAAGCTTCCGTACTGGCAGCAGAATTGCAAACCAGAACACTCCGATATTAGAAACCTCTCAAAAATAGGTTATTAAGGAAACACTCTTCATTAAACATCTTGTTCCGTTGTTGAACACGCATACGTCCTCCTCCCCTCTGTATTTGTCTTGACTTTTGTTGTTTATTTATGTTTTTATGTTTACGTATTACGTTTAGTTTAACGCTGTCTGTCACTCCTCTAGGTCTGTCCTTAACCTCTTGTTCTGTAACTCTATTCACTGCTGCTTTCAATTTTTTTTTTTATTTTATGTTCGTTTATCTTTCATTTTAATGTGTCTCTTAAAAAAATTAATTCCTTCAATTTTAATGTGTATATTTCGTGCACTTTGTAAGAATAATTTTTAGCTTTTACATCTCTGAGTTTTAAAATTTTAGTTTTATTTTTACAATTTTACTAGGAATTTTATTTTTCATTTTAACAGCCCTGATGATGTAATTATTGATGATTACATACATACATACGATATATACCTATATATATATATTATTATATATTATATATATATATATATATATAATATACTATATATACATATATATATATATATATTACGTAGGATAATATTCACAAGCTCACTCTGGTAATGTGCATGCAAGGAAGAGAATACTTTCTCTTCCTTGCAAAATAAAAACAAAAACCTCATTGATTTCCAATATCAAGGGTCACGGAAAACCAAAGTGTTTCCCCATCTGAGTAATTGTGGAGTTATTTTCCTTTTTTTTTTTTTTTTTTTTTTGTACATTCTAAAGATGAAAATCTTCGTTGTTAATTTACAATGAAACTGTCATTCGTTGATGACGGAAATCATCCCGAAATAAAAAATGGAATATAATCAACATGTGAGGAGAAACGTCAGTAACTGGTGAGAAGAACCATCCTTTATTAGGAAAGTAAATAATCATTTACTGACGAAGTCTTTCTTCTCAATTTTCGACGAAAAAAGCAATTTAATTATTAGGAAAATTATCCTGAGATTTACTGACGATAATCATCATAACTCAGTGAGGGATTAATAATAATAATAATAAATAATAATAATAATTAATAATAATAAAATAATAATAATAATAATAATAATAATAAGGATTGTATCTGGGGACATCAGGATGGAGTTTGGAATAGAAAAATGCGCCTTAGTCAACATACAAAAAGGCAAAGTAACGAGAACTGAAGGGATAAAGCTACCAGATGGAGCAACATCAAACACATAGATGAAACAGGATACAAATACCTGGGAATAATGGAAGGAGGGGATATAAAACACCAAGAGATGAAGGACACGATCAGGAAAGAATATATGCAGAGACTCAAGGCGATACTCAAGTCAAAACTCAACGCCGGAAATATGATAAAAGCCATAAACACATGGGCAGTGCCAGTAATCAGATACAGCGCAGGAATAGTGGAATGGACGAAGGCAGAACTCCGCAGCATAGATCAGAAAACCAGGAAACATATGACAATACACAAAGCACTACACCCAAGAGCAAATACGGACAGACTATACATAACACGAAAGGAAGGAGGGAGAGGACTACTAAGTATAGAGGACTGCGTCAACACCGAGAATAGAGCACTGGGGCAATATCTGAAAACCAGTGAAGACGAGTGGCTAAAGAGTGCATGGGAAAGAAGACTAATAAAAGTAGACGAAGACCCAGAAATATACAGAGGCAAGAGAATGACAGACAGAACAGAGGACTGCACAACAAACCAATGCACGGACAATACATGAGACAGACTAAAGAACTAGCCAGCGATGACACATGGCAATGGCTACTGAGGGGAGAGCTAAAGAAGGAAACTGAAGGAATGATAACAGCGGCACAAGATCAGGCCCTAAGAACCAGATATGTTCAGAGAACGATAGACGGAAATAACATCTCTCCCATATGTAGGAAGTGCAATACGAAAAATGAAACCATAAACCACATAGCAAGTGAATGCCCGGCACTTGCACAGAACCAGTACAAAAAGAGGCATGATTCAGTGGCAAAAGCCCTCCACTGGAGCCTGTGCAAGAAACATCAGCTACCTTGCAGTAATAAGTGGTACGAGCACCAACCTGAGGGAGTGATAGAAAACGATCAGGCAAAGATCCTCTGGGACTATGGTATCAGCACGTATAGGGTGATACGTGCAAACAGACCAGACGTGACATTGATTGACAAAGTCAAGAAGAAAGTATCACTCATTGATGTCGCAATACCATGGGACACCAGAGTTGAAGAGAAAGAAAGGGAAAAAAATGGATAAGTATCAAGATCTGAAAATAGAAATAAGAAGGATATGGGATATGCCAGTGGAAATCGTACCCATAATCATAGGAGCACTAGGCACGATCCCAAGATCCCTGAAAAGGAATCTAGAAAAACTAGAGGCTGAAGTAGCTCCGGGCCTCATGCAGAAGAGTGTGATCCTAGAAACGGCACACATAGTAAGAAAAGTGATGGACTCCTAAGGAGGCAGGATGCAACCCGGAACCCCACACTATAAATACCACCCAGTCGAATTGGAGGACTGTGAGAGAGCAAAAAAAAAAAAAAAAATAAAAATAATAATAATAATTAAAAATTCCTCTTAGTAGCACGAGTCTTCAAATGGAGAAACAAATCCACATTTATGTAAATGTACTTATATTTAAGTTTAAAACAGAAAAGATAGCTTTCGGGAATCTGTACGGTTCCCCTTATCAGATTCCCGAAAGCTATCTTTTCTGTTTTAAACTTAAATATTAGTACATTTACATAACTGTGGATTTGTTTCTCCAATAATAATAATGATAATAATAATAATAATAATAATAATAATAATAATAATAATAATAGTAATAATAATAATAATAATAATAATAATAATAATAATGAGAAATCAGAATTATATGGTAACAAAAATATTATCAATTGATAATCGTCATAAATTGGTGACGGAAAATTACAAATTAGTGATGATGGAGTTCATCATCAACCGATGTAAGGAATCATAAATCGGTGATAAATTATGATTTATAATTGATGATAATCGCTCATTAGTAAGGATATAATTATCACGAGTCACTGATGATTTATAATCTATAAATAAAGATGATAACCTCTCAATAGTAAAGCTAACTAATTATGAAAAACAATATTACTTGCCCATGATTTCATCAAAAATGACTAGTAAAATATTCATCAATTGAGGTAAAGAACCCAATGACCTTGAAGAACAAAATTATATTTAGGTCAAGGTATTGATAATTTCCGAGCAAAATCTTCTATAATCAACAAGTTAAATTATCTGTAATCCACGAAGAGCTGGTTGGGAGATTAGGAAGAAAATTCTGATTAGTAAAACCAGCTTAATTGCCAAAGAGAATAATCATTAATTACCTTCTGAGAAATTACCAATGACTAATGAATCTTAAGACGTCAAAATGTTTCAAGGGATACTGCGCAGCTTTTAATTATTTTTTAATAATTCATCAAAGATTAATGAATGTTAGCCATCAAAATTATTAAGAGATATTGTATCTTTTAATTATTACATAATGAATCATCAATGATTGATGAATCTTAACCGTCAAAATGTATGAGGGATAATTTGTATCTTTAAATTATTTTCTAATAAATCATCAATAATTGATGAATTTTAAGACATCAAAATGTTTAAGAGATACTATTATCTTTTAATTATTTTCTAATGGCTATCAAAAATTGATGAATCTTAAGACATCAAAGTACTGAAGAGATATTGTGTAACTTTTAATTATATTTTAGTGAATAGTAAAAATTGATGACTCTTTAGACATGTAAATGTGTATGAGATACTATGTATCTTTGTAAAGAATATTGACAGCTAGGAAAACTGAAATATTCAGGTATATTTTTGGTAATACGGGAGCAAGTAAAGAAGTAACAAATAATTCAAAGATTATACGTATCAATTTTCAAAGTTGTTTATGGGAATTGAAAGATGGTCTACCAGTCACATGGACCAGTAAGCTTACGACGAAAGGCTAAGAGAATAGAATGAGATAATAAAATAAATTAAGATTGCATATTATTATATTATATTAATATATTATATATATATTATATATATTATATATATATATACATATACATACACACACACACAAAAACACACACACACACATATATATATATATATATATATATATATATATATATATATATATATATATAATGTATACATGTATATATATACATACGATATATATATATATATATATATATATATATATATATATATATATATATATATATATATATATATATATACAAAACACACAAGAAGTAATGTCAGTGTGAGAGAATGCGTATGCTAACTCTCTTCAAAGCTACCACTATTTTCCAAAAGGGGAACTTTCTTTACAAAAATGTAGATCACTGAAAAATACATCACAAAATGGGACCTTCTATTGACGAGCACAAAATTAGATCGCAAAAAAGGGAGCTGTGTTGATAAACACAAAATTGGACCTTAAAAAAGGAATTTGTGTTGACAAAATATGATTATGTACAGATCAAAAGAAATCCATTTTCAAAGTATGTAACTTCAACTTGAAACATAACCAGTTTCAAAAACAAACCAGAAAGTATAAAACACACA
>NC_061091.1:28444879-28447379 GCF_015104395.2 Macrobrachium nipponense
GATGGTCTGGGATGCAGTTTAGATATTTGTCGAGCTTATTCTTAAACACATCTACGCTCACTCCTGATATATTCCTCAGATGAGCTGGCAACGCATTGAATAGACGCTGCATTATCGATGCTGGTGCGTAGTGGATTATAATCCTGTGTGCTTTCCTTATTTTCCTGGTATAGTTTTGGGCACTATTATCTACCTCTGCTTGCTCTTTCTGATATTTTTAGTTCCATGATATTTTCTGCTATTCCTTCTATCTGTTTCCATGCCTGAATTATCATGTAGCGTTCTCTTCTCCTTTCTAGACTATATAATTTTTAAGAATTGTAGTCTTTTCCCAGTAGTCCTAGGTCCTTAACTTCTTCTATTCTAGCTGTAAAGGACCTTTGTACACTCTCTATTTGTGCAATATCCTTTTGATAGTGTGGTACCATATCATATTGCAATATTCAAGTGGACTACGAACATATGTTTTATAAAGCATAATCATGTGTTCAGCTTTTATTGTTTTGAAGTGCCTTAAACAACATTCCCATTTTGCTTTACATTTTGCCAACAGAGTTGCTATTTGATCATTGGCATAACATGTTCCTATTCATCATCACACCAAGGTCTTTAACTGCTTCCTTATTTGTGATGGTCCTCATTATTAGGGTTCCCTTATATGCATATAGCTTTCTTTCTCTGTCTCCATAATTTATTGATTCAAATTTATCAGAGTTAAATACCATCCTATTTACCTCTGCCCAATCATATACTTTGTTAAGGTCTCTTTGTAGAGCGTTCCTATCTTCATCACAAGTAATTTCTCTACTTATTCTTGTGTCATCTGCGAAACTACTCACTACCGAATCCTTCACATTATTGTCTATGTCTTCAATCATAATAACAAACAGTATTGCAGCTAACACCGTACCTTGCGGCACACCGGATATTACCTTGACTTCATCCGATTTCTCGTCGTTTGCAATAACTATCTGTGTGTGTGTAAAAATTCTTTTAACCATCTTCCTACTTTATCCACGATATTGTGTTTTCTAATTTTTCTTCGCTAATATATGGTCTACTTTATCAAAAGCTTTTGCAAAGTCTAAATAAACCACATCTGTTTCATTTCCGCTTTTCATAATTTTTTGAATATGTTCTCACGGTGGACTAACAGTTGGGTTTGTGTACTTTTTCCGGGTTACGAAACCATGTTTGTCCTTTATTAAACATTATTTTTTATTAAATGTTTCATAATATTTTTCTTCATTACCCTTTCATACACTTTCATAATATGTGATGTTTTAGACTCACAGGCCTATAATTACTTGCCTCTAGTCTTGATCCACTTTTGAAAGTAGGGGTAATATATGCAATAATTTGTGCTCATCATAAAATCTTGCCTGGTATCTACACTTTGTCTTAATAATATTGCAAGTGGCTTTGCGATAGAATGAACTACTTTCCTTTAACAAATAGCAGGAATTCCATCAGGCCTGCAGCAGCTCCATTTTTAATTTCATTAATAGCCTGCACAATATCAGCTTCATTAATATCTATGTCAGCTAAATATTCCACTATTTTCATCCTTACTTCTATATCATTATCTTCATTATCTATTCTAGGGTTGAATTCTCTCTTATATCGTTCTGCCAGTATGTTGCAAATTTCCTTTTTTTCATTCGTTAATCTCCCTTCAATTCTCAGAGGGCCTATTTCTATTCTTTTCTTTTATTCATCTTCTTCGCATATGAGTATAATAGTTTGGGGTTTTGCTTGATATTTAATAGGGTTTTTTCTTCCAAGTCCCGTTTTCATTTTTCTTTTGATTGTATCAATCTTTTGTTCTGCATTTTCTATCCTTACTTTTTAGTTCTATAAACTTTAACCATGCATTTTTTTTGGCAAAATTTTTTTTTTTTTTTGCAAGACCCTTTTTTTTTTCCACTTTCTGATTTTCTGGAACAAGATCCTTCTGTCTCTTGGTATGCATGAATGATGTTTTTTATTTTTCTTCTTCGTATATATTTTCCACTATTTTTCTCCAATATTTTATAATATACTTCCGTATTTTACCCTTATTATGTTTCATCACTTACGAAAATGTTATCCCAATCTTTGTTTAATTCTTCCCCTTCATTAATTTCTGACCATTTTTATATTTTTACTGTAGAAGTTGTATTTTTCCATATCCTTCACTTTTTCATTTCTTGCTTATCTCTATTTTCACTTGCTTTTGGAATGAACTGTTAATTCTATGACATTATGGTCTGAAATATTCGCATTATAAACTATTATTTCTTTAACATAATTCATCTCGTTCACAAATACTAGGTCTAAAGTATTTTCCTTTCTTGTTGGCAGGTGATTTATTTGTTGAATGTTGTATTCTAGTAGCATATCTAATAGCTTTTCAAATTGCCTCTTATCTTCTGCACTACTATTACTCTCTTTTTTATATGTATAAGTACAACCACAATCTCCTATTCGTTCTTCCATTCTACGAAAGGAAAGTTGAAGT
>NC_061091.1:28457379-28467379 GCF_015104395.2 Macrobrachium nipponense
CCACAATGGGATGTGTTGTATCTCTTCAGTTCTAGTTTCCATCCCTTATTTCTTGTTCTTGGTTTTCGTGGTTTTTCAAGCTAATGTGTGTGTGTGTGTGTGTGTGTGTGAGAGAGAGGAGAGTAGAGAGAGAGAAGAGAGAGAGGAGAGAGAGAGCAGAGAGAGAGAAGCGGTGGGGTTGGCAACTAGGTCACAAGAGCCAAGAAGAGGACGAACATGGATACATCATCATTATTACGGTTGTCCAGGGCGGGAAAACGGTTTGAATTCCATTTACCTAATCTTATTTTTATTCATTTAACCAGGAGGAAATAAAGCCACTTATTCAACTATTAATCTTCTATTACGCTACCACGACACGTAGAGTTAATACCCCATGCATAAGTAAGTGTCAATAATACTTTTAATTATTTACTTTTGTTTATCATGAATGACAATATCGATTTGCATGGCTTAAACGCAAATCGTGTAATCTAAATATATTACTCGGCCAGAGTAATAGATGTGTGTGTGTGTGTCTCTCCTCTCTCTCTCTCTCTCTCTCACACACACAAAAAGCATCAGTAACCTTGAAGCTTTTGACACCAGTTGATTCAATATAATACTTTTGTAGCTTACCCTAAATTTATTTTCCATGTTGTAGACACAATTATACACACATACACATACAAAACCATACACAGAAACACACACATATATATAAAAATAATAAAAAAAACCACGGAAAAGATAGGAGGAAAAAATAAACAATTCAATTAGATGTATTGTCATGAACGCGTGTGACCCGATTACAATTCGGGGATGCGAAATGTCACGGTTGAATATTTCACTCAGCTCTGGACTAGGGGGGTATGGGGGTGGGGTTGGGCTCGATTAGCGATCAACCCGATATTTGTTGAGAGAGAGAGAGAGAGAGAGAGAGAGAGAGAGAGAGAGAGAGAGAGAGAGATTAACATGAAGGAGAGAAGGCGGAAAAAGCAATACTGGGTCGGATGTAACCGAGAGTTCTGTGTGTGTATTAGAGAGAGAGAGAGAGAGAGAATCAACTTCGGGGAAAGGGTTGAGAGAGGAAGGAAAAAGCAAGACTTTAAGGAAGGAGAGAGAGAGTTTTTGGGGAGTGACTCCAGGGGTGTGGCAGCGCTGGATCGATGTCGCCACCGCCTCTGGAACCAATGGTGGCCTTCCCTCCCTTCCCCCTCCTCTTCCCCCTCCCCCCGCCCCCTCTTCCACATGAGGGAAAGAAGAGAGAGAGAGAGAGAGAGAGAGAGAGAGAGAGAGAGAGAGATGGAACGGAGAAGAAGAATAAGGCAAAGGTGAAAGAAAGGGAGCAAGAGATAAGATTTTAAATGTGTATAGAAATTAAACCCGAGAAACTCTCTCTCTCTCTCGCTCTCTCTCTCCTTTCTCATCCTATATATAAATACATTGCCACACACACAAACAACACACACACGACAGATATATTATATATAATATTATATATATAAATATATATTATATATATATATATATATTCTATATATATATATATATATACTATATTTTATATATATACATATATATATATACATTATATATCCATATTTATATATATTACATTAGAATCTCTGGTCTATCTCTCTCTCGCGATATATATATATATATATATATATATATATATATATATATATTGGTATATATATATACATATACATAATATATATATATATATATATATATACTATATATATATATATATATATATATAATATTATATAATAGATTACAACAAAAGGAACAAGTACAATTACAATTGTATATTAAATTCCATTCATATTAATTTTATTAAGCACAGCCGAACAGGTTTACATGGCAACGAAATATATTATAAAAAAAACACCGCTGATTTATTTAAAATATTTAAACCTCACAAAAGCATTCAAAGAAGCCAACAACAAGTATGGAATTGAATGGAATATAGAGTTTAACTTTTGGCCAAAGGCCAAGCGTTGGGTCCTCTGAGGTCATTCAGCGTTAGGGAAATTGAGATTAGGTAGGTTTGAAAGTTGTAGCAGGAGGAGAACCTCGCTGTTGCACTATTCAACAATTAGTTAGAAGAGGGTTGACAGTAAGAAGGAAGAAATAGAATATAAAAGGAACGAAAGGGGTAGCAACTAGGGGCCGAAGGAGTGTTGCAAAGAACCTTTAGTAATAATTACAGTGCACCCCGTGAGCTGCACTGGCGGCACTAGTCCGTAAGGTAAAATAGGAGAGGGAAATCCGAAGATAATATCCTATGCATACGTCCACCTTTGAGAGAAAATACTCTGTAGGATCTTTTAACCAGGTTTTGCACTTTTCTTTTTTTTTTAACACAGCCTAACTAACGACAGTTTTTCGTACAAATTACAGTACAGTATCCCTTCATATTGGAATCAGGTACCTGTTCCCTCTCTATTTTAAAAATCAAATTACATTTTTACCTATTTATTTAAAAAACAGTAAATTTATTTATCCTTTTCTAAGTCAGTGGCCCTTCTGGTGGGCCTAATCCATATGAATAGGGCTCGTCTTCTGAATAATAATAATAATAATAATAACTAATAATAATAATAATAATAATAATAATATACTTAGGAAGCAGACCCTCTCTCAAGCATACTTTATTAAAAAGTAATGGCTACTTCAGCAGCGTTACACTTGTAGAGATTCTTCTCTATTTTGCGAATAGCGGCTTTTTCAGTGCTACTTAAACAGGCTAGTAGAGCGCTATAGAGGTCATGGTAAAATACAGGGTCAAAATAGGTGTATATATTTGAATTTTACAGATAAACTATGATACCATAGTCATCAAAGTCATTAACGATTTTCTCTCTCTCTCTCTCTCTCTCTCTCTCTCTCTCTCTCTCTTTCTTTAAAGCGAGCTTTCGTCTGGAGCTGCCAGACATCCTCGGGCTGGGAAGCTGAGGGTGGACTGATCTTGGTGCGGTCCGTCCTCCTATATCTGTGGTTGACAGCAGGGGGTCTGCCCCATGCTTGTCTCCTATTGGCTGGTGGCGGTGAGTCTTGTTTTCATGGCTGCCTGAGCCAGGTCTCAAGCCACTTTCTTCGGGTCGATGGTTGCGTTGCAGCATATCCTGCAGCCGCCTGGACCTCCTAAGCGGC
Source organism: Macrobrachium nipponense (assembly GCF_015104395.2). NCBI lineage: Eukaryota > Metazoa > Arthropoda > Malacostraca > Decapoda > Palaemonidae > Macrobrachium > Macrobrachium nipponense. The sequence continues at coordinate 28,460,524 of NC_061091.1, forward strand.
GCTGTAACATTGATGGGCGTTTGCGCTACGCTGTGTGGGACGTCACGGCTACTTTGATTTCCATCGGCTGCAGGAGTACCTCGTTCGGGGGCGTTGTCATCCATAGAGTTGTCATGATCGGTGGTGTCATTGTTGGTGGCAGGTCTTCTCATACTCGTAGGGAGGAGAAATTCTTCCTGCGTCGTATTCAGAGTAGGTTTTATTTGCTGGATGAGTAGCGCCTCCAGCAGGCGCAACCGACGGGCATCAGGGGCCTTCCCGATGATCTCGTGTTCTTTATGATGACATCTCGGGAGATGGCCTCGTGATGTTTGGTGCGGGCGTGATTCTTTATAGCCCCCTCTTGGGCGTGGCACGAGAGTCTCTTCGACAGTCGCATGGTAGTCATACCTACGTAGGCGCCGCTGCATTCGCGGACTGGGCATGTATATTGGTACACTACATGCGTCTGCTTCAGGGGTTCTCGTACCTGTGGAGAGGGGTTATTTTTCATAATAAGATCGCGCGTCCTCCGATTCTGGTAATATATGATTAGGTCGATATTCTTGGTGTCGTCAGTCGGGGATACATTATCGGAAATAATTTTCTTAATGGCGTCCTCTTCTTCACGGTAATGGGAACTCATGAAGGCTTTGTAGTACAGCTTGATATTATCCTGGGGGCGGGGCTGCGGGCTCTCACTACCGTACCATTTCTCCAGGGCTGTGCGGACTTCCTTGCTGATTAATTTATTCGAGTACCCATTATTCACAAGTACTTGGGAGGCGCGGTCGAGTTCCTGGTGAGTGTCCTGCCAGGTTGAGCAGTGGGAGAGGGCCCTCCTGACGAAGGCCCTGACGGTGGTGCTTTTGAATCTGGCGGGGCACTCGCTGTCTCCGTTGAGGCAAAGTCCTAAATTGGTTTTCTTTGTGTAGACTGAAGTAGGCGGAGACCGTCTTCCGTCTTGCTTACAAGGACGTCGAGGAAGGGGAGCCGATCGTCGGAGCTGCGTTCGACTGTGTAATTCAGCACACTACACTGCTGAAATGCTTGACGGAGGGCTTCTACCTCATCCTCGGCGTCGACTTGCACAAAGATGTCGTCAATATAACGTTCCATATCTGGTACCGGGATTATCGCCTCGCTGGATGTAGAGTCCTATTTACGAACGTGCCTGTCGACGAAACCATAGATATAATCCTTTGATCGTGTCTACGGAATCAGTCGACGGCGCCCCTCACATACCGGAAGCCTCGCTCCGTACGCTGCTGGAGATATGCACCAAGAAGGCCCCTTTCTCCACCCACCGTGGCCAGATGTTCCGCCAAAAGGACGGCGTGGCGATGGGCTCCCCACTGGGGGTTCTCTTCGCTAACTTTTATATGGGCACCGTGGAGGAACGGGTCTTCGCCAGGATGCAGCAACCCCGCAGATATGGACGTTATATTGACGACATCTTTGTGCAAGTCGACACCGAGGATGAGGTAGAAGCCCTCCGTCAAGCATTTCAGCAGTGTAGTGTGCTGAATTACACAGTCGAACGCAGCTCCGACGATCGGCTCCCCTTCCTCGACGTCCTTGTAAGCAAGACTAAGACGGTCTCCGTACTTCAGTCTACACAAAAGAAAACCAATTTAGGACTTTGCCTCAACGGAGACAGCGAGTGCCCCGCCAGATTCAAAAGCACCACCGTCAGGGCCTTCGTCAGGAGGGCCCTCTCCCACTGCTCAACTGGCAGGACACTCACCAGGAACTCGACCGCGCCTCCCAAGTACTTGTGAATAATGGGTACTCGAATAAAATTAATCAGCAAGGAAGTCCGCACAGCCCTGGAGAAATGGTACGGTAGTGAGAGCCCGCAGCCCGCCCCGCCCCCAGGATAATATCAAGCTGTACTACAAAGCCTTCATGAGTTCCCATTACCGTGAAGAAGAGGACGCATTAAGAAAATTATTTCCGATAATGTATCCCCGACTGACGACACCAAGAATATCGACCTAATCATATATTACCAGAATCGGAGGAGCGCGATCTTATTATGAAAAATAACCCCTCTCCACAGGTACGAGAACCCCTGAAGCAGACGCATGTAGTGTACCAATATCATACCATCCGCGAATGCAGCGGCGCCTACGTAGGTATGACTACCATGCGACTGTCGAAGAGACTCTCGTGCCACGCCCAAGAGGGGGCTATAAAGAATCACGCCCGCATCAAACATCACGAGGCCATCTCCCCGAGATGTCATCATAAAGAACACGAAGATCATCGGGAAGGCCCCTGATGCCCGTCGGTTGCGCCTGCTGGAGGCGCTACTCATCCAGCAAATAAAACCTACTCTGAATACGACGCAGGAAGAATTTCTCCTCCCTACGAGTATGAGAAGACCTGCCACCAACAATGACACCACCGATCATGACAACTCTATGGATGACAACGCCCCGAACGAGTACTCCTGCAGCCGATGGAAATCAAAGTAGCCGTGACGTCCCACAGCGTAGCGCAACGCCCATCAATGTTACAGCGCCGCTTAGGAGGTCCAGGCGGCTGCAGGATATGCTGCAACGCAACCATCGGCCCGAAGAAAGTGGCTTGAGACCTGGCTCAGGCAGCCAATGAAACAAGACTCACCGCCACCAGCCAATAGGAGACAAGCATGGGGCAGACCCCCTGCTGTCAACCACAGATATAAGGAGGACGGACACCGCACCAAGATCAGTCCACCCTCAGCTTCCAGCCCGAGGATGTCTGGCAGCTCCAGACGAAAGCTCGCTTTAAGAAAGAGAGAGAGAGAGATCGAGAGAGATGAGAGAGAGAGAGAGAGAGAGAGAGAAAATCGTTAATGACTTTGATGACTATGGTATCATAGTTTATCTGTAAAATTCAAATATATACACCTATTTTGACCCTGTATTTTACCATGACCTCTATAGGCGCTCTACTAGCCTGTTTAAGTAGCACTGAAAAAGCCGCTATTCGCAAATAGAGAAGAATCTCTACAAGTGTAACGCTGCTGAAGTAGCCATTACTTTTAATAAAATAATAATAATAATAATAATAATAATAATAATGACAATCAAAAGCCACAGTAGTGTTAAAATATATTATTGTACAATGGTAAAAATACAAGGAGAAACTTTTGGAATACTGCTCCGTATCCCTCTTTCAGTCCTACTCGGAGCAATATCCGAAAGTCTCTCCTTGTATTTTTACCGTTGTACAATAATATATTTTACACTACTGTGGCTTTTGATTGTCAATATTATAGTCTTGTTACGGAGGTTCCTTAGTTCAATAATAATAATAATAATAATAATAATAATAATAATAATAATAATAACAACTTTTCTCCAACTAAACAACAGCATTACGCAGTCTTAAGTATCAGAAGAAAGTATAAGTACTCACCCCAAGACTGCTTTCTTGTAGCTAAATTCACTTTCTCGTGGTTACAGCGAAAATCTGAGATAAAAAGGAAGTGACGAGAGAGTCGTGCTTTCCCTTTTCGTCGCAAGCCTTTCCCTGGGCGCCTCTGGTTTAATAGGATAAGTGACTCGTGTTATCACTTATTTGGACCCAAACTAATTTGTTTATATTCTATAAAAAAATAGATTGTAAGACAATTTCATGTATTAAGTGCATTAGACAGTTGAAAACATGTTAGAGACCATATATTTATATAATAAACAGGTGTTTTAGTCATGAACCATCCATTATTATTATTATTATTATTATTATTATTATTATTATTATTATTATTATTATTATTATTATTTCACAAACACACCACAAGGGATATTGGGATATTGACTTGAAATTCAAGCTTCCAAAGAATATTATAACGTTCATTTGAATGAAGTAGCAGAAGGTAATAGACAATACAGAAAACAAGTGACCAATGATTAAAAAAAGAGAAAGGGAATTGACAAAATAATAAATTAATAAAAATGTAAGTAAATGACCAAAGTACAAAGAGAATCGCTTAGAAGTAATAATGCATCTCATATTCGCTTGGGCATTTGGCAAAGAACAAAATTGTTCATATAACAAAGGCACATGACAGTCTGGAACAATACAGCAAAGAACATAAGTTTTTATAATGACAAAGTTTTTTTTATCAACAGGCAAGAATCTATTAGCCCAACCACAGCTACAAAAATGACGCAACATGAAGTTACACAAATATTTAGTAAGAATATATTGAGCCACCAAAGCTACAAAAAAACTTAATTAAGAATAAGTCTGGCTACCAAAGCTACAAAATAACACTACATAAAGCTACAACTATTTGTTGAAGAATCTTTCTGATCACTACAGCTATAAAATAAAGCTACAGAAATATTTAGTTAAGAATATCTCTGACCACCAAGGTACAAAATAACAATACATAAAGCTACACCTATTTGGTTAAAAAATTACTTGGACCACCACAGCTACAAGACAACGCTGCAACAATACAAACAGTTACAAAACATATTTGGAAGCGCAATTCATCTCTCAGCCTTTGGGAACCGTGGGGGAGTAATGCCTCTGTGCAATTGCTCGAAGAACAAAGCACCTTTATTTTGGGGGACTGACTGAATCACATACCTCTGTCAACCTTCCCAAATCGGAGTCATGTTCCCTTCTCGTCCTGATCTGTTGCAGTTCATACGAAAATCTGAGTGCGGTTCACATAAGTTTAATACACGTTTAATACTCAGTCCATAAAGAGTCTGCACAGGGTTCGTACACGTTTAAAACACTGGTTTATCCTTATACAAAGATCACGTTAAATTTTCATTCATATTTTAAATTTTAATGCCTCGATCAACTCGTACACGTTTCATAAATCTTTAAGAGATGTATTTATGGAGCTGAAACTGAGCCTGTACACGGTGCATACGCGTTTTTTTATAAGCTTAACACAAGGTCATCTGTAACCAAGAATGATTATATGTCATATTATTAAATTCATATACTTAAGATTTTATGTCTCATTCTCTATTAAAAACTTTGTGAAAATATTATATATTATGAATTGAAAACATATAATGCATTGAAATATTGCTAAAAAAATTGGCAAAATATTTAAAAATTGGAAAACATTTAAAAAAAATTATTAATCAATGATAATGTAAAATAAATCAAAACAATTTGATTGACACACAAATCATTAAGTTCGTAAAACAAAGTACTGTGAATAAAAACCACGAATCATCCATTTTGACAAAAATTTGAAAAAAAAAAAAATTTGGTATATATTGAATCTGAATAGATACAGAAATAATTCAATTTAATCAACAAAGCACTGTGAAAAGGACACATCTTGATATGAAAAACAAACCAGATAAATGAGTAAACTACACAAAAAAAAAAAAAAAAAAAAAACACTAAATGAACGATAGCAAAACTGCAATCGCTAATTACCATTTCTCTTGCAAGCATGGGTATATACTCAAATCACTCATTTTGATAAACAATGTAGTGTATATATATATATATATATATATATATATATATATATATATATATATATATATATATATATATATATATATATATATATATATAGAGGTTCTGAAGAAAAAAGCAAATTATGGCTTTTGTTAAAGAATATACTTTGAATGAGAAACTTCATAATACGGATTGAAAATAGGAAAACGAATAAACCACACAAAAAATGTAAATGAAAAACAAAAACTCTGCAATTGCAAATCACCATGTCCCTTGCAAACATAGAAAGCCTCAAATCACTCACCTCTGTAACCCCCGCCGTACAACACACAGAGATAAAAAAAAAACCAAGCCTACAATGGGGGGCCAAAGAGGACGCATGAAATTCGAGAATTTCACAAAAGTATACATATATATGTACATACATACATATATATATATATATATATATATATATATATATATATATATATATATATATATATATATATATATCTATATAAGATATGCATATATATATATATATATATATATATATATATATATATATATATATATCTATATATATATGATATATATATATGTATATATATATAGATATATAGATATATATATATATATATATCTATATATATCATATATATATATATATATATATATATATATATATATCTATATCTAATATATATATCTATATATATATTCTTTATATATATATATATATATATATATATATATATATATATATATATATATATATATATATATATATATATATATATATATATATATGAACTTCACGAATGTCACGAAATTCACGCATCTCAATAAATAAAGTATCCACGAATTTCAAGAAAGTTCACGAAATTTCACAAAATCCACGCATTTCACTAAATTTCACGAAATTCACCAAACATCACGGAATTCACAAATTGACGAATAAAAAAAAAAAAAAAATTCACGAATTTCTAAAACAAAAAAACTTACGAAATTCATAAAAAAAAACACACAAGTTCACGAATTTTCACGTAAGATCACGATATTTCACAAAATTCACGAATTTCGCGAAAGTCATTCGTTGTAGAATTCGTGACTGGAAATTCAATAAGGACGTTCCATTTTCCATTTCGCGATTCATGCAAGCGTGATTGATTGTGATTTGGGCGAAATAACGCTACGGTTCGGTCGGTCGCGAGAGAGAGAGAGAGAGAGAGAGAGAGAGAGAGAGAGAGAGAGAGAGAGAGAGATAATGTCCAATGGAGTTTAGTTATTACTATTTTTTTATTACAGGAAACCTTCATTCTTATAGTTTTAAATTTCTAAAAATATTAGAGAGAGAGAGGAGAGAGAGAGAGAGAGAGAGAGAGAAGAGAGAGGAGAGAGAGAGAGATTTCGAATGGAGTTTAGTTATTGCTATTAAGTTTCTAAAAATAGAGAGAGA
>NC_061091.1:28472379-28477379 GCF_015104395.2 Macrobrachium nipponense
GAAGAAGAAGAAAAAGAAGAATAAGGAACATAAGGAGAAGAAGAAGAATAAGAAGAAAAAGGAACATAAGAAGAAGAAGAAGAATAAGGAACAGGAGAAGAAGAAGAAGAAAAAGAAGGAACAGAAGAAGAAGAAGAGAAAAAAAGAAGAAAGAAGAAGAAGAAGAACGAAGAAGAAGAAGAAGAATAAGACAGAAGAAAGGAAACAGGAAGAATAAGAAGAAAAACAAAAATGAACAGGAAGAAGAAGAAGAAGAATATAAGGAAAAAAAGAACAGAAGAAGAAGAAAAAATAAAGAAGAATGAACAGGAGAAGAAGAAGAAGAAGGAGAAGAAGAAGAAGAAATAAACAATAAGCATCAGATAACGCATCTCCCAGCTTCCTAATTAGATCCGGAGCGGGCGAGAGAAAGCCGACAAGGCTTCGTAATCCTTCTGCTCTCGGTCTCGGCTTCAAAAGCCAATCTCCGGAGAGCAACGCGCCAGCACGTGCGCAAGCAAGCAGGCAATATTCGATTATGATAATCTCACGCGTTGCCAGAAACGCGACGCCGACGGAATTAGCGTCGGAAGCCGACCGCTTCCGGGGAATTCTCTTGCCGGGGTCAGGCGATTTCCAGATTTTAAAGATCGAGCGAATATGTCCTAATAATAATAATAATAATAATAATAATAATAATATCAGGAGAGGGATCTTCCAGGGAGACTCACTGTCCCCACTACTCTTCGTAGTAGCCATGATTCCCATGACAAAAGTACTACAGAAGATGGATGCCGGGTACCAACTCAAGAAAAGAGGCAACAAAATCAACCATCTGATGTTCATGGACGACATCAAGCTGTATGGTAAGAGCATCAAGGAAATAGATACCCTAATCCAGACTGTAAGGATTGTATCTGGGGACATCAGGATGGAGTTTGGAATAGAAAAATGCGCCTTAGTCAACATACAAAAAGGCAAAGTAACGAGAACTGAAGGGATAAAGCTACCAGATAGGAGCAACATCAAACACATAGATGAGACAGGATACAAATACCTGGGAATAATGGAAGGAGGAGATATAAAACACCAAGAGATGAAGGACACGATCAGGAAAGAATATATGCAGAGACTCAAGGCGATACTCAAGTCAAAACTCAACACCGGAAATATGATAAAGCCATAAACACTGGGCAGTGCCAGTAATCAGATACAGCGCAGGAATAGTGGAATGGACGAAGGCAGAACTCCGCAGCATAGATCAGAAAACCAGGAAACAAATGACAATACACAAAGCACTACACCCAAGAGCAAATACAGACAGACTATACATAACACGAAAGGAAGGAGGGAGAGGACTACTAAGCATAGAGGACTGCGTCAACATCGAAAACAGAGCACTGGGGCAATATCTGAAAACCAGTGAAGACGAGTGGCTAAAGAGTGCATGGGAAGAAGGACTAATAAAAGTAGACGAAGACCCAGAAATATACAGAGACAGGAGAAAGACAGACAGAACAGAGGACTGGCACAACAAACCAATGCACGCGACAAATACATGAGACAGACTAAAGAACTAGCCAGCAATAACAATTGGCAATGGCTACAGAGGGGAGAGCTAAAGAAGGAAACTGAAGGAATGATAACAGCGGCACAAGATCAGGCCCTAAGAACCAGATATGTTCAAAGTACGATAGACGGAAATAACATCTCTCCCATATGTAGGAAGTGCAATACGAAAAATGAAACCATAAACCACATAGCAAGTGAATGCCCGGCACTTGCACAGAACCAGTACAAAAAGAGGCATGATTCAGTGGCAAAAGCCCTCCTCTGGAGCCTGTGCAAGAAACATCAGCTACCTTGCAGTAATAAGTGGTACGAGCACCAACCTGAAGGAGTGATAGAAAACGATCAGGCAAAGATCCTCTGGGACTATGGTATCAGGACGGATAGGGTGATACGTGTAAACAGACCAGACGTGACGTTGATTGACAAAGTCAAGAAGAAAGTATCACTCATTGATGTCGCAATACCATGGGACACCAGAGTTGAAGAGAAAGAGAGGGAAAAAATGGATAAGTATCAAGATCTGAAAATAGAAATAAGAAGGATATGGGATATGCCAGTGGAAATCGTACCCATAATCATAGGAGCACTAGGCACGATCCCAAGATCCCTGAAAAGGAATCTAGAAAAACTAGAGGCTGAAGTAGCTCCAGGACTCATGCAGAAGAGTGTGATCCTAGAAACGGCACACATAGTAAGAAAAGTGATGGACTCCTAAGGAGGCAGGATGCAACCCGGAACCCCACACTATAAATACCACCCAGTCGAATTGGAGGACTGTGAGAGGGGAAAAAAAAAAAAAAAAAAATAATAATAATAACGATAATAATAATAATAATTTTCATTATTATTATTATTATTATTATTATTATTATTATTATTATTATTATTATTATTATTATTATTATTATTGTTATTATGTCTTACACAATCATCCTATCCGACTGGGTGGTTTTATAGTGTGGGATTCCGGGTTGCATCCTGCCTCCTTAGGAGTCCATCGCTTTTCTCACTATGTGCGCTCTTTCTAGTAGCACACTCTCCTGCATGAGTCCTGGAGCTACTTCAGCATCTAGTTTTCCCAGGTTCCTTTTTCAGGGATCTTGGGATCATGTCTACAGTTGCCATAATTATGGGTACAATTTTCACTGGCATATCCCATATCCTCCTTATTTCTATTTTCAGGTCGTGATACAAATCAATTTTTTCTCTTTCTTTCTCATCTACTCTGGTGTCCCATGGTATTGCGACATCAATGAGTGACACTTTCTTTATTTTGTCAATCAATGTGTTTTATGGTCTCGTTTTTCATATTGCACATCCTGCATATGGGTGAGATGCTATTTCCATCTATTGTACTTTGAACATAACTGGTTCTTAGGGCCTGATCTTGTGCCGCTATTAGCATTCCTTCTGTTTCCTTTTCCCCTCTGTAGCCATTGTCATATTTCATCGCTGGCCAGTTCTTTAGTCAGTCTCATGGACTGTTCGTGCATTGGTTTGTTGTGCCATTCCTCCGTTCTGTTTATCATTCTCCTGTCTCTGTATTTTTCTGGTTTTCATCTACTTTTATCAGTCTCACATCCCATGCACTCCTTAGCCACTTGTCTTTCCTCTCCTATTATTTCCAGGTATGTGTATGATACTATTCCCATCTGGTAGCTTTATCCCTTCAGTCCTTGTCACTTTGCATTTTTGTATGTTGACCAAGACACATCTTCTCTATTCCAAACTCCATCCTGATGTCCCCAGATACAATCCTTACAGTCTGGATCAGGGTATATATTACTTTGAAGCTCTTACCATACAGCTTGATGTCGTCCATGAGCATCAGATGGTTAATTTTGTTTCCTCCTTTCTTGAGTTGGCACTCGGCATCCATCTTCTGTAGTGCTTTTGTCGTGGGAATCATGGCTAATACAAAGAGTAGTGGGGACAGTGAGTCACCTCGAAAGATTCCTCTCCTGATGTTAACCTTTGCTAGTCATATCCCAGAGCTTGTAAGTATTGTATTTCAGTTGTGCATTGTATTTTTTAGGAAGCTGATGGTGTTTTCCTCTGCCCCATATATTTTTACGCATTCTATTAGCCACTTGTGTGGTATCATGTCGAAGGCTTTCTTGTAGTCATTCCAAGCCATGCTTAGGTTGGTTTTCCTTCTCTTACTGTTCTTCATTACCATTTTGTCTATCAGAAGCTGGTTTTTTGTGCCCCTACACCTCCTTCTGCAGCCTTTCTGTTGGTGGGAGGAGGGTGGGGGTGGTGTTTGTATCCTCTAGGTAGCTGTATAGCCTATCATTGATGATACATGTTAGTAATTTTCACATTACAGTTTACTGGTAAGCCTGTGATAGGCCTGTAGTTACTTGCTATATATCCATTGCTCTTCTTTCTTTACTAAGAATGTTCTTCCTGTGGTATCCACTTGGGCCCATGGTATTTTATGATACAATACTGGAGTTGTTCTGCTATTCTATTCGTGGGTGTTAGGCCTTGAAGTTTTTGAGCCAGTATCCATGTACTTCATCGGGACCTACGACTTTCCAGTCGGGCATTTTCTGTAGTTGGTGTCTGACTGTCTTGTCATCTCGGTGAATCTTTGTTTTATTCTCCCCATCTCTTCTGCCTCAACTTCCTGGAGCCATGTTGCATGTTTGTTGTGTGATACTGTAGTGCTCCATATGTTTCCTGAGCCTCCTACTTGGTTCGGCTTCAGGAATTTCCTAGTGGTTGTCTTCCCACTTAGTTGGTTGTATAGCCTTTTTTGGTTGGTTCCGAATAGTTTAATAGTTTGTTCTGTTAGTATCCTTTATTCCTGTTCATGTACTGTTGGATCTTATGTGCTTTGTCTTTAAGCCTCTGTTTTACATCTTCTATTGCGGTGTTTGTATTTCTCGTTCATTTCCTCCCTTGTTTTCTTGCTTCTCAGGCTCGTTTCTGCCATCTTTTTAATTAGACTAAAGTCAGATCTCGTCATCTTGGTCCGTTTTTCCAGGCGCCTTTTGCAAGGTGGTTGCTGTTTGGGTTTCTGTTGGGTTGGTCGTGATAGTGGTGTTGCTGTTAGTATCTCCATGACTTTTGCTGCTAGTCATGCTCCTGCATATGCCAGATTATTTGTTTCTGTGATACTGGTGGTGTGCACTAGTCTCATTATTTCATAAACTTCACTTGTTTTCTCCCTTAATTTCTTTGTGTCGTAGGCTTTCATGGCGGTGATCATATTTGTTCTTTCTGTATCTGGCTTCATCTATTGTTTGAACTTTTCTACCCATTAACCTCTCTGTTACTTTTACGGTGTTTCTACCTGTGTCATTGTTTGGTAGCCCATCATTCCTGTTGTTTTCTGTGGTATTGTCTCTTAGTTCCTCTTCTTGTCCTTCGTTCCTGGGTGTTATTTCTCTTTACAGTTCCTCTGTTTCCATGGTGGAGAGCCAGTTTTCTTTTTTATGTTC
>NC_061091.1:28502379-28522379 GCF_015104395.2 Macrobrachium nipponense
TGAGCAATCACGTGACCCTTCATTACTGGTGTGTACTGGTTACTTCCCAAAACTCGAGCGTCATTCAGCTAGATGATTACTGAATTATTTATGCTGAGAGAGAGAGAGAGAGAGAGAGAGAGAGAGAGAGAGAGAGAGAGAGAGAGAGAGAGAGAGAGAATGCCTACCTTTTACATCATATTGAATCCCATAATTTCAGGACATAAATCGTCCTTGAACTTTACTGATAGCCCATAAAGAATCTTTACGGTGTTGCCAAATGTACGAGTCTTTGGATAATACCAGTATGATATGTGCAATTATGGAAGAAATGTGACCTTCTCTCACTTCAATTTCACGTGACTTACAGATGATAGACTGAAATTTCATTTGTGTGTGTGTGTGTGAGAGAGAGAGAGAGAGAGAGAGAGAGAGAGAGAGAGAGAGAGAGAGAGAGAGAGAATTTGAGTTGCTGCTTTTCAAAAATAAAAGATTTATGTGATAAAATTTGCAAACAAGTTTCGGCATTCAGGGAATCAAAGTTAGGACTATATCTAAACAATGATTCTTCGAAGCGATCCAGAGGTTCGAGATTTCTTGAAACTGACTAATATCAAGGTTAAGCAAGCAAGAAATTAAAACAAAGATAAGACTGTGTGTGTACGAATCATGACGTCCTTTGTCAAAAAAACTCTGAATATAACAAGATGGCGTCATGGATTCGATGGACAAGTTTCATAACTTATAGAATGAAAAGAAAAAGTGAATTACAGAAATTATTGAGCAGTAATTATCTCAGAAATAGAGTATTATTATTATTATTATTATTATTATTATTATTATTATTATTATTATTATTATTATTATTATTATAATCAGAATGAGAATGCATCTAAATTGACACATTATTATTTCGCACTGAAATACGACCAAATTAGCTGAAAATCACATAATTATAAGATGTAGATAGGTGTAGTAAATAGATTTTTGAGACTATTAAGCAAGTTTCAAATGAATTTCAATGAGTAATATTCGTTTGAAACCTTTAAAAGCTTCGTACAAGTTTATTAGCTGGGTGGTATTGACTAAACTTTCTGCAGATGTTCAACTACTATAATACTTTCATAATGATAAAGCAACTATAATATTACCCTAAAAACAAGCAAATTGGGTTATATTATTACTGGCTCAAACAGTCCCTTGTAAATCTTACATAAGTCATGATGGACTTGGCAGGCCGACGGACGAAAAGTTTTTAGAGATTCAAGAACTGTGTAAAACATTCTAAAATAAATCTGTAAGACGGAATATTTGACCGCTAGCTTTGCTAAACGAGACAAATATATGGTTAAAATCTTAAAAAGATTGGTGAAGTTTTTCTATTATTTCTTTAAGTTTTTAAGTTTGAGCGCTCCGTAACTATTATTACTCATAAATGCCGTTTGAAACAATGGGAAAATGTGTCAATCTAGATGCAGCGCATGCGCGGTTAGATACAATCGTCGTTAAACGCAAGATCGTCGCTACTGCGATGATGCTACTCTAGCTATACCAATCCCATTTCCTGAGTGTAGACCTATAGTTGCAGAATCACATAAGAGTTTTAGTTAAAATTAGGCAGAACTCAATGTACGTTTATTATTAGATCTAGAAAACTGGATCTTCCCGACCCCTTCACTTCTTTTTGTGAACAATGCTTCTTATAGTAATTGCAACTCATTTACAGTTTTAGTTTTTCCTGACTGAAATTCATTTTTGTGAAAATATATAGTCTAACTCTCATCAGTTGCTTAAAAATGATTTTTTTAAAGATAATTGTCTATCCGAATATTGCTTTACAGCTTGCGTCTTAAGTTGCTGGGCAAAGCCTTGAGCTATTTTTATCTCGTATCACAGACGTAACTATTTATTTGGCATTGTTGTGCCCAAATTATGGAATGGTCCTCCCAATTATTAGCTTAATCATCGGGACTACAGAATTTCAAACTAGATTTAGATTTTTTTCTAATAAGCTGACTTAGATCTCATTTCACTGTTTACAGCATTTAGTTTTCCAGTTGGTTTTCTTTTTATTATAGTTTCTAGTTTATTCTTTACTTATTTTCCTTTCTCTGCTGGCTTCCTTTCCCAGTTGGACGCTTTGTCATGTAGAATGGTGCCTTTCGTTCCAGATTCTATAATATATACAATACAGGCATATTGGATATCAAAGTACAGTGCCATTGTTTTAATAAGACATACAAAAATTAAACAAGTAATAAGGCCTACATGTCTTATATTCAAAATCAATACAGGTGTCTAATTCAACAGAAAATGAGAATTTTCCTATTTTAATGTTACCAGTGATAAACCCAGGTTATTTACAAAGTAGTTTGCATTCATGAGCTGTCTGATAAGTGAGGTGCAAACTACTAACTTTAGTCTTCACAGATTGAAAAGGCACTTTGGAAGCGATGTATTGCCCTGTCCTTCATCGTTAACAGTACCTAGTGAACCTAGAGTAACCTAAGTTATGCTGTGAGTTTCCAGAGCCTAGAGACCATCTTAGATGTCGAGACACTAACCTAATCTAATGTAGGGCATCTGCCCTGACTTGGATGGAATGGGGGTTTCTCCTCCCCAGTTTAATAAAGGTTTTCGTTTTTTGCCGTTTCCATCTGAACCCCGCTCTGCATAAAACTCAAAACAAGTTTGGAGTTATACCTTGAAACTCTTTGCTAGGTTTTACAAAACTAAAAAAAAATAATAAATAAATAAAAACTCATATGTTGTTTTCAGTTCCCCGTAACTTAGCCTAGGTCACAGCACATGGTAAAATTCAGATGTTGACGGGTAACAAAATTTTCCCCAAATTATGAAGAAAACATCAAACCTTGACCGAAATTCTCGTTGTCATTCGTTAATTTTTGATTGGTTATTGAACTTCCATTGTCTGTGAGCGCAGGGTACGACCCTTATCCTAGCTACCTTCTATTACGACGAATTTGCCTCTATTCTCTTGATATGACAATCCTTAACTACGTCTGCTGCCTTGTGACTGATCTTTTTGGGTACTCTCGTTGTCCAAAAAGATCAGTCACAATTCGTGTTTACATCTGACGTCACTTACTGACGTCACGAAAACTGTCGAAGTAGAATCAGTGTCAAATTAGATCAGTGGATGTAGATGCAAACGAGTGTCTATCCAGATGCGTTTGTTCAAGTAGATACATAGTTGTTCCAAGAGTGTCAATAGTTGTTCGTGAACAATCTGTAAGTAGATCTAATTCTGATTATTATTATTATTTTATTATTATTATTATTATTATTATTATTATTATTATTATTATTATTATTATTATTATTATTATTATCAACTGAACTAAGGAACCTCCGTAACGAGGCTATAATATTGACAATTAAAAGCCACAGTAGTGTTAAAATATATTATTGTACAAAGCTAAAAATGACTAGGAGAGACTATCGGATACTGCTCCGTATCCTTCTTCAGCCCTACTGATGGTCAATGGAGGGAGCGTTACAACAGCGAAAAAATATTGTACAATAATATATTTTAACACTACTGTGGCTTTTAATTGTCATAAGTATTATTATTATTATTATTATTATTATTATTATTATTTTATTATTATTATTTTATTATTCTTATTATTATTATTATTATTATTATTTTATTATCATTCATATGATGAACCCTATTCATTTAAAATTGGAAATTAAAATAAACCTAAGTAAATTTTATCTACTAAAATAATGTGCTAACAAAAATATGCAGATTTCAATAATTACAAATTATTCTCGAAATTGACAGCAGTAATAGAGCATACCTGAAACAGGGCGTTAAAATTAGAGATTAAAATCCTTATATATAATTTCACGCGTGACCAAATGAGCTAATACATGCTAATTTCAGCAAACTCATCAAATACATAGCACAAAATAACCAGCGTTTAACATTTCCAAAAGCGTTTAAAAAAAACTGTTTTGCACTAACAATCAAAGAGATGTCAGCACGAAACAAAAACAAAAAATAAATCCATAAAATTCGGATTTTCTGGGATAAAACGAATGATTCTTCATAAAAAAATAAAAACAAATTGTTTACAGTCATTGGGGCATATATGTTTACTAAAGCTCTTCGGTAACAAAGAGCATTATCGTGAATAAAACAAGATCAGGTTTTGTTGCTGTTGTGAAAAATAGTTATATAAAATGTATAATAGCATGGGAGTTGATTCAGTTTTATGCTTTTCAATGCTGCGTGGGTGTGTGTGTGTGTGTGTGTGTGTGTGGGAGAGAGAGAGAGAGAGAGAGAGAGAGAGAGAGAGAGAGAGAGAGAGATTAATTTTATCTATTGCAGAGATGCACGATTCTTTATAAGCTTACACTTACGGTGAGAGAGAGAGAGAGAGAGAGAGAGAGAGAGACCTTACCTTACAGACCTTACAGTTCGTTCGGGTTGCCCCAGGTCCCTCAGTGTGAGGCGCCTCTAATGTCTACCAGAGAGTTGCTAGTACATCTTCCGGTATATTTTGCATCTTCCAATCTTGGATGGTCTGGGATGCAGTTTAGATATTTGTCGAGCTTATTCTTAAACACATCTACGCTCACTCCTGATATATTCCTCAGATGAACTGGCAACGCATTGAATAGACGCTGCATTATCGATGCTGGTGCGTAGTGGATTAATGTCCTGTGTGCTTTCCTTATTTTTCCTGGTATAGTTTTGGGCACTATTAATCTACCTCTGCTTGCTCTTTCTGATATTTTTAGTTCCATGATATTTTCTGTTATTCCTTCTATCTGTTTCCATGCCTGAATTATCATGTAGCGTTCTCTTCTCCTTTCTATAAGACTATATAATTTTAAGGATTGTAGTCTTTCCCAGTAGTCTAGGTCCTTAACTTCTTCTATTCTAGCTGTAAAGGACCTTTGTACACTCTCTATTTGTGCAATATCCTTTTGATAGTGTGGGTACCATATCATATTGCAATATTCAAGTGGACTACGAACATATGTTTTATAAAGCATAATCATGTGTTCAGCTTTTCTTGTTTTGAAGTGCCGTAACAACATTCCCATTTTTGCTTTACATTTTGCCAACAAAATTGCTATTTGATCATTGCATAACATGTCCTATTCATCATCACACCAAGGTCTTTAACTGCTTCCTTATTTGTGATTGTCTCATTATTAGGTCCCCTATATGCATATAGCTTTCCTTCTCTGTCTCCATAATTTATTGATTCAAATTTATCAGAGTTAAATACCATCCTATTTACCTCTGCCCAATCATATACTTTGTTAAGGTCTCTTTGTAGAGCGTTCCTATCTTCATCACAAGTAATTTCTCTACTTATTCTTGTGTCATCAGCGAAACTACTCACTACCGAATCCTTAACATTACTGTCTATGTCTTTCAATCATAATAACAAACAATATTGCAGCTAGCACCGTACCTTGTGGCACACCGGATATTACCTTGGTTTCATCCGATTTCTCATCGTTTGCAATAACTATCTGTTTTCTGTTGTGTAAAAATTCTTTTAACCATCTTCCTACTTTATCTATGATATTGTGTTTTCTAATTTTCTTTGCTAATATATTATGGTCTACTTTGTCAAAAGCTTTTGCAAAGTCTAAATAAACCACATCTGTTTCATTTCCGCTTTTCATATTTTTTAATATGTTCTCACGGTGGACTAACAGTTGGGTTTGTGTACTTTTTCCGGGTACGAAACCGAGTGTTGTCCTATATTAAACAAATTATTTTTTTATTAAATGTTTCATAATATTTTTCTTCATTACCCTTTCATACACTTTCATAATATGTGATGTTGGACTCACAGGCCTATAATTACTTGCCTCTAGTCTTGATCCACTTTTGAAAGTAGGGGTGATATATGCTAATTTGTGCTCATCATAAATCTTGCCTGTATCTACACTTTGTCTTAATAATATTGCAAGTGGCTTTGCGATAGAATGAACTACTTTCTTTAACAAAATAGCAGGGACTCCATCCGGCCCTGCAGCAGCTCCATTTTTAATTTCATTAATTGCCTGCACAATATCAGCTTCATTAATTTCTATGTCAGCTAAATATTCACTATTTTCTTCCCTTACTTCTATATCATTACTCATTATCTATTCTAGGGTGAATTCTCTCTTATATCGTTCTGCCAGTATGTTGCAAATTTCCTTTTTTTCATTCGTAATCTCCCTTCAATTCTCAGAGGGCCTATTTCTATTCTTCTTTTATTCATCTTCTTCGCATATGAGTATAATAGTTTGGGGTTTTGCTTGATATTTAATAGGGTTTTTTCTTCCAAGTCCCGTTTTTCATTTTCTTTTGATTGTATAATCTTTTGTTCTGCATTTTCTATCTTACTTTTTAGTTCTATAACTTTCCATGCATTTTTTTCTTTTGCAAGACCTTTTTTCCACTTTCTGATTTTCTGGAACAAGATCCTTCTGTCTTTTGGTATGCATGAATGATGTTTACTTTTCTTCTTCGGTATATATTTTTCCACTATTTTCTCCAATATTTTATATAATATCTCCGTATTTACCCTTATGTCATCACTTACGAAAATGTTATCCCAATCTTTGTTTAATTCTTCATTAATTCTGACCATTTTATATTTTTACTGTAGAAGTTGTATTTTCCATATCCTTCCCACTTTTTCATTTCTTGCTTATCTCTATTTTCACTTGCTTTGGAATGAAACTGTTAATTCTATGACTTATGGGGTGAAATACTCGCATTATAAACTATTATTTCTTTAACATAATTCATCTCGTTCACAAATACTAGGTCTAAAGTATTTTCCTTTCTTGTTGGCAGGTGATTTATTTGTTGAATGTTGTATTCTAGTAGCATATCTAATAGCTTTTCAAATTGCCTCTTATCTTCTGCACTACTATTACTCTCTTTTTTATATGTATAAGTACAACCACAATCTCCTATTCGTTCTTTCCATTCTACGAAAGGAAAGTTGAAGTCACCAGATAGGAGAATAGTCCAGTCCTTGTGATTTCTACATATATCATCCAATTTTTCAATTATTAAGTCAAACTCTTTAGTATTAGAGGTCTATATATTACTATGTTCATCAATTTTTCAGATTCAAATTCTACCGCTATTAGTTCACATTCTGAGTTACTATATTTCTCATATATTTTTCCTTGTTTTTTGTCTTTCCCATATATTGCGGTTCCCCCTTGATTCCTATTTTTTCTATCTGATCTATAAGTTTGGAACCCTTTTATTTGATCATCATTCCCAGTCTCTTGGGAATACCAGGTTTCACTTATATTCATTATATCTATTTTCTTTTCATTTTGGGTTAGTTCTTCTAAGTACTCTATTTTTCTTTTTGAGTTACTCGTAACTAAACCCTGCGCATTCATCACTATGATGGTTTGCGTGTTTTCTCCTTCATTTAATACTGGTAGTAATAAGGATTTTCCCATGTCTCTTTCCTGTTCTGGTATGTTGTTCTTTTTTTCATTTCCAGAAATTCTGACATTAAAAAATCCAACTTTTCCATAATATTTGATCTTCCTTCATCATAATTATTCATTTTGTGTCTGAATCTGCAATTTTCTCCGTTTCTGCAATATCCTCTTGCATAATAAATACAGTTATTATCTCTTGAGTAGAATTTCGGAGCTGATGCTTTGAAATTTTTTGCTGACACCTCTGCATATCTCATTGGTGGTTTGCTTTTCTCTTTTACCTGATATTCTTGATTTCTCTCTTTATTTGTTTCTTTCTTATTTTGGATTTTATTACTTGGTTGGTTATTTATTTGATTATGATTCATGGCTACAGGGTGCATATATATTTGCATTTTTTGTCGAACTTACATCCTTTTCCTTCTTTTAGGTTTTTACATATTTTTGGATGCAGATCTCTGCAATCATCCCCATATCCATCTAAGTATGCACATTTACCATATATTTC
The DNA here is from genome assembly GCF_015104395.2 of Macrobrachium nipponense. Taxonomy (NCBI): domain Eukaryota; kingdom Metazoa; phylum Arthropoda; class Malacostraca; order Decapoda; family Palaemonidae; genus Macrobrachium; species Macrobrachium nipponense. The sequence goes on from NC_061091.1 coordinate 28,510,325, forward strand.
ATGGAGAGAGAGAGAGAGAGAGAGAGAGAGAGAGAGAGAGAATAGTAATTGCAGATGTGACATGTTTCATAAATATCACAGCACTTAAAATAACAGCCTTCCAATTTAGCGGTAGAAATGATTGTGCATATTATGCATTATGCATTCACATTGAAATATACGCACACATATGCAAGGTATACATTAATAAATAGTTATGGAGGGCATATATGAATATACACTCTGAACCGATTTGTATCAAATTTTAACCTTCCCGTGGAGGTAAGCCAATGCATATATCTGCCAAGTTTCATCCAATTCCGTTGGTCCGTTCTCATGTTATCGTGCTAACGAACACGAATGGTTAATAATTATAATAAGATTCCTTGATTTATTTACATAACAACAAGAAACAAGACATTCGAGCTTAGCGAAATGAGGCACAAATTTCCGTTTATGAGAGAGAGAGAGAGAGAGAGAGAGCTTATCCTCGAAGGTTACAAAACAGAGAATACCCTACCAGAGCACGTCACGCCGCCCCCCCCTCCTTGGCCCCTGAAAAAAAAAATCAAATCAAACACGAGACTCGTCTTCGAATCTCGTCGAGTAACCCTGGAGAGAGAGAGAGAGAGAGAGAGAGAGAGAGAGAGAGAGAGAGAGAGAGAGAGAGAGAGAGAGGAGACAACCCGCATCTTAGAATGCAAAATACGCTTTGGAAATTCAGAATTCTGAATTGGGATTCACGTTCGAATTCAAGACTTGAATTTAGGCTTTTCCATCCAAGACTTTCCTTCCCCACATTATTATTTTTCTAATTACATTTTACAGGTTCTTACTTATTTAATTCATTCGTTCATTTTTTCTATTCTTTTTATTTTTTTCAAGACGAGTAGCGTTGCTGTAGGTGGAGTGAAGCCATTCACGATTATATATATATATATATATATATATATATATATATATATATATATATATATATATATATATATATATATATATATATATATGGAGGGAGAGAGAGAGAGAGAGAGAGAGAGAGAGAGAGAGAGAGAGAGAGAGAGAAAAGGAATTTTATAATATTGATTAGGAAGTGGTAAAATACAGATGTTTGTAACCATTTGAATTATTTTTTTGTGCCGTTTATAACTTACACTTAGTTGTAAAATGTAGAATGTAAAATATGTAATGGAGTGGAATAATAATTACGAATTACAAAATTTCAGTTGTAAAATGTAAAATGTCAAATGGAGTGGTATAATAATGATTATTTACAGAAATTCAGTTGTATAATGTAAAATAAAAATTCAGTTTGATAACAATTATTGCTGACAGACATTCAGTTGTAAAATTACTTACAGAAATTAAATTGTAAAACTCGAAATATTAAACGGAGGGGAATAATGATTATTGCTTACAGAAATTCAGTTGCAAAATGAAAGATGTAAAATGCAGAAGAGATTACAATATTCCCAGGTAACACAGTTTAAAAATAGACTCTTGCAGATTAAAACCGAAAGGGCAATGAAGAGAGAGAGAGAGAGAGAGAGAGAGACGCTGAGACGCTTGAAAATGAAATTGCAAGCGAAATAGAAAGATAAATATAAAACACAAAAGAAAAAACTAGAATGAAACGTAAGACAAAAACGAAATAAAAGCAGTTTCATACGTTCCAAGTAATAAAAAAAAGGAACTATAGATTCTGACAACAAATGAAATTAATGAAATTAATCCAATGGGAAATTGTGACAAATACGGTATTTTTATCAGCACGTAATTACATTCGCTCGCCCTGTCCTTTGATGCCCCATTTGTCAAGTTATTAAACGTTTTAATAATCCGTTTGCGTTGCGACTAAACTCTTCGCTGTTTGCTTTTCCCAAAGGATAAATATGAAATATTGTCTTCATATTTTTGTATGTCATATTTTATTATATTGTTGCTCGACATTATAATGTATATTTTTGTAATATTTGGGGGGAGAGGGGAGAAGCCATTGAAATTGCCAAGTGCATAATTTTTGTATAATTCATATCTTATATTCTACCTCGACATTTTGTTGTATATTTTTGTAATATTTATTTTTAGGAGAAACGATTGAAAATTCATAATGTTACAAGCGGTGTTTTGAACGCTATGTTAATTCTTAAGATATCTAATGTCAACTTGATAGATCTTGAAAAAAGAAAAAAATAGCAATTTTGTTCCTAGACATTATGTTGTATATTTTTGTATTACTTAGTTTTGGGCGAAGCCACTTAATTAAATTGCTGTTTCAACATTCATACTAATTCTTGAAATGTTATGTATCAACTCGATAGATTTTGAAAGCAAGATATAGCTTTACACATAATTCTGTAACCTTCTTATTTAAAACAATCAACAACAACCCTTCAACAAGAACAAGACCAACAAAGAAATAAAATAATATAAAAATGCATTAATACATCAAGCAAAACTACTTCAACACACAAAATACAGAAATTAAATCCACAAAAAATAACTTCTATAAAATATTTCCCTGTACCATTATTCATTATCCATGATGTAACATTCACATTAAAGATAATAAAAATAAAATCACGAGTGAAAGGCGAAGTTATTAAGTTAATTTTTCTCTCTGATAAGGGAAACAACTTTCAATTATGCTTCTTCTGCTATTCTTTTTCGTTAGAGTCAATTCTTTATTTCTCAAGAAAGTTCATTTTTCTCTCTGCTCTGCTCTGAACTTTCAATTATGCTTCTTCCACTATTCTTTTTCGTTAGAGCCCATTCTTTATTCTCTATTTCTCATACTGGTCCAAGGATACCAACTGTAACCATGAAAGGAGTATAGGATAGAATAGATTAGGCCAAAGGCCAAGCAAGCAATGAGGGCATTCAGCGATGAAAAGTAAACTGACGTTCAAAAGGTTCGAGAGGCGTAACAGAAGAAAAACCTCTCGCAGTTGAACTATGAATCAATTGTTAAGAGATGGTTGAGGAGAGCAAGATGGATCAAAAGGAATATAAGCCATGGCGCTAATTTCTCGAGGCGAAATTAAATTGCGAGTCGACGGAAGTAGACAGGCCTCGAGGTAAACTTTCTCCAAACTTTCTTCCTTAGAAAATGAAATTAAAAGCGCACGTATAGCTCGTCCCTCGCATATTAATATCCTTCGGGAGAGCGGGATATTAAAATTCTTGCGTAACTTGGAGAGTGTGCTGTACTTTTTGTCTTTTTGTTTTGCCTAACCGCTGTGTCAGGATAAACTTTTCTTTTCTTTTTTTGGTGGGGAGGGGGTTCATGCGTCGTTCTTAATATACTTTGTCTCTGTGTAACAATATCTCTCTCTCTCTCTCTCTCTCTCTCTCTCTCTCCAAGGTAAGCTCCTATCTCTCTCTCTCTCTTCAGTGCAAACGTCTATCTTCCTTTTCTTTCTCTCTCTCCAATGTAGACTCCTAACCTCTCCCCCACCCATCTCTCTCTCTCTCTATCTCCTCAATGTTAAAGACTCTAACTCTTCCCCCAACCCAATTCTCCCCCTCTCTCTCTCTCTCTCTCTCTCTCTTCCCACTTACCCCAACAAATACTCTTCAATGCTAACACTACCAACACGATCCACTAAACCGCATTAGATGATCAAACGAGTGAATATTCATTCACTCCTACGACAGCCATCAGCGTTCAATAACTCTCCCTCGGATGCTGTACAATTTCCGAGAAATCATTCCTCAATTATCGTTCTGCAGATGTGTTGGCAACAACGAGCGACCTCGCAGTCTCACATTGCCGCAATAAGTGGAGTAACTATTACTGGAATTGTTTAGGAAGCGAGATACGACAAAGGGTAATTTACAGGAACAAAGTTGTGGGTGATAGTGGAAAGTGCGCGTTCACCTGCAGTAAATGCTGTCAAGAAACTGTTCTGAGCCCGAGAAGCATCTGTGAGAACATAGTTATCAAGAGCAATGTTGTGTGTGATCATGAAATGGCAGCGCTTTGTAGAAACTGTTTTAGCAACCACAGTTTATGTAGGGACACGACGTGTGGGAATAGCATAGTTACAATGTCTGTAAAGATGAACCACACACACACATACACGCAACATTATTATTATTATTATTTGTGTACGCTGGAAACAGACCTTCTTTCAAACAAGTTTTATTGAAAATAATGGCAGAATTCACAGAATTGATTTTGTACAATATTCTTTCAATTCTCCTTATGATTTTTCTTTCTGGCACGCTGGTATTATAAAGCAGCTGTCCAATGTTCATCGTGCTGTAGGTCGTCAACGGAAATTTCGGGCGGGCTGGTGTTATCAAAAGCAAAACTGGTTATCAGGGACAGGCTGGGGTCGTCAACAGGTATACAGGTGGGTTTCGTAGGTCGGGAACAGGCCGTAGTCGTCAGGGGTCTATCCGGTATTTCTTGTTATTTCTTCTTTTCTGGTTTTCAAGGCGTCTACATGTTTCGGCCACCTCGTTTGGCCATCTTCGGGACGGGATCGCTGAGTGCAATGGTCTGTGTCAGATGTATTCACGCTATTTATTGCATTCGGTTGGCTTGAAGAAACGGGTACCTCACTTTTCATTGGGCAATACCTGTGACGTCACGAGCGATGTCATCAGGGGGCCCGTTGCTGGTTGGCTGTCCTCTTCGTGGGCGGAGCCTCATCCTTATTGGTGATGGTGGAGGTCCCCTCGAAGGGCGTGCTACCAGGTCGTCCTCAGGGCGAGAGCTTGAGCTGCGATCACCCTCAGGGTTACTAGGGACGTCCTCAGGATGAGAGCTAATGCTTCTATCATCCTCAGGATCCCTCTGGTGCGATGGTCGTTGTGGGGCGGTGTCTGCTGCTCTCCTGACGGCGGTGGGGAGGAGGAAGGTCTCCTGTGTGATGTTTAAACTGGGCTTCTCCCTCCCCCGATGTGCAGCGCTTCTAAGATTCGCAAACGACGTAGATCGGGTGCCTGGTCGATAACCTCGAAGTTACCGACGATGTCGCTGCGTCGGATTCTTTTATTATGGGCAGTCCTTGCATGATTAAATACCGCTCCTTCCTGCGCGTGACAGGAGATCCTCTTGGAGAGGCGCATTGACGTCATCCCGATGTAAGTTCCGAGGCATCCTCGGATTGGGCACGTGTATCTGTAAATGACGTTCGTCCTCTTCAAGGGATCCTGCAACGGTGCGGGGTTATTTTTCATAATAAGACTGCATGTTTTTTTACTTGTATAAAATATGATCAAGTTGATCTGCTTGTTGGTGTCGGTCGGAGAAACGTGATTCCTAATTATTTCCCGTAGGGCTCGCTCGTCTTCTTTATACCGCCGATGGAAGGTGCCCTTGTAGAAAAAATTAATTTTCTGCTGGGGGTCTGGGCGGGGTTCCTGTAGGTACCATTCTTCCATGCTCTTCCTGAAGACTTCTGGATGCTTCGGTTGTGTGTCCGTTGTTTACTAGGACCTGGGCTGCACGTTCCATCTCCTTATGGGTGTCTGCCCATGTTGAACAATGGGAAAGAGCTCTCCTGACGTAGGCGCTGATGGTGGTGTCCTTATAGCGTTCAGGGCATTCACTCTCGCCGTTCAGACACATTCCCAGGTTCGTGGGCTTCGTGTAAACCCGTGTAGCGAACGCACCCTCCTTCTGTTCAACCAGGACGTCCAGGAAGGGAAGACGGCCATCACGGCTATATTCGATGGTAAATCGTAAACGGCTGTTGGTGTGGAAGGCTTGACGTATTTCCTCGATCTCCTCCCTCGTTCCTGCTTGGATGAAAGTGTCATCTATATATCTTACGTATATAGATGGCTTCCTAATGCTCCTAAAGACACGCTCCTCCACCATGCCCATGTAAAAGTTCGCAAACAGGACCCGAGGGGGATCCCATCGCTACACCATCGATTTGTAAGTACATATGGCCATGGTGGTTAATGAAGGGAGCCTTCTTGGTGCATATTTCCAGCAGAGAGCGAAGGGCGTGTTCGGGGATATTCAGCGGGTCGGTGGATGGGTCTCTGTAGACACGTCAAGGATCATTTCGATGGTTTCATCTACAGGAACGTTAGTAAACAGCGACTCTACATCCATCGATGCAATACTGCCTCCAGGGGGCGCGGATCTTAAGGTTTGCAGAAACTCCGCAGACGACTTCAAAACTATGTGTGCTGGGGATGTAGGGGGTGAGAATAGTATTTAGTTGTTTAGCAAGGTGGTATGTGGGTGCTGGGTATTTGGCTAATGATAGGTCTTAAAGGGTTTCCATGTTTTATGAGTTTTCACATTACCGTAGATGTACCCGAGGTTGTAATCTCCAGAAATACTAGAGAGGTGTAAGGCGTTAGTGGCTGCGTTGACAGTTTCTATGATTCTATTGACTTCGCGTTTAATGTCGTCTACGGGGTTCTTAGTAATACGTCGAAACTTAGTGGTATCGGCGAGGATCTCGTCGATTTTTTGTCTATATTCGGTAGTCTTGATAAGTACTAGGGCTGCGGTCTTGTCGGCTCTCCTGACGGTGATGTCTTCGTTTTCTCTCAAGCTTTTAGCAGCATCCCGCAGACGGCGATCGACGATGTCACTTTTATAAGTTCCTCGGTCTGTAAGGGCTTCTGCTAAGAGGAGAGGTTGAAGGGCGTCGGTGGTGTGTACATTCCCAAGGCTTTCTTGTTTCATTATCGTCTCCGTAAGATATTCTATCTCCATCCTTTTATTAAGGGAACGGGGGCGAGAGATGAAGTGGCAATTCAGGCCTTTCTTGAGTATGTCCTCTTCTTCAGGGGATGGGGTGTAGGTGGTCAAGTTAATATATTTGTCATGTTCTTGCGGCAGGCGTATTTACCTCCATTAAGGTTAATTAGTTTTCTTGTAATGGTCTTCTGTTTCTTCAGGGCATCTTTCTCCTCCATACGTTTCAGGCAGTCGACGATGTCTTGATGGTACTGCAGTACCATCAAGACATCGTCGACTGCCTGAAACGTATGGAGGAGAAAGATGCCCTGAAGAAACAGAAGACCATTTACAAGAAAAACTAATTAACTTAATGGAGGTAAAATACGCCTGCCGCAAGAACATGACAAATATATTAACTTGACCACCTACACCCCATCCCCTGAAGAAGAGGACATACTCAAGAAAGGCCTGAATTGCCACTTCATCTCTCGCCCCCGTCCCCTTAATAAAAGGATGGAGATAGAATATCTTACGGAGACGATAATGAAACAAGAAAGCCTTGGGAATGTACACACCACCGACGCCCTTCAACCTCTCCTCTTAGCAGAAGCCCTTACAGACCGAGGAACTTATAAAAGTGACATCGTCGATCGCCGTCTGCGGGATGCTGCTAAAAGCTTGAGAGAAAACGAAGACATCACCGTCAGGAGAGCCGACAAGACCGCAGCCCTAGTACTTATCAAGACTACCGAATATAGACAAAAAATCGACGAGATCCTCGCCGATACCACTAAGTTTCGACGTATTACTAAGAACCCCGTAGACGACATTAAACGCGAAGTCAATAGAATCATAGAAACTGTCAACGCAGCCACTAACGCCTTACACCTCTCTAGTATTTCTGGAGATTACAACCTCGGGTACATCTACGGTAATGTGAAAACTCATAAACATGGAAACCCTTTAAGACCTATCATTAGCCAAATACCAGCACCCACATACCACCTTGCTAAACAACTAAATACTATTCTCACCCCCTACATCCCCAGCACACATAGTTTGAAGTCGTCTGCGGAGTTTCTGCAAACCTTAAGATCCGCGCCCCCTGGAGGCAGTATTGCATCGATGGATGTAGAGTCGCTGTTTACTAACGTTCCTGTAGATGAAACCATCGAAATGATCCTTGAACGTGTCTACAGAGACCCATCCACCGACCCGCTGAATATCCCCGAACACGCCCTTCGCTCTCTGCTGGAAATATGCACCAAGAAGGCTCCCTTCATTAACCACCATGGCCATATGTACTTACAAATCGATGGTGTAGCGATGGGATCCCCCCTCGGGGTCCTGTTTGCGAACTTTTACATGGGCATGGTGGAGGAGCGTGTCTTTAGGAGCATTAGGAAGCCATCTATATACGTAAGATATATAGATGACACTTTCATCCAAGCAGGAACGAGGGAGGAGATCGAGGAAATACGTCAAGCCTTCCACACCAACAGCCGTTTACGATTTACCATCGAATATAGCCGTGATGGCCGTCTTCCCTTCCTGGACGTCCTGGTTGAACAGAAGGAGGGTGCGTTCGCTACACGGGTTTACACTAAGCCCACGAACCTGGGAATGTGTCTGAACGGCGAGAGTGAATGCCCTGAACGCTATAAGGACACCACCATCAGCGCCTACGTCAGGAGAGCTCTTTCCATTGTTCAACATGGGCAGACACCAAAATAAGGAGATGGAACGTGCAGCCCAGGTCCTAGTAAACAACGGACACACCAACCGAAGCATCCAGAACGTCTTCAGGAAGAGCATGGAAGAATGGTACCTACAGGAACCCGCCCAGACCCCCACCAGCAGAAAATTAATTTTTTCTACAAGGGCACCTTCCATCGGCGGTATAAAGAAGACGAGCGAGCCCTACGGGAAATAATTAGGAATCACGTTTCTCCGACCGACACCAACAAGCAGATCAACTTGATCATATTTTATACAAGTAAAAAAACATGCAGTCTTATTATGAAAAATAACCCCGCACCGTTGCAGGATCCCTTGAAGAGGACGAACGTCATTTACAGATACACGTGCCCAATCCGAGGATGCCTCGGAACTTACATCGGGATGACGTCAATGCGCCTCTCCAAGAGGATCTCCTGTCACGCGCAGGAAGGAGGCGGTATTTAATCATGCAAGGACTGCCCATAATAAAAGAATCCGACGCAGCGACATCGTCGGTAACTTCGAGGTTATCGACCAGGCACCCGATCTACGTCGTTTGCGAATCTTAGAAGCGCTGCACATCGGGAGGGAGAAGCCCAGTTTAACATCACACAGGAGACCTTCCTCCTCCCCACCGCCGTCAGGAGAGCAGCAGACACCGCCCCACAACGACCATCGCACCAGAGGGATCCTGAGGATGATAGAAGCATTAGCTCTCATCCTGAGGGACGTCCCTAGTAACCCTGATGGGGTGATCGCAGCTCAAGCTCTCGCCCTGAGGACGACCTGGTAGCACGCCCTTCGAGGGGACCTCCACCATCACCAATAAGGATGAGGCTCCGCCCACGAAGAGGACAGCCAACCAGCAACGGGCCCCCTGATGACATCGCTCGTGACGTCACAGGTATTGCCCAATGAAAAGTGAGGTACCCGTTTCTTCAAGCCAACCGAATGCAATAAATAGCGTGAATACATCTGACACAGACCATTGCACTCAGCGATCCCGTCCCGAAGATGGCCAAACGAGGTGGCCGAAACATGTAGACGCCTTGAAAACCAGAAAACGAAGAAATAACAAGAAATACCGGATAGACCCCTGGCGACTACGGCCTGTTCCCGACCTACGAAACCCACCTGTATACCTGTTGACGACCCCAGCCTGTCCCTGATAACCAGTTTTGCTTTTGATAACACCAGCCCGCCCGAAATTTCCGTTGACGACCTACAGCACGATGAACATTGGACAGCTGCTTTATAATACCAGCGTGCCAGAAAGAAAAATCATAAGGAGAATTGAAAGAATATTGTACAAAATCAATTCTGTGAATATTATTATTATTATTATTATTATTATTATTATTATTTTATTATTATTATTATTATTATTATTATTCCCACCAAAGGGGCCATTGACTTGAAATTCAAGCTTCAAATGAATATGGTGGTCGTTAGGAAGAAGTAACAGAAAGTAAAGGGATATACAGAAAGAACAGATCATTTATTGAAAAAGGAAAATGAAAGGCAATATTACAGCAATACTGAAGGTGGTAGCAGCCACTCAAACAATTCACCGAAAACCATCAAGATGTTTTGTAAACATAAGTACAATAATGCTAAGAATAAAAATATTTTGAAGTCAGTTTAAAAACGTTTAGATTGATTAATCCCTTTATTATAGAAGCATTCTACAACGTTATAAACGTTTGAAAACCAAATAATATTTTTTTTTCTAAAAAGGAGAAAAAATTTAAATATTTATAGCTAATGAATGTTAAACAAAATGTTTCGAATTATGGAAATATTCTCCAATGTTTGGGACATTTGAAAACCAAATAGTTTTTTTTAAACGAGAAAAGTATTAATCTTTATAGTTAGTGAATGTTAAACAAAACTGCTCATAATCATAGAAACATTCTCCAATGTAAGAAAAAAACTGGGAACCAAATAATCTTACTTAAAAAGGGAAAAGCAAAAAGATTAATCTTTAGAGTTAGAGAAAGTTAAAACAAAATACTCAGAATTAAAAAAAAAATTTATTTCCAATAAAAGAAATTTGAAATCCAAATAATATTTAAAAAAAAGGAGGAGACAAAAACATTAATCTTTATAATTAGTGAGTACTTAAACAAAACTAGTCAGAATTACAGTAGCATTCAAAATATTAGAAACATCAAAGAACAAAATAATTTTAAAAAGGGGTAAAAATAAACGACTGAACTATCAGTCTTTCCTTATTCAGGCTAACTACCTCGAGGACAGAGAACATAAAAGACGACGTGGTAAGGAAATGAGATTAAACACTAGACAGGCAGGTGTCATGGGATCTGACTCTTTCAGGAATGGAATTAAAGAGTTCTGACGCTTTATACAAGAACGTATCTTTCTTCTGTGCTTCTGCTGTTTAAGTCGTGGCCTGGTGGGGAGAGGGAGGGAGAGGAAAGGGAAGGGGAGGGGGAGAAGAGGCTCTTTAAATGAAGAGTGACTTTGACAAAACTAATTAAGCTGTTGCCATTCTAATACGTTACGAGTTCATTTAGATGATCACGTTTTGCTTGGCTGAATGCGTGGAATTATGGATGATCTCTCTCTCTCTCTCTCTCTCTCTCTCTCTCTCTCTCTCTCTCTCTCTCTCTCTCTCTCTTTATCAAAATTTTGCTGCCTTCTCCAGTTGCCTAGGTATTCTCTTCTCTCAAATTTTTTCGTGACCAGCATCGACATTAACAACTTCTTTTTATCAGTATCGTTATCATCACTTTCTGATATGCAAGAGTTCTTCTATTCCAAATAAACCATTCTACACTTCTGTTATATATTGCTGCCTTTTTGAAGGCATTTGCTTTATTTGCTCCTCTGCCTTCCTGTCAGTCTGATCGAAAGATGTCTGCAATGTCAGCTTTCTCAAAGTTCACGGTTCCAGAAAAGTTCTAGACCTTTTCTAAAAATTTTTTTTGCCTTTCTGTCTAGAACAAGGAAATGACTCCTTTTGGACCTGTCAAATATTCTTTCGTATACACTGTCTTGTTCATCTCCTTCGTGGGATATTGGATAGACGTGTTTCTTCTCAGCAAAAATGAAACAAAATTTTTCAAAAGAGACGAAATAGAAAAAGCCAGTCGATTCCCTTTCCTTTTCATGGAAAGAATGTAGGTGTATGCTATTGACTTCCTTGCATCCTCTATCTATCTATCTATATGTTCATTCATTTATTTGAAGTTTCATCTGCGTTAGACGATCAAATATACATCAGCAAGCGCATGTGTCCAAGACCACTGACAGAAAAAAGAAGACTATAATATATTATCCCACTTACCGGCACTGAATTATTTTACCTGAAATCAACTCAATATGTAATTCAATAATTTGTTCTTCTCGTTGGGACTGCTTCAAATATCGACATTTCTTTCTCTCTCTCTCTCTCTCTCTCTCGTATCCTTTCTTCTCTCTTTCTCTCCTTCTCTCCTATCTCTCTCTCTCTCTCTCTCTCTCTCTCTCTCTCTCTCTCTCTCTCTCATAAACGTATAAGCCTTTCGTTCTCGCCCTCTTTGTCTCTCCAAACAGACATTCTCCAATATGGGGTATCTTCTCTCTCTCTCTCTCTCTCTCTCTCTCTCTCTCTGATATAACATATTCTCTCTCTCTCTCTCTCTCTCTCTCTCTCTCTCTCTCTCTCCTCTCTTCTATATACCACCCCATTACCTACAT
>NC_061091.1:28534879-28557379 GCF_015104395.2 Macrobrachium nipponense
ATGTAATATGTCGAGTTTATTACGCTTTCATAGTTTGGAAAGTAATTTAATAATGCGCGTTGATACATATGCATATTGACCAACATACTGACTTACATACTTAAGTACTTACATACTAGATATTCATACATCTATATATATGCAAATATGTGCACATTAAGACTTATGTGTATTTTACAAGACTAAAAGTTCATCCTTGTATATTGGATACGTAATGAAAACGAAATGAACTAAACTGATGATCTCTCTATCTATATTCATGTATGTATATACGATAATATATATATATAGTATATATATATATATATATATATATATATATATATATATATATATACATACATACATACATACATACATACATACATACATACATACATACATACACATATACATATACATATATTAATTGACCAACCCGGCGCTTCCCGGAAAAGCTCTGTAATGACATTCGATAAACTATCTCTCTCTCTCTCTCTCTCTCTCTCTCTCTCTCTCTCTCTCTCTCTCTCTCTCTCTCTCTCTCTCTCGTAACATCCCCTTTACTCTCTCGTCTTCTCCTCTCACTCTCTTTCTCACTCTCTCCCAACACCACACCCATTGACAATTATAAAATTCAACAGCCTAAGTGAGTGTATTCACGATCGAGTTTACCTGTTATTTCTTCTGTCAGTTCATCTAAACTGCCGTTAAAACTTACGTGTAGACAACAGTTTATGGGAGGAGACAGTCCACTCACAAGAACAGATGAACTGATGGATTACCAAGTATCTTCCGACCGATTGACAGGTAACTGCTGCACCTGTGGAGGTCAGGGTAGCGCCAATTTCGTGACGCTTTGCCGTTGTACTTCATCTGCGAAACATCATACCCTCTAATCAGAATATAAATAATCCAAGTATAGGCGTTTATTTGGGTCTCAGTTAAACCATTCAACGCTATTTGAAGGCCGTTATAAGTCAGAATCATACAATAGAAATATAAAACAGTATTTCCAGGTGATACATACAATTTGGTATAGGCCTAGGCCAATGATGTGTTTTTATGTTTGTTACTATACTGAAAGTAAACTTCACTACTCAATTCAGGAAAAAGTGGACTAACCCCTCAGTTCTAATTTAAACTCAATCATTATTTTTGCATGAGAATATTTAGTCTTACTCTGTTACGCCCTTTTACTTTTTTCCTATTATTAAGTGAATTGCTGCTGGAGTTAGCCTTCCAGCCCCTCATCGTATTAAGAAAAAATGGCTAACACTTTCCCATACGGATACTGGTTCTAGAAACGTTTATAACACAGCATAATAAATTATAACTCATTACCTTTACAATGACATCAAATTCCTTAATGTAGAATTGTGTATAAAGTTACTCGTATGGCATTTTTAAACTATTGTAAATTCTTACAATAACGTAAACATGAATCAAACAAATCCTTTTACTTCTTGGATGAATGTCAGACAATCAGTTTTTTTGTTCGTTTGAATAAATACGCGATAATAAACGATAGAAATTAATATATATATATATATATATATATATATATATATATATATATATATATATGTGTGTGTGTGTGTGTGTGTGTGTGTGTATATATGTATTATATATATATATATATATATATATATATATATATATATATATATATATATATATGTGTGTGTGTGTGTGTGTGTGTAATTGTAATATGTAACCATAAACAATTTTATTTTCCTAAATGATGGGAATACCATTCCTTACTGTGTATAATTACATCACGCGAAGGTATGAATTGAATTAAATATAGAATTTAGGCCAAAGACCAAGCACTGGGACCTATGAGGTCATTCAGTGCTGAAAAGGAAATTGACAGATAGAGGCTTGAAAAGTGTAACAGGAGGAAAACCTCGCAGTTGCACTATGAATCAATTGTTAGGAGAGGGTGGAATGTAAGATGGAAGAGAATATGAAAGGAGGAACAGTAAAAAGAACGAAAGGGGTTGCAGCTATGGTTCGATGGCACGTTGCAAAGCGCCCTAAGTCATGCCTACAGTGCACTGCATGAAGTACACTGAGAGCACCAAACCCCTACGGGCAGCAAAAGGTATGAATTAATGTCTTGTCAGCTGCGAGCACTTCGAGTTACTCGAAGTGCATTGGTTTCCATTTCTTAATCTAATCTTTATTTGCATCTAATACATTTACCATCCAAGTGCCTATCGAAGATTTCCAAATGTAATGATCTACTTCCCGCAAAGGTTTAATCCAGAATTTTCAGTCATTATCTTACGTAATAAGTACCAAGCAACGTGAAAAGAAACTTATCTTCCGTATGCAGTGAAGTGTTTTGCCAGTTGCCCGATAATTAATAATTCCAACCGTTAACCGCTGGAGTCACCAAGGTGATATTTCGATTATTCCAGATCTCATTTAAACCGGGTTTATAACGAAATACGGCACGAAGCAATCGCTATAGCGAATTCCGAAGTTAAAAACGAAGAAAAAAATGTCGAATTAATGAGGAAATTCGCATTTGTCGGGCTACCATAGGTCTGAGGGTTTGCAGTGAGAGGAGTTTAATGACGTCACCAGTAAAATTTGAGCTTTTCGTCAAAGCTACTCGTAACTCCCAGAACGTTACTGAAGAAAAGGGAGTAAAAACAAAAATTTCATTTGTTTTGTCTTAGTTTGTATGTAATTGTACGGTCTGACTTGTGTGGTGGTAGAAATTATATTTTGAATTATTGCTTAATGACTGAATTAAAGTAATTCTTATGCAGTCAAAACATGTTTAATTTTTTAGATATACTAAACTAATTATAGAGTTTGCAGTGGCAGGAGTTTAAAGAAATCATACGTATGACAGCACCTGGAAAAAAAGGTGGAGCGTCAGGTGAAAAAATAGGAACGAAAATTTCATTTGTTAAGTCTGTGTTTGTATGTCTGTCACTGGGTAGGGTTTTGATTTTGCGTTATAAACCTTTCTAGGGTGACAAAGAAGCCGTGTGCAAAATTCTGTCTATGTCTGTAAAGCAGTTTGGATCTCTATAAAAGCCAAACATATATGCAACCGCTCCCCACACACGCACACACACACACACACACCCACACACATATATATATATATATATATATATATATTATATATATATATATATATATATATATATATATATATATATTATATATATATATATATATATATATATATATATATATATATATCAAACACCCAGTTACACAAGAACCTAACTTGCCCCCAAAAAGGGGGATAATCAGTTACAAGTTCTGTCATATTTTCATCTCGAAGAAGCAATCCCGCAGGAACAAGGCGGTAACTAGCGCACTCGGTTAAAACACACCATCCATTTGAGCATTTATCAGAGCATATCTTTGGCTCCGGCTAATTTCCTTACAAGAACATGTTAATTGATTTTTTTCTCATTTAACAAGGTGTGTCTTCTTTATGTATTTCCCATTACCTTCTGTTACTTCTTTCAAATAGGCACCATAATACCCTTTGGAAGCTTGAATTTCAAGTCAATGGCCTCTGTGGTAGGATTATACCATGAGAGTAGGGTTCATCTCGGAATAATAATAATAATAATAATAATAATAATAATAATAATAATAATAATAATAATAATAATAATAACAATAATAATAATAATAATAATAATAATAATAATAATAATAATTGTGGTGATTAGTTGCTGGATGACGACCTCCAAGTACCTGACCGTCTTCCCCTTCAATTGGGTTGAATACCTGGCTGCCGGACGAAGCTCCTCTGTTGCCAGAGGTTCCATTTACGTCGTTGTCGTTTATTCTTTCATTTCTTTCCATCATTACTGAGTTTTGCTATTTAACCCATAGCTGGACCCTACCCCATCAGGGATAGGTACTCATTTACAGCTGAGTAGACTGAGGAAATTATGGTAAAGATCCTTTCCCAAGGAATCAACGCTGAGGAGAGCGGTCACCCATCCAACGACTGACCAGCCCCAATGTTGCTTAACTTGACTTAAGTCCATTGACGACCTAACCCACTCCTCCATCTTGTGCCACTGTTATCATTCTTTCAGTTTCCTTCTTTAGCTCTCCCCTCTGTAGCCATTGCCATGTGTTTTCGCTGGCTAGTTCTTTAGTCTGTCTCATGTATTCTCCGTGCTTTGGTTTGTTGTGCCAGTCTTCTGTTCTGTCTGTCATTCTCCTGTCTCTGTATATTTCTGGGTCTTCGTCTGCTTTTATTAGTCCTTCTTCCCATGCACTCTTGAGCCACTCGTCTTCACTGGTTTTCAGATAATGCCCTAGTGCTCTGTTTTCGATGTTGACGCAGTCCTCTATACTTAGTAGTCCTCTCCCTCCTTCCTTTCGTGTTATGTATAGTCTGTCCATATTTGCTCTTGGGGTGTAGTGCTTTGTGTATTGTCATATGTTTTCCTGGTTTTTTCTGATCTATGCTGCGGAGTTCTGCCTTCGTCCATTCCACTATTCCTGCCCTGTATCTGATTACTGGCACTACCCATGTGTGTATGGCTTTTATCATATTTCCGGCATTGAGTTTTGACTTGAGTATCGCCTTGAGTCTCTGCATATATTCTTTCCTGATCGTGTCCTTCATCTCTTGGTGTTTTATATCCCCTCCTTCCATTATTCCCAGGTATTTGTATCCTGTCTCATCTATGTGTTTGATGTTGCTCCCATCTGGTAGCTTTATCCCTTCAGTTCTCGTTTACTTTGCCTTTTTGTATGTTGACTAAGGCGCATTTTTCTATTCCAAACTCCATCCTGATGTCCCCAGATACAATCCTTACAGTCTGGATTAGGGTATCTATTTCCTTGATGTTTTACCATACAGCTTGATGTCGTCCATGAACATCAGATGGTTTGATTCTTTTGTTGCCTCTTTTCTTGAGTTGGTACCCGGCATCCATCTTCTGTAGTACTTTTGTCATGGGAATCATGGCTACCACGAAGAGTAGTGGGGACAGTGAGTCTCCCTGGAAGATCCCTCTCCTGATATTAACCTCTTGCTAGTCTTATTCCAGAGCTTGTAAGTATTGTATTCCAGTTGCACATTGTATTTTTGAGGAGGCTGATGGTGTTTTTGCTCTGCCCCATATATTTTCAGGCATTCTATTAGCCATGTGTGTGGTATCATGTCGAAGGCTTTCTTATAGTCTATCCATGCCATGCTTAGGTTGGTTTTCCTTCTCCTACTGTTCTTCATTACCATTTTGTCCTATCAGGAGCTGGTCTTTTGTGCCCCTACACTTCCTTCTGCAGCCTTTCTGTTGGTGGGGGCATGGTGTTTGTCTCCTCTAGGTAGTTGTATAGCCTTTCACTGATGATCCTGTTAGTAATTTCCACATTGTTGGTAGGCAGGTGATAGGCCTGTAGTTACTGGCTATATTTCCCTTACTCTTGTCTTTTTGTACTAAGGATGTTCTTCCTGTGGTCATCCATTTGGGTGCATGGTGATTTGAGATACAATGCTGGAGTTGTTCTGCTATTCGTGGTGTAGGGCATTGAAAGTTTTTTGAGCCAGTATCTATGGACTTCATTAGGACCTGGGGGCTTTCCAGTTTGGCATTTCTTTAGTTGGTGTCTGACTGTGTCTGTCGTGATCTCTGTGAAATCTTTGTTTTATTCTCCCTGTTTCTTCTTCCTTGACTTCCTGGAGCCATGTTGCATGTTTGTTGTGTGATACCCGATTGCTCCATATTTTTTCCCAGAGTCTCTTACTTGGTTCGGCTTCAGAATTTCTCTTGGTGGTTGTCTCCCCCTCTTAGTTGGCTGTATAGTCTTTTCTGGTTGGTTTCGAATAGTTTGTTCTGTTGGTATCCCTTATTCCTGTTCATGTACCGTTGGATCTTATGTGCTTTGGCCTTAAGACTCTGTTTTTACATCTTCTATTGCGTTGTTTAGTCCCCTCTCTTGTACTTTATATTTCTCGTTGAGTTCCTCCCTTGTTTCTTGCTTCTTAGCCTTTTTTCTCCGCCATCTCTTTCAGTTTACTCAAGTCAGATCTCATCACCATGATTTGCTTTTCCAGGCGCCTTTTCCAAGGAGGTTGCTGTTTTGGGTTCTGTTGGGTTGGTTTTGTGCTGGTGGTGTTGGTGTTCGAATCCCCATCAGTTCTGCTACTAATCTTGCTCCTGCATATGCCAAGTTATTTGTTTCTGTGATACTGGTGGTGTGTATTATGCCCCATTATTTCATTGACCTCACTTGTTTTCTCCCTTAATTTCTTGGTGTTGTAGGCTTTCATGGAGGGGATCTTTGTTCTTTCTGTATCTGGCTCCCATCCATTGTCTAATCCTTTCTACCCATACCATCCGTCCTCTCTGTTACTTCGTCGGTGTTTCTTCGTGTGTCGTTGTTTGATAGAAAAACGATCAGGCAAAGATCCTCTGGACTATGGTATCAGAACGGATAGGGTGATACGTGCAAATAGACCAGGACGTGACGTTGATGACAAAGTCAAGAAGAAAGTATCACTCATTGATGTCGCAATACCATGGGACACCAGAGTTGAAGAGAAAGAAAGGGAAAAAAATGGATAAGTATCAAGATCTGAAAATAGAAAATAAGAAGAATATGGGATATGCCAGTGGAAATCGTACCCATAATCATAGGAGCACTAGGCACGATCCCAAGATCCCTGAAAAGGATTCTAGAAAAACTAGAGGTCTGAAGTAGTCTCCAGGACTCATGCAGAAGAGTGTGATCCTAGAAACGGCGCACATAGCAAGAAAAGTGATGGACTCCTAAGGAGGCAGGATGCACCCGGAACCCCACACTATAAATACCACCCAGTCGAATTGGAGGACTGTGATAGAGCAAAAAAAAAATAAATAAAAAAAAAAATAAAAAAAAATAAAAATAAACATAATAATAAAATAATAATAAATACATTTTAATTAACTGCCTCCCGTTGTAAATTTGTAAAATATAAACAGGATTTATCTTCTGTAAATAATAATAATAATAATAATAAATAATAATAATAATAATAATAATAATAATAATAATAATAATAATAATACACGAGCTCGAATTAAAACCGACTAAAAGGAAGCGGTAAACTTTGACCTAATACTTTCCCCCAACATCTTTCGAAGAACTAGGTCACTTGGCACGTTCAAGATAGGAGGAGAAGAAAGGGAATTATTGGGCTGTTTTTCAAGGGTCCTTTGCTGATAAATATGATTGGGATTACTTAAGCGCGTTCGCGAACACATACACACACACATACGTAATGTATAACTGCATCACGAAAATATCTTACGTGATGAATATATAAGTATACACAAAATTGACGAAGGACAGAGAAACGATGGAACTCTGCAAGGCCTTTCGACTTCTTGTCCTTTACTTAGTAGACTGAAGAAATATAAAAATAAGTTTACAAAGAAAGTTCGTATAAATGACAGGTGGGGATTGCAAAGGAAACGATATCGAATTCTTCGATTCTGTTGGATTCCAAGTATATAACTTTTTATTTGTAATCCATTCTATCATTTATACGAGCTTTCTTTGTAAACTTTCTTTATATTTCTTATATCTGCTAAGTAAAGAACAAGAAGTCGCAAGGCCTTGAAGAACTCCATCGCTTTTCTTTCCTTGGTGGATTTTGTCTTCATCTACACATACATATATACACGTATACGATAAAGCTTTAAAGTCACCATCTTTCGGCGAGATCTCATTCGCTCGCTCTCCCTCATAATCGGCCATTACAGAAACAGAGGCTTCTGAAACTAGTGAAATCAGATCCTCATTAATGTAAGGGACCCGCTCTCTCTCGTATAACACACACTCACAGACACACACAAACACATACGCACATTCATAAGATCCCCATCACTATAAGGGATACACTCGTTTTTGTATCACATACGCGCGCGCACACACGCACACACACATTCTCACAGAATTACAACACACACACACACAACCACACAAACACACACACAGACACACCACAGATTTATCACCCCACAGATTTATACACATACACAACACACACTCGCTCGCGTGCGGAAACACACACAGACTGCCAATATGCGAAGCCTGACAAGCTGACATTTTAACTCTCTCTCTCTCTCTCTCTGGTCTTCTCCGCTCTCCTCTCATTTCTCTCCTCTCTCTCTCTCTCTCTCGTTCTACCAATTAGTGGTGTTTATCGTAAACTGCAGCAGCAGAACCTGAAACAGAAGCAATGCCATAACCAATGCACCAGAAAGGCGGCGCCAGCAGCCGCAAACCTGTCAGAAGTATCAAAATAGGAAATGGGGGTTATTTAAATGAGTATTAATTCCGGGTTGGAACGCGAACTCGCCACCTTTGAATTTGGACCGGGGGCGGAGGATGTGTGACAAATTCCTATTGTTCTCGTTTTCATAACTGTTGTAGTACAACAACAACAATAATAGGGCCCTTCTCTGCTGTCGTGTGGGCTATTGTGGGACTATTCGGCTCGTATATTTTTTTCTCTTGTCCATTCGAAGCAAACTGGGACAATTTGTATTAGAATAGGACAGTTTGTCTACTGTGTTATTTGAAGGTGAGAATGATATTAGATGGGCGGGTAGGGGAAGAATTGAGTGAATTCAAATAAGGAAGAAACTGGGAGAGTTGACTTAAACAACTGTTATTTATGTAGTTTAGTTTTTATGAGGAGCTGAGAAAGGAAAAATGGTTTCATTTTGTATTGATTTTCTAAGGACTTTGACGCAAGAAACTGTCAGTAAATGTCAGGAAACATTTCCCAGACAACAAAGGGAAATTAAAGAAACGTAGCTTCCTCGTTAAAACGGAGATGCTAAAGACAATGAAGATATTTTTCAAACGTCAAGAATGAAAGCTAAAAATGATAAAATAATAGAACAAACGAAACTAATAACCACAGTAAAAAGAGCCGTTCAGTTCTTTTGTTAAGTAATCGTTATTTTGTAAAGTGAATAAAGAAAACTTTGGCACACCAAGTTGAAAAAAAAGGAAACATAATAGTTGACGCAAAGCAGATTAAATCAGTGTCTCATTATGAACATTAACTTTTTTCACAAGGAAAATAATTCATTATTAAATATTGATATCTGGAAACAACAAAATATAATAAGTAAAACTCTATTTATTTATAAATTGTGTCTAAAAATCAACATTTAGTCCATTACGGGGATTAGGTGTTAAATCCAGCAGAAAATATTTAGGTATTTATGAAAATATTCATTTTGAATTGAGAATTGGCAATATATTTATGAACATAAACAGGTTTGTGTTTGTGTGCGTATGTGTGTGTGTGTGTGTGCGTGTGCGTGTGTGTGTGTGTGTGAGAGAGAAGAGAGAGAGAGAGAGAGAGAGAGAGAGAGAGACGAACACAAGCACGCGTAGGTTTTTTTCATAGAGAGAGAGAGAGAGAGAGAGAGAGAGAGAGAGAGAGAGAGAGAGAACAGATGCGTGAGACAGACAGCAGACAGACAGACAGACAGACAGATCCTGCCCCATAATAAAAACTTCCACTAATCCCCCCAACTTTTCCAGATTTGTCTTATCGCTGACGTCAGCCAATCTGGTGTCAACGGTGGTCGTGGTTCCAGTCCAGGCCCTTAGACTGTCAGGGCTGACGCACCTGCTGTCACCCAGCACAGCCGGAGGCGCCGAAGGGCAGGAAGAAGTGACCAGGGGCGCCGAGCAGTTCTGGTGGTGCCAAGCGTCCAAAGCTCTAATGGCACTCGCTGTGGAGGCTGCTATATTTTCGGTGCTGCTCATCGCGGTTGACAGGTGAGTGTCAGTTGGGTGTCATGGGATTGTCCAGAGTGTCAAAGAGATGGAGGTGTCGGGTGAGTTTCGAGGGAGGGTCAAGGAAGTGTCAGGTAGGGAGTGGCAGCTTAGATTTTGATAAGGAATAAAACTGAATTTTAAATTTCTCCTTCCATTGAGAAATTCATTTAGATTTTATTAAGAAATAAAAAAAAATATTTATTTCGGTTGGATATAAATTTGGCATTTATAAAATCTGCTGGAAAGCATTTTCTATGACTTTTTCATAGAAGGTGATATAAAAGGACTTCTGAGTCTTTTGTAAATAAACGTGTTATTTGCAAATTTTCTCTGAGTGGATATATACATGAAATATTTACTATATATATATATATATATATAATATATATATATATATAATA
Source organism: Macrobrachium nipponense (assembly GCF_015104395.2). Taxonomy (NCBI): domain Eukaryota; kingdom Metazoa; phylum Arthropoda; class Malacostraca; order Decapoda; family Palaemonidae; genus Macrobrachium; species Macrobrachium nipponense. The sequence continues at coordinate 28,545,052 of NC_061091.1, forward strand.
TATATATAGATATATATATATATATATATATATATATATATATATATATATATTTACACACATATATATATATATATATATATATATATATATATATATATATATATATATATATATAGTATACATAATATATATATATATATATATATATTATATATACTATATATATATATATATATATATATATATATATATATATCAAAGCTAAAAAAAAAATCACGTAGATGCATGTGATTTCATAAATAAGCGAATCCCACAGGAAAATGATGGTCAGAAATCCAAGCGCTTTTCGTCTTTACTAAGACACTGTCAAGGAGTTATGAAATACAATTGGAGAGAAAGGTCTCAGGTACACAACAAGATCAAGAATCCCAGATGTTTAATTGTCAAAAGGTAAAAATTAAAAGAGATAATCCAGGATTATCGGATATCACACGGTCACAAACCTAAACAGATTTGACCCCTAACCGAAATTACCAAAATATCTTTACAGTCCAAAACATGTAAAAACTGAATATATTAATTTTGTTGCTTATATTTATCTACAACTTTTTTCATTATGAAAGCATCAAGTTTAAATAAACCAAGACTTACACTTAGAACATTTCTATTATTTGACTTGATGAAACAAGATTCAATGATATTCCTTTTAACTGTGTCATTACATGGGATTAAGGCTCTTGCTTGACTCCAGTTAATAGGATGATCTAAATCTCTCATATGTACGAATAATGCATTCGATATTTGCCCAGTTCTCACAGAATATTGATGCTGTTTGAGACGTTGTGAAAGAGATTTACCGGTCTGTCCGTAATAGACTTTATCACACTTTTTGCAAGGAATTTCATATATGCAGCCTGAAAGATCTTTAGGAGAATTACTAAACTCTTGACATAAATATTACTGACAACAACATTTATGGTAAAAAGCTTTAAAATTCTAGGAATATATAAAACCTTGCATCATAGGGTAATTTTAGAATGTTATGCTTATTAAATTCAAGTTTGTCATTAGTTGAATAAAATGTTTTTCTAGCTTTTTTTTCCATGCTTTTTTACATCTACAAAAGTCCTTGGGTATTTTTAAGTTTCATGCAATATCATAAATAATTTTAATTTCAGTGTCATAAACTGCTGGCTACAGACACGTAAAAGCCATTAGGAAACTTCCCAGAAAAAAAACAGAGAATTTAAAATTTTGATGGTGATTGGAGTAGTAATGAAGAAAAGAGGCAATGTTATTTGATTTTCGAAAGACTGAAAAGGTGAAATTTCTATCATTTCTATGGACAGTTACATCAAGGAAATTTAAATTACAATTTCTTTCTTCCTCTACAGTAAATTTTATAGAAGGGACTAAATTATTGAGATTATTAAGGAATTCCTGGAGATTTTCGTGAACTAGCCAAATACAGAAAATATCATCCACATACCTAAACCAAATAATTTTTTGGGGTAAAGTTCTTGGTAAGAGTTTTGTCTCAAATAATTCCATGTAAATATTGCTAAGGACAGGAGATAAGGGATTACCCATAGCCATGCCAAACTTTTGTACAAAAAAATTCCCATTAAAACAAAATTTACTATCTTTGATACATAACCTTATGAGACTAATGAGGTTTGTTACACTTAAGGGGATGTCATGACGTTTTCTAATTCATCCTCCAAATATTCAAGTAAATCATCTACAGGCACTTTTGTAAATAAAGAGACAACATCAAAACTAACCATATTAAAATCAAAATCAAATTTAAACTATTCAATTTGTTTTATAAAATCAACATTGTTTTTAACATTCGTGTTAGAAATGTTTCCTACCAAAGGAGTAAGAATTTTACAAGCCATTTAGATAAATTATACGTAACTGAGCCCACTGAACTAATGATTGGTCTGATAGCGTTATTGATGTGTCTTGACTAAACCATACATATAGGTAGGGGGAGGGGCGCATTGCGGTGTAAACTGTTCAATTAAATGGTCCAAGCCCTTCAAAATTAATATAATTTGTTTATTAAAATAGGAGTCAGACCTCAGTTTCGCATAAGTATCAGTATCATTTAGCAATGTCATTATTTTACTTACATAGTCACTTTTATTCATTATTACCACTGCATTAGATTTATCGGCTTTTGTCACTTTCACTGTTTCGTCTTTTCTTTAATTTTCTTAAAAGCCTGGAGAAATCTCACGGTATATTAGGGGAGAAGGTTTACTCATAGTACCATGCACAATACCTTTACAAATATTGATATCTATCAGGGTGCCATAAGGCTTTTTGATTAAATTTTTCCAAATAACAAAAGGATTTTGAAATGTCGACACAGGTCCAGGTTTACCATTAAATACACCAAAGCTTAACCCATATCCCAAAGCCGCTGTCGTAGCACTATCCACTGGTTTGTCTGATAAATTAATCATGAAGTCCACGTTGGCATGCTTAGTCCAGTCGCTTTCAGCAATAAGATTCTTCAGCTTGACTTGAAGCTTACTTTCACGACGGTTGTCAGCACTTTCTCAATTTTCCGTAGCAATATCCAGCATACGATTCTTCCAATCGACAGGAACCGTCTGATTAAAGCCATACTTGGTCTGCTTCTAAGTGTACGAAACGCATCATCTACTTCCACTTTTGTGATGTCGATGTTTTTGTTTCGAAGTTTATGATGCGTTGAAACTCGTCGAAAAGTCGCTCTACTAGACGAAGAATTCTCACTGGTAAAATCGACTTGGGCATCACTTGCTCGTTCTACACTACCGTAGAAAGTTAAGTCGGAGTTTCAGTTTGTGAGCGATGATAAGAGCATTACAGAAGGATGTAACGAATAGAACAGGCTCGGAAAATTCAAAGAAAAGGCATAGAAGTTGCGTGTGGTTTCCATTATGCCTAAAAATCGCAGTAGATGCACGTGACTTCATAAATAAGCGAATCTCTCCAATTGTATTTTATTAGCGCCTTACAATGTCTTAGTAAGACGAAAGCGCTTGGATTTCTGACTTTCATTTTCCTGTGGGATTCGCTTGATAGATATCAATATACATACATACACACACACACACACACACACACACACACACACACACACACATATATATATATATATATATATATATATATATATATATATATATATATCTATATATATATACGGTATATATATATATCCACCCATACACACACACTTAAATAAGAGCCTTAAAAAGGTCTGAAAAGGCGTTTCACGTTGAGTTGAAGGTACAGAATTTTAGGATAGGATATTTATGACTTATTTATTAATGAGGTTTATATAGTATTATATATATATATATATATATATATATATATATATATATATATATATATATATATACCAGGTTAAAGAGGTAAGGGCATGTCTTTCACAAGTACCAAGAGTGTTATGCCAACGTTTCACATCACATGATGCATCCATAAGTCTGGAAAATTACAGACGATGAATACTCGAAACCTCACTTTTATACTAAAAAAAAAAATAAACATTCACAAGTACAAAAATAGAAACAAGAAGTTGGAAGAAACACCTACCAAGGTTGAGATCTAACAAGGCGTGATCCGATATCTAGCTTACTCGAGACGCGTACAATATTTTCCCCTCACTCATAAATTGTGAATATTATATTCCTGATTTTTAGCGTAAATTAAAACGAGCTAAAGTCTTCGGTCAAATAGAGACCTGTTTCTCCAATGAAAATTAAAATACGAAATTTTTTTTTAGAAATAATTTTGTTTTATTCTGTTTCACATGCATATTTATTTTTTTGCCTTTTCATTCTAATGATTAAATCATAAATATCCTATCCTAAAATTTCTGTACTTTTCACTCAACGCGAAACACCTTTTTTAGACCTTCATAGGCTCTTCCTTAGACCTTTCCTAACCTTCCCCCAACAACAACAACAACAACAACAAAGTAGTTTGTAGCCTTACTCCCCGAGTAAGTAAAAAGTCACTGAAAAGATAGGGAGGAAATGAACATATGGAAGATACCTAAAGATAACGTGGAGAGTAAACAAGAGGGCAATGATGCTATAAACTGTTGTGTGGACGACGATTGGGCGTTTAGTGGTGGTACGTTAGTTTTTATGAAGACGGCGAGGCAATAGTGTTGGAGTTGCTTTTTATAAAAACTAATGCACCAACACTAAACACCCAATCACCGTCCACAGAACTGTTGAAGTAAAATTGCCTGTTTGTTTACTCTCCACGTTCGCTTTAAGTATTTTTCGTATGTTTATTTTCTCCCTGTCTTCTTAGTCACGTTTTAGCTCTTACTTTGGTAGGTGCTTCTTTCATTTTTTTTTCTAGTTTTATATTTGTAAATGTTAAGTATTTATAAACTATAATTTTCCAGCCTTGAGGATACACCATGTAAAAGACATGCCTCCAACCTGGGATGTTTGTCGGGTCTGTTTCCCCTACGATTCTTATGTATATGCTATATATATATATATATATATATATATATATATATATATATATATATATATATATATATATATACATAAAATTGTCGTATCGTAATGAAATTTAAATAAGTTAAGACTTTTATGTACAATGAAATCTCGTTTAACGTTTTAACATTCCATTATATAAACTGACATTTCATTGTTTACATATAATGACATTTCGTAACTTAGACATCATTAAATTTCATTGTCTGAATATCATGAGAATCTGTGTTTAAACAAAATGACATTTCGTCTCACGAATGTCATTATAATTTGTCATTTGCATATTGTGGCAGTTGTAAGAAGCATCAGGACTTCTTCGTTAAAATACAATGACATTCTTATTTAACATACTGGCAATTAAGTTACAAATTATAATGACATCTCCGTTGAAATAAAATTTTATTTCATTCAGTAATGTGAAAACAAAATGACATGCCTGTTTCCGAATATTCTGACATTTAAACCTAGTATCAGGACATTACTTTTTTGAGATACAATGACATTACGTCATTTAAACATACTAACATTAGCTTACTAAATATAATGACAATTGTTATTTCAATACGATGATATTTCGTTCAGAAGTTTTATAAAAATCTGACATTTCGGGTTTCGAATATTGTGATATTTAATATGTGTCAGTACATTACTTTGCTTAATTACAATGACATTCCGTCACTTAAAAGTACCAGCATTACGCTTACAAAATTTAATGACAGAAACCATTTTAATAAAATTGTATTTAATTCATTTGTGTTTAAATAAAATGACACTACGATTGTCGAATATTGTGACATTAAAACCAAGTGTCAGGACATTACTTTGTTGAAATACAATGACATTTCGTCATTTAAACATCCTGGCATTTAACTAGGAATACAATGACACTTCGTCATTTAAACATCCTGGCATTCAACTAGGAATACAATGACACTTCGTCATTTAATCTTACTGGCATTTAACTTGATAAATATGACTATCTTTCAAAATGATTTTGTTTCTTCAAGTTGTTAAAACAAAATGACATTCCTGTTTTCGAATATCATTATTTCATAATTCGAGTACTGGGAGATCTAAAAAAAGTATTATGGCTATTCGTTGAAATATAGTGACATTTGGTCATAAACATTCTGGCATTTAAGTTACGAAATATAATGCCAATTGCGTTTTCAATGCGATTACATTTCTTTCGGTAAATAATGATGACGTCACGTATTTACATAAAATATAATTTCGCCTCTAAGCATCCCCTCCCCTTCTCTACCCCTTCCCAAAATACCCCCCACTTCCTCTCCATTCCCTATACCAATTAGACTTGATAACCCCTTTCCCCCTTCACCCCCCAAATCTAAAATTAACCACAAATCTCTGTTTACGCAATGCCACGCGAGATCGAAAAGCGCTTTTACCCTCAAAATTCAAATTGGGGCCTTTATCATCCCCATGTGGGATGTTTGTCTTAGGGATTTTGGGCCAACGAAGCCATCCGAATACTTTTTCAGTTCAAAGGGACGCGTATCGCTTTGGGGCATAAGGCCCATCGCTGCCTCGCACGAAATCTTGTAAGAATGCTGAGGTGTCTCATCATCATTATAATCACTATTTTCATCATTATCATTTTCCTAAAACATCACTATTTTTTATCATTTCCCCCCCAAAGAAATCTGATCTAATTTCTTCATCGTCGTCCTGTCATTTTTCACTGCACCAAAGATTAACATCTTATTATTAATTATAAGGACACGGAGCTTTTTATTATCGTCATTATTTTCATCAATATCATTTTTCTGACCACCTAACATCATCGCCATAATCTCTTTGGCATAAGGCCGCTTCTCCGTACGAAATCCGGTAAAGATACGGAACTTTCTTATCGTTATCATTATAATCAACATCATTATTATCACCATTTTCACCAATATCATTTTTCGAGAAAACCCGACGTAATATTTTAATCAACAATGCTATTACGTTTGACTGCAACAAAGAGTAACATGGAGTTCTTCATCATAAGGAGCTGGTTCTCTCATTATCATTATAATCATCATTATCGTCACTATTTCCATCATTCTCATTTTTCCCAAAACCTGATCTGACATCTTAATGAACAGTGCATCACTTTCGATTGCACTGGAAAGCAACATGATGTTCTTCATTATAAGGACTCGGGTTTGTCTCACCATCATTATCATTATTATAAGCATTTTTAACATTATTGTTTTTCTTAAAGCCTGATTTGGCGTCATCATCATAATCGCCATCATCTGTTTGATAATGGTGATTAGGTAATCCGGTAAGGACACGCTGTCTCATCATCATTATAATCATCACAATTTTTATCATATGATTTGATGTCAATGAACTCTAGGCTGTCAAGTGAAGCACTGGGGAACGTTTGGCCATCCAGGGCTCGGTACATGAAAAGAGGGAGATAGAGTGGTTGGACAGCAAGGTCAAGAGGTTTACAAAATGAAGATGAAGTACAAAGATCTGAAGGTCATGAATATGTAGTAGTAGTTAGAGAGGTCAGAGAACAAGATTGAAGAAAGGGAGGTGGAATGGAGGTATAAAGTAAGAGGCTAAAATGTGGGCATAGCTAAGGGCCGAAGGGAGTCTGCAAACATTCTTTAGTAATGCTTAATATACAATATACGAATTGATGTGGAGTAAACAACTTCAAAATTCGGAAATCGCCCTTTTACCAAAATGTCTTGATTAGAAAGTAAACACAACTTCTTATCTTGAAATCGCCATAATATCAATATGTCTTGATTAGGCAGACTAAACATCAATTTCAAAATCCTGAAATCTTCATATTATCAAAATGTCTTGATTTGGCAGAGTAAACATAAACTTCAGAATCCTGAAATCTCTATTTTCTCAAAACGTTCTGATTCGGTAGAGAAAACATCAACTTCAAAATCCTGCAATTGCTGCCCTTTTATCAAACTGTCTTGATTTTGGTACAGTAAACATCAACCTCAAAATCATCTTTTCATCAAAATGTTTCTTTGACGCCAAGCGGAAACAAATGTGATATATTTTCGACATATTTTCGACCCCAGCTCGTCATGGGAAAACCGAGTCAAAATATCTGGTTTATGAGTTGATTCTCTTTACGCCTCAAAGGGAAATTGGCAATCTCGACCCAATCTGTTTCTTTCAGTAGTTCTTTCACGGCCTTTTTACGCTGGCATGGTGCGAAAGAGTGAAATGGAATGCTTAAAGAAACACGAGAACAGAAATACACACACGCACACAAAAATCCTAATGGGATTTGATTCTGAATCACAGTGTTCTGAAAAGTTTTGTATTGTCAGATGTTATGGCGTTTGAACAAAGCAGATCAGCGCTACGATAGATATCGTAAAACTCATATGATTGGCAATTACGATAGTAAATTGACTGAATGGTTTAATGTTAAACTATAGGGAGTCGTTACGATTGAAGAGTTCTCAGGTAGACCATGCGTACATTAATTTTCTGCTTCTCTATACGTCTTGTTGTCACACCACTCCAACTCCCCCTTCTTAGGGTCTTGGGTGCTGCCTAAATTACACAAAATAAAAATAAAAAGCTTTTAAAGGGTTTACTAACTTTTACTATAGTAGATTCACATTAACCGTGCATCCGATGTCCAGGCCAGTCCCTTACGACGCTCCTGAGAGGTGGAACATACATCCTGCCTATGTGAACTCTCTCGAGAGACTGAGAGTTTATAACCCTGTGATTGGCTTATCAACAGCCAATCGGGAGCGTCTTAAGAGACTGGCCTAAACGTCAAATGCACGGTTGATGTGAATCTACTATAGTAGATAGCTCAGGGAACTAAAAAGCTTTCAATGGTGACAAAACACCAACTCTCATCCGTGAATTATTTTCAGAGGGACAACTAATGATTATATGAGCCAAATTTCATACAAACTCTTCGCTTATCGTTCTTGATTATGACGATAATGTAAAGTAAACTAACGGAGCTATTTGTCAAGTTTCATTGGAATCTGTTCAGCCGTTCTTGAGAAATCCTTCTAGCACTAATGAGCTATCAGGGAAACAAGACTCGGTTTGAAACATAATCTTCTTCCAACCTTGCTTGTTGGAGGCCATATATGAAAAGCTTACGTTAATAATTAGATTATAGTCTACTACTATCACTACCCTAAGACTATTACAAAAACTATTACCACGAAATATAGTGATTATAAGACCTGATGATACTATTATGAGCGATGATGATAACACATATTATCTTAACACAGTAATGGCAATAAACGCTATTGTTGTAGACATCACACCGACCAACAACGAAAGAATCATCACCAAAATAGAGAGAGAGAGAGAGAGAGAGAGAGAGAGAGAGAGAGAGAGAGAGAGAGAGCGAATAAGGAAATCACTTTTCACTCGTCTTCCCTTTCGACTAAGCCCATAAATCAGGAAAAAAGAATCCTAATTTCCCTGAGGTGGGACTGAGAGGAATCCTTCGACGATCAAGGCATCCAACGTTTCTCCTGGCCATAATGCATGAATAGGATCCTCCCCCCCTCCTCCTCCTCCTCCAAAGCAAGGGTAAGGGGTTATTTGCCCCAGGATATCTCTGGTCGACCGAGTTCCTCTTGTGATGATCGCAAGCTGGGAATGTAAACATAAACTGCTGCTTCTTGCTCGTGGGAGACGGGAACTCTGGTACGCGAGCACAGCAAACGCATCGACCGAGTTTAAACCTCTGATTTAGGGCGCTGTTTACACTGCAGTTTATAATTCATCTTGTTAATGGAGAGCATATCATTCTCTCTCTCTCTCTCTCTCTCTCTCTCTCTCTCTCTCTCTCTCTCTCTCTCTCTCTCTCAACAACGATAATTCTAATTTTACGATTGAGAAAATTTGATCCTATCTTGATTTTTGATAATTCGAATAAAACTGATCGCAATTGTAGTATTTTCTTACTCTCTCTCTCTCTCTCTCTCTCTCTCTCTCTCTCTCTCTCTCTCTCTCTTTCCCAAACCAAAGACTGGATAATAAAACATCTGGGTCATTGGATTCATGGAGAATAGAATAACGGATATCTGATCAGAGTTAGGAAACAGGAGATAAATTTATTTCATCGCTTTTCTTAATGAGAAAAATAAATCTCCTGAAATGGCAGAGTGGGGATTTGGCTCTCTCTCTCTCTCTCTCTCTCTCTCTCTCTCTCTCTCTCTCTCTCTGACTTAGAGGGTATTGGGTATTAATACATTAAGTAGATTATTTCTTTCATTATGTGTTGAATATCAAAGAGATATTTTCTGATGTAAATCTTATAGTCTCTCTCTCTCTCTCTCTCTCTCTCTCTCTCTCTCTCTCTCTCTCTCTCTCTCTGACTCAGGGGATATTAACACAAAGTAGATTATTTCCTTCTTTACGCGTTGAATATTGAATAGATGTTTTTTCGTGTTAACTTTAATTATAGTCTCTCGCTCTCTTTTACACGAAGACGAACTCACACGTGATTGTGTTCGTAATTTTTTTTTCTCTCTCTCTCTCTTTCTCTCTCTCCTGAAAAAACCCGCACGTGATTGTGTTCGCAAATTCCTTCCCTCTATCTCTCTCTCTCGATGTAGTGATTTTATACTGATTCACATGTACTTTACACCATTATTAATAGTGACAGTGGTTCTTCGAGTGTAGCCAGCGAGATAAAGTTCCAAACATTGAGAAGATTTTCAAAATAGAAGATACTTGTTATTTTCGATGAGTCTGAGTTATAAAGTGTTACATAATCTCTAATTAAGGTACAGCGCGTGACCCCTGAGTTTGTGTACATAATAATAAGAAACAACTAGACATTGAAAAACTGGTAATATTTCTCGATGAATAAAGAGACAGTTCTAGACAGTAATGTTTCTTTGTAAATAACTGAATAATCACGTACGCTTTGACGTAACAAAAATGTAATATTTAAGTGAGCTAAATTGTCATGCTTTATTGTTCTGTCTACCAGCCTAAAGCTTTTGGATTTATATTACATATTCATACAGAATTTTCCCCTGAGAATAATGCGATTTATTTAGAAGAATCTTAAGGAAGTTGGATTATGAAACCCAGTACATTTTCAACACCCAAAAGAGTAATTTCTTATTCAAGTAATTTAACAGTATAGCTTTCTCTTTCTCTCTTTCTTTTGAAAAATTAAAATTCCATATACCTTTAATGAAGACAAAACAAGATGTACCTTAATCAATTTGATTTTAGTATCCATAAAATTTAATGGCTAAATTCTAACTTTGTTATCGCATGAGGATATTCAGTGAAACGTTGATATCAGCTATGTAAAGCCACAAAATTATTATTATTATTATTATTATTATTATTATTATTATTATTATTATTATTATTATTATTATTATTATTATTATTTATTATTTACTTATTTATTTTCTATTTTTTGGTCTATCACAGTCCTCCAATTCGACGAGGTGGTATTTATAGTGTGGGGTTCCGGGTTGCATCCTGCCTCCTTATGAGTCCATCACTATTATTATTATTATTATTATATCATTATTATTTTATTATTATTATTATTTATTATTATTATTATTATTATTATTATTATTATTATTATTATTATTATTATTATTATTCAGAAGAGTAACCCTATCATGTGGAACAAGCCCACAAGAGGCGTTTGACTTGAAATTCAAGCTTCCAAAGAAATTAGGGTGTTCATTAGAAAGAAGTAACAGAAGGTAATTAAATATTAAAACAGGTAGAATTGAAAAAGGCTAGTAATGCATTGCATCATCGCTTGATATTACCTTGATTTACAAACTACTAATTTTATGAACGGAATATTTATGAATGACATCTCCTCTCCACAGGTACTGCGCAGTGACGTCACCACTACATTATTCAATGACAATTACTCGCGGGCGCAGCGTACGACTCATCGTGGGCGTTTGGACCCTCGCCCTGTTCTATGCCCTCCCGCTGTTGCTAGCCCACGCCCAACCACAGACCAGGCCAGCTTCGAGATTGTCAGCCTGTCCACCAGGTAATTGGCCTGGTTTTGTTTTTCACAATATTCGAATATTTAAGGTCAAGGAAATTATAATTTTTATCTACTCACAGACATATATATGCTACGTACATAATAATACAAAGCATAAAAGCATTAAGATAATTTTAGAATTCATGACAAAAACTGATTAATGTTATCGATAAATTTCAATTAAAGAAATAGGAACAGAAAAATATGAAGGAAACAAAATTATAAAACTAAATAAAATAATTATATATAGTATATTTAGAAGCGAACACAACATTCTTGGAAAAATAAAGAATTTTTATTTCCTTTAACAAATTGTTGCATTGCAATATGACATCATCTCAGTATTCGATTTTGAGAGAGAGAGAGAGAGAGAGAGAGAGAGAGAGAGAGAGAGAGAGAGAGAGAGAGAGGGATATATATTTTTCTATATCTGTCAAATGCCAGTTAACAAGAGAGAGGAAAAAAATTTCCTACATCTGTAAAACACTAATTAATTCAGAGAGAGAGAGAGAGAGAGAGAGAGAGAGAGAGAGAGAGAGAGAGAGAGAGAGAGAGAGAGAGAGGTCTAAGAGCATTCGCGTAAACAGAAAACTACATCCAATATTTTATCTAACTCCTTAAGGACCTGTTATGATGCAGAAGCAATTTTTGTAACAATAGATGTACATTTCTCTTTCTTCCACGTACACAAAAGCATTCTTTTGTCGAAACAAAAGTTTTCTTCCATCCTAAATAAAGGCCTTCTTCTACCTAAATAAAATTGTTCTTCTACTTAAACAAAATGGTTATTCTACCTAAAAAAAAAAAAAACCTCCTTCTATCTAAACAAAAGCTTTCT
>NC_061091.1:28567379-28569879 GCF_015104395.2 Macrobrachium nipponense
TAGAATAGAAATAACGGAACGATGATAGGTCTCCACACTTATGTGAATCCAAACAGTTTTTTATTGTATACTATTTTTTCACTAATTTAAACGTATTCACAAGTACCCTTATCTTCATAAACTGAAACAATATGAAACATGACCAGTTTCGTCTTTAGTTCCTTAAAATATTTTCAAAATTTCTTCAGAAACTAAAGATGAAACTGACAAGATTCCCACCTAGTTTCAGCTGTCCTGAGGTACACAAACATATATACATTACGTGTCTACGTGTTTTCTAGCATAACCGTGTATGTATGTATACAAAACTGTTAATGTATTCTGGACATATGTATCAGTATGCATGTGAACAACAAAAAGTACATTCTTTCTATTCATGTACACATATGTTTATGTATCCTGGGTATGAATATGAACCCGCATGTGAAAAAAGTAATAATTCTGTATATTCTTTGTGGCTCGATTGTCTGTCACTTTCTCCAAGCTTCACCATCACTTTCTCTTCCTAAGAAGCAGAGAAATATCTAACATATTCTCAGCCTATTCCTACAAAGCCTTGGACGTTCCAAGACATATTCATAGTTTGTTCTTACATAGCTATGGACATTCTCAAACATATGCCCACCTTGTTCCCACGAAGCCATGAACGTTCTCAAACATATTCCCATCCTGATCCCATGAAGCCAAGAACATTTTCAAACATATATTCACCCAGTTCCCACGAACATTCTCAAGCTTATTCTCACCCAACTCCCACACTGCTACGAACTTTCTCAAACAACTCCCACCCTGATCCCACAAAACGATGGACATTCTCAAACATATATACTCACCCAGTTCTCACGTACCCATGAACATTCTCAATAACATTCTCCCTCTAGGGTCTCCAAACCAATGTCCTTCACGACTTCTTCAAGTGAGGCCAAGACAGGTCACGAAGGACTCTATTCCAAGGGCCGCTGACACTCGCAGACACATCAGGCAGGGTCCTTAGGGCTTGTAGGATAGGTGGAGGAGTAGAGAGTAGGAGTAAAGGAGACGAAGACTAGGATTGGGTCAAAAGGGAGGATGTAAGATAAGTCCCTAGGGATGGTCCACAGAGGAGAGAGAGGAGGAGAGGAAAGCTGAGAGCGAGAGAGGAAGAGAGAGAGAACGAGAAGAGAGAGAGAGAGAGAGAGAGAATGTAGTAAAAGCTAAGAAGAGATATGAGAGGTGTGTGAAGAAGGAAGAGAGAAAAAGAGGGAATGAGAGAGAGAGAGAGAGAGAGAGAGAGAGAGAAGAGATAGAGAGATGAGAGAGATGGAGAGAGAGAGAGAGAGAGAGAGAGAGAGAGAGAGAGAGATGCATTAAAGGCCAAGAAGAAGTGATAGGAGAGGTATGTGAAGAAGAAGAAGAAGAAGAAGAAGAAGAAGAAGAGAGAGAGAGAGAGAGAGAGAGAGAGAGAGAGAGAGAGAGAGAGAGAGGAAGTAAAAGCTAAGAAGAGGAGATAGGTATGTGAAGAAGGAAGAAGAGAGAGAAAGAGGGAAGTAAAGAGGAGAGAGAGAGAAAGAGAGAGGTAAAGGCTAAGAGGAAGAGATAGGCAAGGAATGAAGAAGAAAGAAGAAGGGAGAGAGAAGAGAGAGACGGAATCGATACGGAGAGGAGAGAGAGAGAGAAGGATGAGGGAGAAGAGAGATATGAGTAAAGGCTAAGGAAATTATTTGGGAAAAGATAAGAGAGAGAGAGAGAGAGAGAGAGAGAGAGAGAGAGAGAGAGAGAGAGAGAGAGAGAGAGAGTACTTCATCCCTTGATTCTGCTACCAGCCAAAATAATGATACGTACTAAACTTTATCAATGGTGGATACAGTACAGGGTTTCAGTTTCAATAAAATATCATTAAATAAACAAAAATAAATTAAGCAAGGAGTTAATGAACACACACTCTCTCTCTCTCTCTCCCTCTCTGTTCCTTTCTGCTTGTCTGTTTCTCTTTAACTTCTATCACTCTCTCTCCCTCTCTAATTCTCTCGGTATATATATATATATATATATATATATATATATATATATATATATATATATATATATATATATATATATATATAAACTTGTGCTTGTGTGTGTATATTTATACATACGCATACATACACGGGAATAAAAAGAAAAATACAAACACCCATACAGAATATCTGCCAACCGGGAAGTATGCGCTATCAATTTTCTGCTCTCTCTTCCACCCAGTGAACGGCCCCTGGAAGCATTATACAGCATGAATACTAATTTTATTGAGGCCATTATCATCCACAATACCCGTTGGGATAAACGAGGCTTTGGGGCCAGTATCCCTGCTTCCCCTAACCCCTTCCCCCACCCCTCTATTCTTCCTACCATAAACATGAATGGAATATTATCATCATCACGTAGGACTGTAAACAATCCTTCCTTCCTTTCTTTCTTTCTTCCTTTTCCTAAATAATGGATCCTTTCTTCCGTAACTTGAATAATTCTTAATCACTTCCTT
>NC_061091.1:28574879-28579711 GCF_015104395.2 Macrobrachium nipponense
TACTGAAATGAAGTAAATTTAACAACCTGGACATAACCTGTTTTATAAGCTTAAAATGATGACTGGAGATACCAACTGAGTCTTATAATAATTTCACAAAAATCGAAAGAAATAAATCTAAAAGAAGATAATATAAGGAGAGCGATTTAGTACAACAGGAACCAGTTTCCTCAGAGCAATAAACTTGATTGGATTACGAGCTGCCCAGACCAGATGGGGTCTAGGAAGAGAGTAGTTCGAGATTTAAGCGCAATAACTGATGCCCTTTCTGGAAAGCCGAGACAGGAAAGGTATGGTGAGATGATTTATAAAAAAAAAAAAAAAAAAAAAAAAAAAAAACATTTAAGGAGAAAGGGAACAAAAATTTTGATATACAACCAGAAAGCCTTTTAAGGCCAGAAATAAAATTATAAACAGTAACTTCAGTTAGCAAGGTCTTATACTGTTAAGACAGTCTCAGTGAACTCTTTAAAGACACCAAGACTAACTGAGATTGATTTATCGACTGCCAACACATAAGAAAATTACCAAAAACACATCAGTCTAGCCTGGAGCAATTAAATCAGTTTTCACAACCTGTATAAGTGATCCAGGGGTAGAAAATTCACATCTGTGGTGGTGTAGAAGTGGCAATGACCTTCCGAAATCATATCAGTTTAGATAATAGAGAAAGTTACCAATTTAATCATATCTCAGAAACTGTAAACGTAATCCCACAGTAGAAATTCACACGAGAGGAAGTCTAGAATTGGTCATGACACTCTTTAGAAGGAAAAATCCTTTTAAATTTACCTCCATCACCACAAGTAGAGAAGTAACATTCTTACACACACACACACACGGAAACACATCCACACTTAAGAGGGAAAATGACAGTAACTTTTCCTTAACTCTTTTGCACTCCAACTCATTACGGACCTAAAAAAAAAAGTCTTGGAGGGAAATCTGAGCTCTTCTTGGACTTTTCTGACTGGAGACTGGGGCTATTTTGATTATGTACACAGACGATGAATGTAGCAGAATGGGCAAATTTGCGTGAAGTTAAGTCGTAGGATTTTATGCAAATAAATCCTTATAAGTGGTATCAATGTGATGGATTTACCTCAACTTCCGTTTCCTTAACGTATTAGAGACTTCTATCGAAGTATGATTTATACTTGTATACATTACTCATATATATATATATATATATATATATATATATATATATATATATATATATATATATATATATCAATTCAAGCTACAAATGTCCTTTAATATCTAAATTCACTTTACCTCCCAAATGATATATTTTCATATATGTACCGAAGGGGAATTTTTGTTTTAATTGATAATAATTTCGTCCCCCATGGGATCGAACCACCGTCCAAGTGGACGGGGACGAAATCAGGACAGTCAGTGACGCTATCCAATCAGCCATTTGGGAGGTAAAGTGAATTTAGATATTAAAGGACGTGATTTGTTGAATTGATATATAAAATGGATTCACGGTTCGATGTGATAATTATTCATATATATATATATATATACATATATATTATGATGTATTTTATATAGTGTTTTTGAGGTGCATAAAGGCAATTCTCAGTTCATATTAAACTGTTTAAAATCTATTATTTATTAGCTGGAAAGATTAATAGCAGGGAGAGAGAGAGAGAGAGAGAGAGAGAGAGAGAGAGAGAGAGAGAGAGAGAGAGAGAGAGGATAAGGGTCACAAAGAAAACGAACCCCACCCCTGAACTTCCTTCGTTGGCCAGTAACTTGACAATTCAGAGCAATAACCCTACATAGAGGTATTGTGAGGACTGCTATACCAATTCACTATTGCCTTCCATGGCATTTAGGCAGCTGTGGGCGGACTGTTGTCCCTTCTAATTGGTGTGGGTGACCAAAATGGACCAGCGACAATGTATATAGTTACGGTGCATTAAGTTCTGTTGAGCATTTGGAGTGCTCTGGTCAAACTGAAGATCAGAAAGGGTAACAACTATGTGACAAATGGCTATTCTGTGTTGGGTCAGGATACTCAAAGTGAGAGAGCAGTTGATCACTGTAGTTTGTGATAAGTGTATAAGAGGAATCTGCTGTTCTGTCACAAGCAGACACAATTGTTATTTTAAACACATATAAACATATAAATCTAGCATATTTATAAACACTTGTCCATAATATTCGGTGCACTGTATATTACTTTTTTCAATGATAAAAACATATTTAACTAGAATCTGAGGCAATATAAAAATAGTTGAGAATGAGAAACTGTGTTCTCAGTGTTAACATCAAGATTAAAACAGTTTATTGATTAAAGATAACTGACAAAATATTAATTGAAAAATACCCAGATAAGAACTTTAAAGGTAGTTTTGTAAAAAGAAATGTAAAAAAAAAAATATCAAGAAGAGGTGGCAGTAAATATTAAAAAAATCTGTTGTTGTTTGAGAATTAACATAGATAAAAAATTTACCATATTAGCGTCCGATATTCCTGTTATTTTTCATAACCTTGGAATATTTTCTCATTTTCACGCTTACCATTCATGAAACTTATATTTATACTAATATTGATACCTATATTCATGGTGACAATTACAATTGAAAAGTGAAAACATAAATAAAATACTAATGATACCTTTATTCTTTCTTTGCAGGTCATGACATAATCACAGCAGTGCCGATCAAATTCGGTATATACTACGCCATCCTCCTGGCCCTCTGTGGATTCCTGGTGCCCCTGTTTGTCCTCATCTGGATATACGTCCGAATGTACAGGGCAGCCCAAAGAAACTCGGCTAGGACGAGAAGACACAGCCTGGGCCACAACCCGAATGAAATCATTATACCCGAGTGTCCCTCCACCCCAGATTCAGGGAACCAGAACTCTGTCCGGTGTAAGACTCGACTCCACAGGCGTCGCTCTTCCAACACCAGCATCTCCTCGCTCTTCTTCAGAGAGGAAGGGCGGGCTGTCAAGACTGCTGTTATCGTGATTGCCTCCTTCATTGCGTCCTGGTTCCCCTACTATGTGTTCAGGATCTGCGAGGCCGGAGGTTGGATCAAGGATGTCCCGTACATAGACGAGATAATCAACTATGTGGCGCTCTCCTCCTCCTGCACAATGCCTTTCATTTACGTGTACCGGAACGAGACAGCCAGCAAGGAAGCCTTAAAAATCATATGCTGGTGGCGGCCTCCCAGCCCGGCCACCCCAGCTTTTCTTTCCGAGGTCCTCGTCCACCCGAAAAGGAAAACTGGGAAATGGCCCATCCACCAAACACAACCGGTTTCGAATCATAGAGCCCGACACAGCATCACTGTACAGCTACGCCACGGAGTGTGGAGCCTGCGGTCACAATCAGCTGGTGTGTTCTTTGAGGAACGGCAGGCCTGTCACGTCTCCGCTCCCACCTGAGCCTAGGAGGGACCAGCCCTAGGCGAGAGAGTACAGTTTCCTTCAAGCTGACGCCCATGGACAGGCCATCCTCTCGCTGTCGTCAGTGTCTGAGGCAAGACTCTGCTTCCTCGGCATCATCGGATGACCCTCTACTGAACGAGTGTTTCCGCCATCACAGAACCTCTAATCCATCAGTTAGATGGACCAGACCAAGGATGTCTAATGGGTCTGTTGCCACCAGAAGTGACTCTCTGGCATCAACTAATTCCTCAGTGCTCAGTGCAGGGTTACAAAGGTGGCCTATGAGGCGTTATTCTACTGTGTCAACAGACAGTGGAGGCCACCATCACCAGACGAAGCGCCATCAAGAAGACCTGGAAGAAGAGTCTTCTCTAAGGGCGGGCTGAACCCAGGCCAGAGATCCCTCTTCTTGGAGAGTGAAGAAGACTCTTATGAGGCTAGTGGTAACCAGCCAGAGATCCACGGTTACGCCAACCCATTCAGACACCCGCGCCTGAGTCATCGGCAGGAGTCCATTGGTTCCTCTGTCAGGTTTATCTGGGAGATCGAAGAGGGCGACGGCCTGGACGATGATTCTACAGAACCTGAAGGGCACGACGCCCCAATTAGGTGACCTTTAGCCAGGTCACCATCCCTCATGAACTTGGCCAAAGTCTGTCAAACAGACGATTCTGTGGAATCTTCCCGACTGACCACATGGAGGATGTCAGTGTAAATAACTCATAATGTCTTTTGTATTCAGTTCCAATTTCTATGTGATCTCATTTACCTAATAAGCAAGATACTAGGACATTGTGAAAAGCAAGTATATAATGAAAATAAGTATATATATATATAATTATGTATATGGATATATGTCTTTCCGAGCTTCAAGCTTCTAATATATATATTACACTACATATACATCTTACAAGCACACGAAAAGAGTATATAAATTCTCCATACTAAACAAACATGTAGATCCAAGAAGCCTAACTGCACGTTTAGATGCTTAGGCCTAATAATCAGTGTTGCAAAAGTCAGACCAGTCATTAGACCTACTCTAGGTTGCACCCGTTGTTCCCTTACAGCGAGCATGACCCAAACCTTCCCAGAGGAACCTAGACGACACAAGATAACTCTTCAAAACCAGAATGTGCTGATGTAAATAGTTTTCATTATATTTTTTTACCGACGCTTCGTATTTAAGTAATGTGATACGATGGAGCTATATATATATAGGCCTACACTTGCTAATTTATTCCTTCTGTTTCTAGTCAGAGTTTCTAGTCCAGAGTAAGAGAAAATAAGAATATAAAAGGAAAAATTTGGGCATAATACATATCACTCAGGCAAAACAAAAGTGTAAACATGAATGATGAATAATCCCTTAACAAAAACGTGCGTTGAAAGTTGTGACAACCAGGTGCTGTTAACTG
>NC_061091.1:28580211-28587711 GCF_015104395.2 Macrobrachium nipponense
ATATAAATCTAGCATATTTATAAACACTTGTCCATAATATTCGGTGCACTGTATATTACTTTTTTCAATGATAAAAACATATTTAACTAGAAATCTGAGGCAATATAAAATAGTTGAGAATGAGAAAACTGTGTTCTCAGTGTTAACATCAAGATTGAAACAGTTTATTGATTAAAAGATAACTGACAAAATATTAATTGAAAAATACCCAGATAAGAACTTTAAGGTAGTTTGTAAAGAAATGTAAAAAAAAAAATATCAAGAAGAGGTGGCAGTAAATATTAAAAAAATCTATTGTTGTTTGAGAATTAACATAGATAAAAAATTTACCACATTAGCATCCGATATTCCTGTTATTTTTTCATAACCTGGAATATTTTCTCATTTTCACGCTTACCATTCATGAAACTTATATTTATACTAATATTGATACCTATATTCATGGTGACAATTACAATTGAAAAGTGAAAACATAAATAAAATACTAATGATACCTTTATTCTTTCTTTGCAGGTCATGACATAATCACAGCAGTGCCGATCAAATTCGGTATATACTACGCCATCCTCCTGGCCCTCTGTGGATTCCTGGTGCCCCTGTTTGTCCTCATCTGGATATACGTCCGAATGTACAGGGCAGCCCAAAGAAACTCGGCTAGGACGAGAAGACACAGCCTGGGCCACAACCCGAATGAAATCATTATACCCGAGTGTCCCTCCACCCCAGATTCAGGGAACCAGAACTCTGTCCGGTGTAAGACTCGACTCCACAGGCGTCGCTCTTCCAACACCAGCATCTCCTCGCTCTTCTTCAGAGAGGAAGGGCGGGCTGTCAAGACTGCTGTTATCGTGATTGCCTCCTTCATTGCGTCCTGGTTCCCCTACTATGTGTTCAGGATCTGCGAGGCCGGAGGTTGGATCAAGGATGTCCCGTACATAGACGAGATAATCAACTATGTGGCGCTCTCCTCCTCCTGCACAATGCCTTTCATTTACGTGTACCGGAACGAGACAGCCAGCAAGGAAGCCTTAAAAATCATATGCTGGTGGCGGCCTCCCAGCCCGGCCACCCCAGCTTTCTCGAGGTCCTCGCTCCACCCGAAACTGGGAAATGGCCATCCACCAACACCGGTTCGAATCATAGAGCCCGACACAGCATCACTGTACAGCTACGCCACGGAGTGTGGAGCCTGCGGTCACAATCAGCTGGTGTGTTCTTTGAGGAACGGCAGGCCTGTCACGTCTCCGCTCCCACCTGAGCCTAGGAGGACCAGCCCTAGGCGAGAGAGTACAGTTTCCTTCAAGCTGACGCCCATGGACAGGCCATCCTCTCGCTGTCGTCAGTGTCTGAGGCAAGACTCTGCTTCCTCGGCATCATCGGATGACCCTCTACTGAACGAGTGTTTCCGCCATCACAGAGCCTCTAATCCATCAGTTAGATGGACCAGACCAAGGATGTCTAATGGGTCTGTTGCCACCAGAAGTGACTCTCTGGCATCAACTAATTCCTCAGTGCTCAGTGCAGGGTTACAAAGGTGGCCTATGAGGCGTTATTCTACTGTGTCAACAGACAGTGGAGGCACCATCACCAGACGAAGCGCCATCGAAGACCTGGAAGAAGAGTCTTCTCAAGGGCGGCTGAACCCAGGCCAGAGATCCCTCTTCTTGGAGAGTGAAGAAGACTCTTATGAGGCTAGTGGTAACCAGCCAGAGATCCACGGTTACGCCAACCCATTCAGACACCCGCGCCTGAGTCATCGGCAGGAGTCCATTGGTTCCTCTGTCAGGTTTATCTGGGAGATCGAAGAGGGCGATGGCCTGGATGATGATTCTACAGAACCTGAAGGGCACGACGTTCCAATTAGGTGACCTTTAGCCAGGTCACCATCCCTCATGAACTTGGCCAAAGTCTGTCAAACAGACGATTCTGTGGAATCTTCCCGACTGACCACATGGAGGATGTCAGTGTAAATAACTCATAATGTCTTTTGTATTCAGTTCCAATTTCTATGTGATCTCATTTACCTAATAAGCAAGATACTAGGACATTGTGAAAAGCAAGTATATAATGAAAATAAGTATATATATATATAATTATGTATATGGATATATGTCTTTCCGAGCTTCAAGCTTCTAATATATATATTACACTACATATACATCTTACAAGCACACGAAAAGAGTATATAAATTCTCCATACTAAACAAACATGTAGATCCAAGAAGCCTAACTGCACGTTTAGATGCTTAGGCCTAATAATCAGTGTTGCAAAAGTCAGACCAGTCATTAGACCTACTCTAGGTTGCACCCGTTGTTCCCTTACAGCGAGCATGACCCAAACCTTCCCCAGAAGGACCTAGACGACACAAGATAACTCTTCAAAACCAGAATGTGCTGATGTAAATAGTTTTCATTATATTTTTTACCGACGCTTCGTATTTAAGTAATGTGATACGATGGAGCTATATATATATAGGCCTACACTTGCTAATTTATTCCTTCTGTTTCTAGTCAGAGTTTCTAGTCCAGAGTAAGAGAAAATAAGAATATAAAAGGAAAAATTTGGGCATAATACATATCACTCAGGCAAAACAAAAGTGTAAACATGAATGATGAATAATCCCTTAACAAAAACGTGCGTTGAAAGTTGTGACAACCAGGTGCTGTTAACTGTTATAGATATAAAAGAGGAGGAGATTGTCCAATCTTAGACCTATGTAAGACGGTAGTGATGATTTCCTGTGATAAACGAACCTTATAAAATGCCTCTTGGGGGGAACTGGGGAAAGAGAGTAATGATTACATCAATTATCTGTCTGATCTCCCTCCGGAAATAGGACCTTCAACCGCCCTCTCTGTAGTCAACTTTGAATGCCCTTCTTCCTACTAGCTTCTGTGGGACCTTTGGTTTGCAAGAGGCGTCTTCTGCTAGACTCAGTGATATGATATTTAAGTAGCAGTTACATGCGGCCTCTTTGTGTCCTGTGCTTCAGATTTCTTCTGCTACTTCCTTTCTTCATCTTCTTCTCTCTCAGTTGCAAAAGGCAGTCGTGGCAAAAGGTCTTCGATGATGTGACCGCAAAGGGGAGACGCGGGAACATCACACAGGACAGCCAGCGAGATGCTTTTAACCGCTTGACAGATCCGTTTGTTTTCTTAGACCTACGACGTCCTTGAAGTGTGAGAACATTAGCCGTTGAAAGGGGCTCTCATCTCTATTTCTCTACTTCTCTATCTCTATCTTTCTTTTTTTTCATTTAACGGGCTTTAGCGCGAACGATAGAAGAATGTCCTTGTCTTCCATTCAGCTGTGAGGGGTTGAAGCAATGAGGAGACGAACGCGATGCACAGAAAAGATTATATTACTCATCGTTCAGTATTTCCGAAAGCTGCAGATCTCTAGATGGATGAAAGCTTATATTAATCTCACTACAAAGTTACTTAAATGGAACTTTGGAACCTTTGGAAAGTGCAAAAAGTTCCCATCAACGGCTTTTCCCCCTTCAAACCGTCGGCGTAGGCCTACTATACCACCAGTTACCCATTCCAACCCCACACCCAAAAGAGAGAGAGTTTTTTTTTTTTTATAAAAAGTGCCACCAAAGGCAGTTAGAAACGCTTAAACGCATAGCTTATGTCTGTCTGATGTTATTTAAGGCCCTTGCAGGCGTGGAAGCTTTGAGAGCCGGCTGTACTATCCATGAAATAGTACTAATCCTCCGGTAGTATTCTGTTTGGTATCCAAAAAGGAGTTGCTAAGCGAAGCTTTCGCACCTGCGCAATGGCCTTTCCCACACTTGTAGGCCTACTTACTTAATAGGATGTTATGAACTCCCATCAACACGGTAAAGTTGGTGACTTTTTCCTTCTATATATATACAATTGTCACAGATATTCTGTGGTTCAGTTGCCAAAGTATCATTAAACTATTTTTATTGTTTATTTTACGACCTAGGATTTGTCCTTAGAGAGAAAAAAGACAAGAGATATGTACAAAGCTATGTAAATCTAGACCATGTGTTGCTTTTAACAACCGAGTGATGTTATTGACAGTGTTTGTTCAGCGGCGGGAACTACCGGTGGCGTTCTCTATGACGAGTTTCTTTTATTTTGTTCACATTTTTCAGTTACAGACCTACATATAAACACTCAAAAGTGCGTATATTACAATTATCTAACATCTTTTAAAACTTGGCTTGTATACTTTTAGTTCAAATTGTTAAAAATAGTGTAGAATAAAACTAAAACAACAGTTTATCGACGTACGCGTATACGAAGCTCTTGGTAGTCTAATGACGATTACACATCCGAAACTGTTGCTATTCCTATATGCCTGATATTAGAGGTTTCATTAAAAATTATAAAGGGAATGTGAGCCACGTTTACGTTCATCATCTTGTAGTAATTAAATTATCAGATTTCAGCTGTTGCTATACATATTCCTTCGTTAATGCCTTTGATTAACTTTAGAGTAAAATTTCCAAAAGCAAACCAAAGTTAAAATGTGGCGAAGCGAATGTGCTGGACGAGTTCAATCACCTCTTGAAGCTCGAATGAAACAGCTGACTCGTCAAAATAAAATTTTCCGTAATAAGATTTCACTCCTAGACGATGGCTATGTTCATTACTAAAGCATAGTGGCTCATTCAATAAAACTTTATTTTATGGAAATTTTTAAGAGAAAGCGTTAATTGCATCAGTCTGTAGAGAGCATGAATGATAATTTGCTAGTCACATTCCAGGAATCACCAGATGACTTGTATAGACCTAGGTGTCTTGTTCAGCTGCTGGATTTGATAGGCTCAGAAAAAAAGGAACGTTGGTAATTTTGAAACATCCTCTGGAGAAAAAAATATTAACGTATGTCAAGTAATGAATAAACTAGAAGAAAAAAATATTTAACGTATGTCAAGTAACGAATAAACTAAAAGAAAAAAAAATTGTCAAACATTGCCATGTCTCTTACGAAGAATGACTTCTGAACATTGCCATTGAGGATATCAAAACTGCGTAGAAGCTACAGCAACATATGGAGAACATTTCAAATAATTGCACTCACAGTTACACACACACACACACACACACACACACACACACACACGCGCGCACACACTTACATTGCACCCGCTTCTGCCACACTATTTAATTACCTGCTAACTACTTTTAACCAGCTTAAAACTGGCTTACAGAAGAAAACTCTGTCTAAAAACCAAAGAAGATAATTTTCCAATTCCGTGTCGTTGAGAACGCTCCCGGTAAACAAACAGCCGGCCGAACACCCCTCCATTTAAAACCAGCGTTGTTGAGAGCTGTCTAATAAAGCAATTGCAAAAAGTGTTCTCTACTAATCCGCTACATATTAATAAAAGTGTATTTTCTCAATGGAGTTATCATTTATCACTGTGGTTTGTGTGTTGAGTTATGGCAAGTTAAATGCACCTTATGCAGCAGTATCTTTCAATAATACATGTTTGAAAGTGGGCTTCCTTCCAGAATCATTGTTACTATTATTATTATTATTATTATTATTATTATTATTATTATTATTATTATTATTATTATTATTATTATTATTATTCAGAATGAACAAGCATTCATATAAGTCAATTAGCCTGCCAAACAAGGTTCAACAACCTACAAAAAGCTGAAAGAAAAAGTAGATATGAAAAACAAACAGATAATATATGCACATGAAAAATAGTGCCGTGAAAATAATAAGTTATTTCAATAGCTTCAGTGATCGACAGGAAATTACTTGCTGTCATCATGTGGAATAGTAATACAATGCTTACTTTACATAGGTAATGACAACGGTATTTCTATAGATATGAAAAGGAAATTACACACACACACACAAAACCACACACACACAAACACACACACGCACACACATACACACACACACACACACACACACACACACACACACACACACACACACACACACACACACATATATATTATATATATATATTATATATATATATATATATATAATATATACATATATACGTATATATGAGTGAAATTAGAAGAACTGGGGAACCTTATATATAGTTAAAAGGGGGCCATATATTTTGCTTCAGAGGACATGAAAGGAACAAAGAGAATGAAGTGGGTTTTCTTATTAATGAAAATCTTGCAGGCAACATAGAAGAATTTTATAGTATTAATGATAGAATTGCAGGTATGATTACCAAACTAAATATGAAGTATAAACTGAAGATCATTCAAACGCATTCACCAACAACATCCCATACAAAGGAAGAAATATAAATTCTTTTATGAAGATCTGGAGATATCTTTGGAAAAATCATAAGACTCAATTTACATTTGTTTTGGGTGATTTCAATGCTAAAATAGGTCAAAAGAAGAGAGGAGAATCAGCTGTAGGTAAATTCGGAGTAGATACAAGAAATGACATAGGAGACATACTTGTAGAATTTGCTGAAAGAAACAATAAAAAAATCAAGAACACCTTTTTTTTCATATATAAAAAGGAACATAGATAATGGACATGGAGAAGACCAAACGGAGAAACGAAAAACGAAATAGATTTTATTCTCAGTGAAAAAGTTAATTTAGTCAAAGATATAACAGAGTTAAACAAGTTTAAGTCAAGCGACCATAGAATGGTGAGAAGTAAAATTTGTCTAGATCTAGGGAAAGAAAGAGAAAAACTAATTTTAAGAAAGAAAATAAACATTCCTGTGGTATGAGTAAAATCTGGTGAGTTTAGTTTAGCAATACAAAATAGGTACTCTCAGCAACATGATGAAATGGAAGCAAGTAAAGAAGAAATGAATAGTAACTTAACAAAATTTGTATTGGAATCAGTACAAGAGATAAGTGGAAAAGTTCCTAAACAAGATCAAGGATAACTATCAGAAAACACCAAAAACGTAATAAAGAAACGTTTGGAAATTAGGGTAAAATCCAAGAGAAATGAAGTAGAAATAACAGAACTAACCAAAACAATAAACAAACTAAAAACCCAAGACATTCGTAAATACAAGCAGACAAAAATTGAGGAAACAATACAGAAGGGAAGAAGCATCAAGTTGGAACAGGACGCCAACAGATATTTGCGTTAAAGGATGAAAATGGCAATATTATCAACAAAAGAGATGAAGTGATAAAAATTGCTGAGGATTTCTATACTATGCTGTACAATAGTGATACAGAAAATAACTTTGTCAATAGCAATAATGAAACACCTAAGCCGGTACCAAAAGTAACAGTAGGAGAAGCAAAGAAAGCATTAAAAGGCATGTAAAGAAACAAAGCTGCAGGAAAAGATGGCTCAACGATTGATTTAATAACAGATGGAGGAAATTTCATAATAGTAAAACTCACTGACTTGCCACAAAATACCTTGCAAGAATCCTCTATACCTACAGCTTGGAAAAACCTTATCATTATATTAATTCACAAAAGTGGACGCACAAAATTACAGCCCAATAAGTTTACTCTCAGTAATATATAAAATATTTACATACA
>NC_061091.1:28592711-28612711 GCF_015104395.2 Macrobrachium nipponense
CTTGGGTTGGTGCTCGTACCACTTATTACTGCAAGGTAGCTGATGTTTCTTGCACAGGCTCCAGTGAAGGGCTTTTGCCACTGAATCATGCCTCTTTTTGTACTGGTTCTGTGCAAGTGCCGGGCATTCGCTTGCTATGTGGTTTATGGTTTCATTTTTCGTATTGCACTTCCTACATATGGGAGAGATGTTATTTCCGTCTATCGTTCTTTGAACATATCTGGTTCTTAGGGCCTGATCTTGTGCCGCTGTTATCATTCCTTCAGTTTCCTTCTTTAGCTCTCCCCTCTGTAGCCACTGCCATGTGTCATCGCTGGCTAGTTCTTTAGTCTGTCTCATGTATTGTCCGTGCATTGGTTTGTTGTGCCAGTCCTCTGTTCTGTCTGTCATTCTCCTGTCTCTGTATATTTGTGGGTCTTCGTCTACTTTTATTAGTCCTTCTTCCCATGCACTCTTTAGCCACTCGTCTTTACTGGTTTTCAGATATTGCCCCAGTGCTCTGTTCTCGATGTTGACGCAGTCCTTTATACTTAGTAGTCCTCTCCCTCCTTCCTTTCGTGTTATGTATAGTCTGTCCGTATTTGCTCTTGGGTGTAGTGCTTTGTGTATTGTCATATGTTTCATCGTTTTCTGATCTATGGTGCGGAGTTCTGCCTTCGTCCATTCCACTATTCCTGTGCTGTATCTGATTACTGGCACTGCCCATGTGTTTATGGCTTTTATCATATTTCCGGCGTTGAGTTTTGACTTGAGTATCGCCTTGAGTCTCTGCATATATTCTTTCCTGATCGTGTCCTTCATCTCTTGGTGTTTTATATCCCCTCCTTCCATTATTCCCAGGTATTTGTATCCTGTCTCATCTATGTGTTTGATGTTGCTCCCATCTGGTAACTTTATCCCTTCAGTTCTCGTTACTTTGCCTTTTTGTATGTTGACTAAGGCGCATTTTTCTATTCCAAACTCCATCCTGATGTCCCCAGATACAATCCTTACAGTCTGGATTAGGGTATCTATTTCCTTGATGCTCTTACCATACAGCTTGATGTCGTCCATGAACATCAGATGGTTGATTCTGTTGCCTCTTTTCTTGAGTTGGTACCCGGCATCCATCTTCTGTAGTACTTTTGTCATGGGAATCATGGCTACTACGGAGAGTAGTTGGGACAGTGAGTTGCCCTGGAAGATCCCTCTCCTGATATTAACCTCCGCTAGTCTTATTCCAGAGCTTGTAAGTATTGTATTCCAGTTGCGCATTGTATTTTTGAGGAAGCTGATGGTGTTTTCCTCTGCCCCATATATTTTCAGGCATTCTATTAGCCATGTGTGTGGTATCATGTCGAAGGCTTTCTTATAGTCTATTCATACCATGCTTAGGTTGGTTTTCCTTCTCCTACTGTTCTTCATTACCATTTTGTCTATCAGGAGCTGGTCTTTTGTGCCCCTACACTTCCTTCTGCCGCCTTTCTATTGGTGGGGGATGGTGTTTTTCTCCTCTAGGTAGTTATACAGCCTTTCACTGATGATACCTGTTAGTAACTTCCACATTATTGGTAGGCAGGTGATAGGCCTGTAGTTACTGGCTATATTTCCCTTACTCTTGTCTTTTTGTACTAAGGATGTTCTTCCTGTGGTCATCCATTTGGGTGCATGGTGATTTGAGATACAATGCTGGAGTTGTTCTGCTATTCGTGGGTGTAGGGCCTTGAAGGTTTTGAGCCAGTATCCATGGACCTCATCGGGACCTGGGGCTTTCCAGTTTGGCATTTTCTTTAGTTGGTGTCTGACTGTGTCTGTCGTGATCTCAGTGAATCTTTGTTTTAGTCTCCCTGTTTCTTCTTCCTTGACTTGCTGGAGCCATGTTGCATGTTTGTTGTGTGATACCGGATTGCTCCATATGTTTTCCCAGAGTCTCTTACTTGGTTCGGCTTCAGGAATTTCTGGGTGGTTGTCTTCCCCTCTTAGTTGGCTGTATAGTCTTTTCTGGTTGGTTCCGAATAGTTTGTCCTGTTGGTATGCCTTATTCCTGTTCATGTACCGTTGGATCTTATGTGCTTTGGCCTTAAGCCTCTGTTTTACATCTTCTATTGTGTTGTTTAGTCCCCTCTCTTGTACTTTGTATTTCTCGTTGAGTTCCTCCCTTGTTTTCTTGCTTCTTAGCCTTTTTTTCTGCCATCTCTTTCAGTTTACTCAAGTCAGATCTCATCACCATGATTTGCTTTTCCAGGCGCCTTTTCCAAGGAGGTTGCTGTTTTGGTTTCTGTTGGGTTGGTATTATTATTATTATTATTATTATTATTATTATTATTATTATTATTATTATTATTATTATTATTATTATTATTATTATTATTATTATTATTATTATTATCTTTAAGAAAGAAAGTTTTAACTTCAAGGAAGGCTACTATAGCCTTAATAATACTATTAATAAGTGGTACGAGCACCAACCTGAAGGAGTGATAGAAAACGATCAGGCAAAGATGCTCTGGGACTATGGTATCAGAATAGATAGGGTTATAAGTGCAAATAGACCAGACGTGACGTTGATTGACAAAATCAAGAAGAAGGTTTCATTCATTAATGTCGCATGGGGCACCAAAATTGAAGAGAAAGAAAGGGAAAAAGTGAATAAGTATCAACACCTGAAAATAGAAATAAGAAGGATATGGGGTATGCCAGTGGAAATTGTACCCATAATCATAGGGACACTAGGCACGATCCCAAGATTCCTGAAAAGGAATCTAGAAAAACTAGAGGCTGAAGTAGCTCCAGGACTCATGCAGAAGAGTGTGATCCTAGAGACGGCGCACATAGTAAGAAAAGTGATGGACTCCTAAGGAGGCAGGATGCAACCCGGAACCCCACACTATAAATACCAACCAGTCGAATTGGAGGACTGTGATAGAGCAAAGAAAATATTTATAGTAATAATAATTTATTATTATTATCAAAAACAAAAAGGAATGACTATGGTAAATTTTTTATACAAGAGTATAACTCTCTTAAGCATATAACTCCCTTCCTTACGAATATAATTTTCTTTAAGGATATAACTCCCTTTCATAAATGTATAACTGCCTTATGTAAGGATATATTTCCCTTCCTTAAGTATATAATCCCCTTTCTTATAATTATAACTATCTTTCTTAAGGATATAACTCCCTTTCTGAAAGATATAAATGTCTTTCTTTAGGATTTAATTCCTTTTCTTAAGGATATAACTCCCTTCCTTTAGGATATAATAGCCTTTCTTGAAGATATAACTTTCTTAAAGACATAAATCCATTTCTTAAGGATATAATTTTTTTTTCTTAAGATTACCACTTTTTTTCTTAAGGATATAACTATCTTTCTTTAGGATACGCTCATCCGTAAGGATTAAAAGCCCTTTCTCAAGGATATGACTTTAGGATATATTTCCCTTTCTTAAGGATATAACTGCATTTCTCTAGGATACAATTTCCTTTCTTAAAGATAAACTCCCTTTACTAAGGATACAATTTTATTTCTTAAGGCTATGACCACCTTCCTTAGGGATATAACTTCCTTTCTTAAGGATACAGCTCTCTTTTTTAAGGACATTCCCTCTTACGAAGGATATAACTCCTTTTCTTTACTTAAAGATATAACTGCTTTTCCTAAGGATATAATTTCCTTTTTTTAAGGATTTAACTGCATTTCTTAATTATATAATTCCCTTTCTTAAGGATATAATGCCTTTCTTGAGGATGTAACTTTCTTTAAGAATATAACTCCCTTTCTTAAGGATATGACTTTCTTAAGAATATAGCTCTCCTAAGAATATAACTTTTTCTTAAGGATATAACCCCCTTTCTTAAGGATACATGCCCATCCTTAAGGATATAACTTCCTTTGGTAAATATATAGCTCCCTTTCTTCAGGATACAATTTTATTTCTTAATAATGTTATAATTTCCTTTCTTTAGAATATATCTCCCTTTTAATGATATAATTCCTTTTCTTAAGGAAGTAATTCCCCTTCTTAAGGATATATCTCCCCTTCTTAAGGATATTATTTCCTTTCTTAAGAATATAACTTTCCTTCTTAAGGATACATCTCCCTTTTTAAAGGATATTCCTTCTTCCAAAGGATATAATTCTTTCTTAAGGATATAATTCTTTCTTAAGGATATAATTCCACTTCTTAATGATATAACTCCTTTTCTTAAGGGTATAGCTCCCTTTCTTGAGGATAGTATTGCCTTTCTCAATGATACAATTCCATTTCTTAAGGATATCATTTCCTTTCTTAAGGATATAACTTCCTTTCTGAAGGAAATAACTTCCTTTCTGAAGGATACATTCCCCTTTTTAAAGGATATTTCCTCTTCCAAAGGAAATAACTCCTTTTCTCATGGATGTAACTACTTCTCTTAAAGACATAATCCCTCTTTTTAAGAATATAACTTCTTTTCTTAACCTTTTTCCTCCCAGCGTTCCCATGTGGCAAGATATTGACATTCTTGATTTCACCCTGTTTCAGCATAATAATTTGGGAAGTATCACTATATAGGGAAACGGTGTAGGCGAAGGTCTGACACCATCAAGTTACCTTTGCTCTGACTCTTTGCAAACGGCAGTACTCTCTTCGGACATTGGAGTTAATTTTCCCCCATCCCCAGCCCCACTCTTTTTTTTTTTTTTTTTCAGTCTCCTGGATTGGAAGAGTAGAAAATTAGCAACAAATTTACAGTTTGATGCTTGGGATATTAATAGCGCTCAGCAGACCCAAACGAAGATATATGATTACAGTACATGTTTGGAAAATTTCAATTAAAATAAAGCAGCAATAGAGTTTTATATTTGATTGTTCCCGCATGGGAACGTTATGATCTTGGGAACAAAAATTTACCTAAGACACATACACATGCATGCAAAGGCGCACATACATACATACATTGTAGTGCATCCTCTGGACAGTGGATATCAGAATGTCAGCAGTGATGTTGAGGATCATTGTAACATTATGACCAGTGAGAGGAAGCAGCTGAAGCAGTTGTTGAATTGGAGCTGGACGAAAGTGATGTGAGTGAGGATAATGAAGCTGAGCAACCTGCAGAATTATCTCGTACCTCATTTTGAAAAAAGAAGTCTTCATTTAGGCCTAAATTACCAAATGGTCCCATTAAGGTACTTGAAGAGTCTTTTCTTGACCTAGCTCATTATTAATACCCCATACCAGCTCTGGGCATGCATTTTCACCCCAACTGTTTTGTTCGTTTGTTTATTTGTTTGTATGGTGTTCTTACGTTACATGGAACCAGTGGTTATTCAGCAACGGGACCAACGGCTTTACGTGACTTCCGAACCACGTCGAGAGAGAACTTCTATCACCAGAAATACACATCTCTCACTCCTCAATGGAATGGCCGAGAATCGAACCCGCGACCACCGAGGTGAGAAGCAAACACCAAACCAACCACGCCACTGAGGCGCTCCCAACTGTTTTGGACATGATTGTTACTCATACGAGTCTGTATGCCAGCAGGGACAAAATCCTACCGCAGGTTCATAGAAGAAAGAAAAAGCAATTTTTGCCTCAATCAGCCTGATCGAGCGTTTTCAGATGTTGCCTCTGTTATGACTTGCAACCGGTTTCAAGCCCTGAAAAGTGCATTACAGATTTTCGACAACAACAATCCAGAAAGAAATAAACTAAGCAAAATTGAGCCCATCTACACAATGAGAATATCAAATGTTACAATATTTTCCATGAGCAGCTCAGCGTTGATGAATCCATGGTGCCACACTATGGTCATTGGTCAACACCGCAAAAACGTTCATCTTGAGCAAAATTATTAGATTTGGCTACAAGATAGGGGCATTTTGTGGCAGTGATGGCTACCCATATAAGCTAAAACTCTACAGAAGAAAAGAATCCAATCAAACAAAACTTCCTCTTGGAAAGCGTGTCGTGAATGACATGATGTCGACCACTGAGTCTTGTTCGGCAGTCACAAACACGAAGTGTACTATGACAACTTCTTTACATCGTACGCTCTGTTGAAGTCCTTTGGTCAGCGGAAGATCAAAGCTACCGGTACTGTTCGAGATAATAGGACTGCTGGTGTTGCCAAGTTGATGAAACCAAAGGTAGTTAAGATGAAAAGGACAATAGGAGAGTTTGATATCCGCTGTGATGGTGAAATATGTGTGTGTAAATGGAACGACAACTCTATTGTGACGATTGTAAGTAACCATGAGACTCACTTGCCCCTTCATATAGCTAATCGTCGTGCAAAGAACACACCCAAAACTAAGGTAGATCAACCATATCTTGTACACAAATACACTGAAGGAATGGACGGAGTAGATCGAATGGATCATCCTTTGGCCGAATGCCGACCAGGGTTCAGGGGTAAGAAATGATACGTCCACTTTTTTCCAATTCTTTTAATTTGCCAGTGGTTGCTGCTTGGCGTTTGCATTGCCATCTTGCGGAGGATACTTGTCCCCACCTGGATTTCAGGAGAGAAATAACGCTGCTCCGTTTGCCGAAGTCTGTAGCTTCACGCACACACATTGACCAAAGTAAGATGACAGAACTACCAACTGACATTCACTATGATGGTAGCGGCCATATAAAGCAGACTTGCCATCAAGGAAGATACGTTGTTTGCAAGAAAAGCGCAAGATACCAATGCACTATATGCCTAGTTCGATAACGTTTTGATAAAGGTAGAGTGTGTACAATACCTCACCACACACTGTCAAAATAGTTTGTGAAGGGGTACACCTGCAACATTGTAACAAATAACATGACCTTTCATTTCAAATTTTGCGAAGTATAAAGAGAAAAACGGTTACTATAATGTTTATGAATGAATTTTCAAAATTTGGTAAGTACCGCAAATTTTAGCAAAGTCGCAGCGTTCCAACATGGGAACAGTGTAATA
Source organism: Macrobrachium nipponense (assembly GCF_015104395.2). Taxonomy (NCBI): domain Eukaryota; kingdom Metazoa; phylum Arthropoda; class Malacostraca; order Decapoda; family Palaemonidae; genus Macrobrachium; species Macrobrachium nipponense. The sequence continues at coordinate 28,599,629 of NC_061091.1, forward strand.
ACTCTGCATTCCTTTAAGTAATATCGACAGTTTTTTCTACAGTTGCATACCTGGTAGGTAAAAGGATAAGGATATACCCTGCACATAAGTATATAACTTCTCTCCTCAATGATATCGTACTCGAAAAATAAGATTCTCGTACATTTGGCAAATTCATATCCCCTGAATCTCTGTTTACATACTGATATGAATTTGAGTTTTTTTTTTCTTTTCTTTTTTTTAGGTTGTTATTAATCGTCTGGAAAGTATCGAACGGAAAAAAAAACTAATGAGTTTTATTAAAGTTGTTGACGGAAACGGCGAGACTTATATTACCGTAAATTAAAGTTTACTGAAAAATGTTAACATCATAAGAATTTTTCTTATAATGTTAATCGACTACTATTTTATCCCACGGCATTTTTTAACCGATTTTACTGATGCAGTCGACAAAGATGAAGAAATGCGTTGATTTGAACTATGATATTTATGCATATTGTGCATATAAAAATCTTTTTGTCTATATACATGTATGTATACATACATACGTAATACATACATACACACACATATATATATATATATATATATATATATATATATATATATATATATATATATATATATATATATATATATATATATATATAAATATATATATATGCGTAGAGAGAGAGAGAGAGAGAGAGAGAGAGAGAGAGAGAGAGAGAGAGAGAGAGAGAGAATGCTTAAACTTAATCAAAGAGTGTGTTACAAGGATTAGGATGTCTCAAAGACTTGTTAGTCCATCCAAGGAGACATCGTGTGCTTACTTATCTCTGGCAGCAGGTTTTACTGTGCATTCACAGTGTTCTAATGATTCTGTCTAGCTTTATTTTAAACTCTTCCACAATGTTGCTGTTTACAACTTCTAGTGGCAGTTTATTCCATGTTTCACATATCTTGTATGCAAAGAAGTTTCCACGGTGGGATGTGTTGTATCTTATCAGTTCTAGTTTCCATTCATTATTTCTTCCCTGGTTTTCGTTTAACGTAAATAAGTTACTGTCTACTTTTGTTATGCCCATCAGTATTTTAAATGACTCTATTAATTGTCCTCGCAATCGTCGTGTTTCTAAGCCATACATGTTCAGGCTATCTAGCCTTCGGTAACCTATTTGCCTGATGAATGGAATCAACCTTGTGGCTCTTGATCTAACTATTTATGTGTAGAGCTGCAGCACCGTTTCCTTGTTTCTGTATTTGAACTGCCTCTTTCTGTATCCCACTAGTTTTTGTGCCTTCTTTTCAGCTTTAATGCACTGTTTTGTGGATTTTAAGTCCTTGGCAATAATGACTCCAAGGTCCTCCTCTTGTTCTACACTATTTATGTCATTCCCAAGCAGCATGTAGCTGGCATGAGGGTTGTTTGTTCCTATATTAAAAGGCATTTGGCATTTTTTTACCACTCTCCTATTTTCTTTTCCACTGCATCTGGGTCTCTTGCATTTACACATAGTTTGATGTCATCTGCAAATTTGGCTATCCTGTTAGTTAAGCCTACATCAATGTCATTAATGTAAATAAAAAATAAGAGAGGGCCAAGAACAAAACCCTGAGGAACTCCGCATGTTACATCTGCTCATTCTGATTTTTCACCATTAATTACTAGACTGTTTTCTATAAGTTAGCCAGTCTTCGATCCAGTCTGCTATTTTTCTTACAATTCCTAAATCTCTAACTTTGGTCATTAGTTTCTAGTGTGGAACTTTGTCAAAGGCCTCTTGGAAATCTAAGTAGAACATATCTATTGGTCTACTACTGTCGTAAATACCAAGCATGTTATGAAAAAACTTCAAGGTTTGATATGCAGGATCTGGTTTGTCTGAAATCGCTTTGGCTGTTTAACAAGTTGTTTCTATCAATGTGATCCACAATTTGATCTGCAATTACCTAGTTTCCATCCTTTTGGTGCCTTTCTTTGTTCAACACTTTTTCCTGTACAGTTTATATAGGTGAGGAACTATCTCCTCTTTTAGCTCTTTAATTTCTTTTGGATGAATCCCATCCAGTCCAGGAGATTTGAACTGGTTGAGTTTGTCTATTTTGTTTTTAATGTGGTCTTCTGTAAATATTTTTTTGTCCAACGGTTCTGCCCCTTCATATTTAATAGCAGGTTCCGGTATTGAAGTGGTGTCTTTAATTGTGAAAACATTACTAAAAACTTATTCAATAACTGCTTTTTCCAAGTCTGAGTTCACCAGGTTACCTCTATTGTCCATTAGGGGACCTATGCTATTTTTTTTATTGGTTTCCTGGTATCAAAATGCGCAAAAAATTCTTATGGGTTTTCTTTACAAATTGATGCAACTCTCTTATCCTCATTATCTTTGCATTTCTTACTAATTTGTCCACCAATCTACAGAATTATTTCTGCCTGCTTGCTTCTACTGGTGTTGGATGTGGATTCATTAATTTGTGCAATCTGTCTCTTCTTCTCATCTTATTTTTAATTTCTCTGTTGAACCACTTGGGCTGAGGGTTGCCATTTGTTAGTATTTGCCTTAGTGGTATACATCTAGAGAGAGAGAGAGAGAGAGAGAGAGAGAGAGAGAGAGAAAGCTTCAAAGATACCTCAGAAAGAGTTCTTGGGGAGGTTCTCGTAATCATTTGCCGTGAGATTCATTGGAACGAGAAATAGTTTTCTCAAAGAGGCAATTAATTACAGGTAAGGGACAGGTTCACGTCTCCCCCATTGCAATTCCTATTCCAATTCCAAGAGGTGGAATGACCTCCTCATTCCAAGAGTTGGAATAATCTCCTTGTAATTCTCAGACCGTCTTTTAAAGATGGAATTATGATCACGTGAGAGAGACAACAAGAGTTTATTAACGTTCTTGAAATGCCTGTGAATCTGTCATTAAATTTCCTGAATGGAGAGAGAGAGAGAGAGAGAGAGAGAGAGAGAGAGAGAGAGAGAGAGAGAGAGAGAGAGAGAGAGTTTATTTTTCAGAATAGTTGAAATTCTATAAAATGTTACGCTCTGAGTAAGTCTATATTTTGTTGTACATTGGTGTGTTAGTGGTATTAGTACTTATAAAAAAACATATGATATATCAAAATATGTAAATAAGTATGAAAAAAGACATTGACATTTCGCTGCTTAATGCTGGAAGTAAAAGACTTCTTGCTGGGAAAATCAACATGCTGTGAACTATGCTTCATTTGCATAGTAATTTTTCATAATGTATAAAATATTAATGCAACTCGCCTTTTTATACAAATTTTAATCTGACACACACACACACACACATACACACACACACACACACACACACACACACACACACATATATATGTATATATATATATATATATATATATATATATATATATATATATATATATATATATGTGTGTGTGTGTGTATATATTACCCAAGACGTCATAGACCACAGGATTCGACAGGTTAAAGTGAGGCCTTACACGGACGTTAAGCCAAGTCCCCAGAACACTAGACACCAATAAAATCTCTCTGCGACAAAATGCATCAGTAGTCCCTAAAATGACCCCCGTCTTCTACGACGCTTCTGGTTTTCTCTCTCGTCAAAGTCAAGCATTAAATTGATATGTATTTTTGTTTTATAGCTAAGCATTGACATGTCGTCTGTGACTCTTGTTTCGCTCCATGATTCATATTCTTTCATATCATCCCTGATAGCGAGAAGTCAGCACGCCATCACACGACGTTAAGTTTTTTGAGTGAAATTTTTTGAAAACTGTGGGAGAGTTTCCTAAATTAAGTTCATTTACATTAGAGCATTTCATTTTTCTGTGAATGGAATAACTTTATCAATAGTAAATATGAAGATTCAGTTTTTGATAATGTCACAAACGTGTCATGCGCTCACTTGGCAACTTATCACAAACAAATCATAAACAGACTGAATGCAAGTGAAAGACTTATTGATAGTTCTGACCATGTTTACATTTATCCAGAGGAAGATGAAGTTTGTCCTCTTCTTATAAACAACTTTTTTCAACCCGCCAATGAAAGTTTGTACTCTGCTTATAGTCATCAACTTGTTTTCAACCTGTCTCTGATATATAAGCGATATTTTGACGGCAGGTGTTCATGACATTTTCAACTATTGCTGAGAACAGAGCAAGATTTTCATAAAATGCCAAAAATTAGTTCGCCCATTAAAGCTGTTGATATGTATGCAATATATCACCAACATGTGTTAGAGTCATGTTTTACTGTAGTGTGAACGAATCCTAAATCTAGAAATAGAGCAAGATTTTTCTAAAGTCAAAATTTCTTTAGCTCATTAAGTTCGACGACTTGTTTTTAACCTGTCTGCGACATGCAGGCGATACCGTTAGCAACGTGTATTCATAACATGTATTAATATTTTACTGTAATGTGGAGGCCCCATACGGCTGCGAAGATAACAAGATTTTCCAAATTAAATATACGAGTTCACTAAAATCGAACTTTCACAAACGAGATAAGGAAACCTGGGCAAAATAAATTCAAAGAGAATTCAACAAAGTTGTTTTGAGACTCAATCAACCACACACACACACAGAGAGAGAGAGAGAGAGAGGAGAGAGAGAGAGAGAGAGATGAGGAAAAGACAATTTAAATCTCTCGCATATTCACAGCGCGCAACAAGGAAGTATGAATTATTCAAGTCTCTCTCTCTCTCTCTCTCTCTCTCTCTCTCTCTCTCTCTCTCTTTCCTCCAAAAAAGCGTCAATCACTCTTTAGCTTCTTGGTAACATAGACCCTCTGCTAAGGAAACGCAAGACAGGAAATTGGATCAAGGCAGTGACCTTCGCCCCTTAGACCTTCCGGTAATCGAAAGGTCACCGACCTCTCCCTTTTTGACCTTGGCTTTGTAACATGTTTACAGGGATTTTTTTGTTTTTGTTTTTTTGTTTTTGTTTTTCGTGTGTCTTTTCGTTCCTTTGGTGGGGATGACGTGTCGTATCGAGGGGCCTGTGATTAACTCGAGAAGTTGTTAGATGTTGGGATTGGTGGGTTTCGTGTTGCGGGGAAGGTTGTTAACGTCTATTACTTTTTGTTTACTGATTGCGTAATGTTTTTGTTGATTACCGTAATTCTTAGATACGAGAGAACATCACGAGGAGCAACTCATAACGGACAAACAAGAAACAAAACAACATTACGACCTGAAATCGTTTCGAGGACAAACGCATACCATTACAAACTACAACTTTAACAGGACAAACGAATCATATGATGCACAGCACAAGGAACAAAACAAACAAAGAGAGGAAGTTTACGAAATAAATAGGAAATAAGATCATTGCCCAAACAAAGCCTCGAGTTTATTAAACGAGCAACAAAAGACTACAGCGAAGCGCAACATCCGAAGAGGGTCATTTCAACAACAAACAAGCTACAATAAAAAGCATTTTTACACTATCTACATCGACAACAGATACACCCAAAGTCCCGAAATGGCCCAAAATAAGCCTTGCCATTTTCCCAAAGGGGCCAGAGGTGGGGAACGCCCACCGGAAGTAGAGACAGAGCAACGGACGAAGGAAAGGAATCCTAAACAGGATGGACGCTTTCCTCTGGGGGGAAGTGGGATACAGGAAACCCAAATTAGTTTGGAGAATGGATAGGTCTTGGGGGAGGGGGAAGAAGGACACCCCTGCCAGTACCTTCAGCTTTCTGCGATTTACGTTTTGGTGAGCCTGTGAATTCCAGGAATTGGTTTGTATGAGTTTTCCTCTTTAATACTAAGTCGTCTGCAGTCAAGGGACAACTTAGTAGTTTGGGGTAAAGACATTTCAGTGTGTTGGATTCATGTTACCAGGAATAATTAGTGCTTTTGTTTTAGGTTAATCCCTTTTAAACCTGAGTCTTTTGCAGTGAACAGAAAACTCAATAGTTTCGGATGGAGACATTTCACTGTGTTGGAGACATGTTGCCAGCATTAATTAGTGATTTTGGTTTAAGTTAATCATTTTATTACTCAATTCGTCTGCAGTAAAGAGGCAACTTAGTAGTTCTTACTAAAGGCATTTCAGTGTGTTGGAGACAAGTCATCAGAATGGTTAATAATTTTGTTGTAAAATTATTACCCTTACCTTTCATTCTTGTCTATATTACACGTTCATATTTTTTTTATTATTATGGGCCTTTGTTTCATTTTTCCGTCTTCAACAATTTACTGTTATTTCAGACTTAAAGAGAGGATAGTTTAAAATTGGTTCTATTTTATTTTTCTGTAACATTATATTATATTTAAGTTGGTAAACGTTAACAGTCTGCAATGTTACGAGCAGACTGTTTTAACATGGGCAACTTATAACAAGAGATTTATGTAAAATAAAACGTCGAGAGATTCCAGATTACGGGGAGAGGCTGTCTAGGAGGGCGAGGTGGGGGGAGTAAGCACAAAGGGTGATGGTCGGAAAAGAAAGAATTATGTGGGCACGTTTGGTACAGACTCCTACATATGTTGGGATAAAAGTGTAAAATTAGCCCTAAAATACTACTATAATTATAGACACTACAAGCGGCTCCATATCTCATTATTAATTTATAGCATTCTGCAGACGGGCGTTACAAAATCAATATCGACGACGCAAATAATATTATGCTCAGGAAAAAATTATAATTAGCTAAAATCTTGATTAAAATAATTATATTCATTCTTTCACTCCGTACTTTGCGAACACAGATATGCGTAACTTACGTCTATGATTGTTGTATTAGTAATCTTTCATTAATTGTCTAACTATTAATTTTTAGAGTAACTGAAGACACAGCTTTCAACCTAACGAGATTATACATTAGGAAAATGAGTTTTGCTTGTTAGAAGAGTTCGGGTTTTATTTTTTTTTATCCTTTTTTTTTGTACCAAAACAATAAAAAGGTTTAGAATCTCTACCTAACCATTTTTCATTTACTGATGTGGAATCCTTGTAGTTTTTTCTTTGTGTGTGTCTGTGTGCGTGCGTGTGTGATATTATAAAGGTGACTGGTTAGCACTATATTTTCTACCTGAATTAATTCATCTTATTAGATGGCCCTATTAACAGTTCCTCCAGCAGATCCTTGTACTTCAACTAGATTAACAGTTGAATAGTCTTAGGAAGCGCCCAGCGCTTGGTTTGATAGCCTAATTTTCTACATAATCATTATGAATATAAGGACAAATCTTTAAGCAGATAAATTGAATTAGATAAAATGAAAATAGAATACAAGAACCAGAAGAGAAGACAGGAATTAAATTTGGAATTCTCAGAACTAACGAAAAATTAAATTAAAAACAGTTAAACGAATTAGTTGCACATCATTTAACATTATCGTCCTTGACCAATCTCTCGTCTGCCTCACTGCTCTTCTTCTCTAATGTCACTGGAAGTGAGAAACGCTGTATCACCAGTTCCATCTAACTTGATTATCCTGTCCCTACACCCTTCCTTTACCCGAAGGTTTCCTCAGCCGTCGTATTCAGGCGGTTTAATGAGAGGGATCTAGGCTAACAGGACCTCGATTCTCGTGGCGTTCCCAAAGGTGCATATATGGGACCTCTTTAGTCCTCACTCTGCCTAGATTCTGGACAACGATTTTCACCAAGTGAGTCTGAGTACACGTTTGATAGAAGGCCTGACAGACAGACTTTTCGAGAGAACTTGAACACAAGTATGGTTTGTGCATATTGGGGTAGGGAAATTTACTGACATTCACAAACGCACACCAGTGTACACACAAACACGTATGCATACACATGAACAAATCTCGCTCCTGAAAATTAACAGTTTGAAAGAACAAGAATGCAAGTACGGTTCTTGTATACGGAGGTATCTTCGAATGTCTCCTGGCATTCACAAACGCACAAACGCATATACATACACGCAGAAAGATTTGCTCCTGAAAATGAACTTTACCATATTTTGAGAGAACATGGACATATGGTTCGCTAACATGGGGCCACGAATATCCACTGACATTCCCGTACACTTACACATACACATACACAAGCACACAGATTATTCTCTTGAAAATGAACACGAACAAAGGTATGATTTATTTTTTGGGAAATACTAATATTAACTGACATTCACAAACAGACAGACGCGCACTCATAAACACATATACAGCCCCACAACGTCAAACTTTACACGAAAATAAGCTCGAATTTTCGTTCACTGAGCAATCACAACTTCAAGATTCTCTCCTCTGCATAAAATATTACCGTTGTCTCAACGACTTTGTCTACCATTTAGGCGTCTGTGTAGTTACTTATAGTAGGGAGCTACTGGAATCTGCGTAGTTACACATAACCAGAAGTTATTATCTGGAGTCTGTGTAGTTACACGCAGTCAGGAACTACTGTCTGTCTGTTTGTTTGTTTGTATGGTGTTTTTACGTTGCATGGAACCAGTGGTTATTCAGCAACGGTACCAACGGTTTTACGTGACTTCCGAACCACGTCGAGAGTGAACTTCTATCACCAGAAATATACAAGGAACTACTGTCTGGAGCCTGTGAAGTTACACGCAGTCAGGAACTACTCTCTGGAAGCGATATTGAAGAGACAGCCTTCAGCCTAACGAGATTATACAATAGGAAAATTGATTTTGCTTGTTAGAAGAGTTCGGGCTTCATTTTTTTTTTTTTTTTGTACCAGAACAATAAAAAAGTTTAGAATCTCTACCTAACAATTGTTCATTTACTGATATGGAATCCAGTTTTTACTTTGTGTGTGTGTGTGTGTGCGTGTGCGCGCGCGTGATATTACAAACGTGATTGTTAAGCACTATATTTTCTACCTGAATTAATTCATCTGATTAGATGGCGTTAATCTCAGCAAAACCACAATATCCCTATAGTGCTGTTATAGCACTTATTCCTTCCTCCAATCTTGCTGTCCAATCTTTCTGACTATTACTTTTTAGTGGGGTTATATCTCACTCCCATCTGATATATATAATATATATATATTTATATAATATTATATATATATATATATTATTATATTTATACAGGATATATATATATATATATATATATACATAATATATATATATATATAAGATATATATATATATATATATATATCTAGATATATATATATATATATATATATATATATATATCGAGCTACAATGTCCTTTAATATCTAATTCGCTCTACCTCGGAATTAATATATTTTCATATATGCTTAACCGAAGGGGAATTTTTTTCTCGATAATAGATTTACCTGTACTTGGGCGCGAACGCAGGTACATTATAAATCCAGGAACGTCAGTGGAAGCTATACCACTCAACCACCGCGAGAGGCTTAAAGGTTAATGCCGTCTCTCACCTCAAATACTTTCTCGCGCTGAAGTATTTGTTGGTTTGGAGACAACATCAACCCGCCTCGACTCCGGTAGTTAAGTAGCGCTTTTGACAACACGTAGCATTTACATAAGTCATATCACATTACCGTGATTCATATACATATATCGAGCTACAATGTCCTTTAATATCTAATTCGCTCTACCTCGGAATTAATATATTTTCATATATGCTTAACCGAAGGGGAATTTTTTTCTCGATAATAGATTTACCTGTACTTGGGCGCGAACGCAGGTACATTATAAAATCCAGGAACGTCAGTTGGAAGCTTACCACTCAACCCACCGCGAGAGGCTTAAAGGTTAATGCCGTCTCTCACCTCAAATACTTTTCTCGCGCTGAAGTATTTGTTGGTTTGGAGACAACATCAAAACCCGCCTCGACTCCGGTAGTTAAGTAGCGCTTTTGACAACACGTAGCATTTACATAAGTCATATCACATTACCGTGATTCATATACATATATATCGAGCTACAATGTCCTTTAATATCTAATTCGCTCTACCTCGGAATTAATATATTTTCATATATGCTTAACCGAAGGGGAATTTTTTTCTCGATAATAGATTTACCTGTACTTGGGCGCGAACGCAGGTACATTATAAATCCAGGAAACGTCAGTTGGAAGCTATACCACTCAACCACGCGAGAGGCTTAAAGGTTAATGCCGTCTCTCACCTCAAATACTTTTCTCGCGCTGAAGTATTTGGTTTGGTTTGGAGACAACATCAACCCGCCTCGACTCCGGTAGTTTAAGTAGCGCTTTGACAACACGTAGCATTTACAAGTCATATCACATTACCGTGATTCTATACATATATCGAGCTACAAGTCCTTTAATATCTTAATTCGTCTACCTCGAATTAATATATTTCATATGCTTAACCGAAGGGAATTTTTTTCTCGATAATAGATTACCTGTACTTGGGCGAGAACGCAGGTACATTATAAATCCAGGAACGTCAGTGGAAGCTATACCACTCAACCACCGTGAGAGGCTTAAAGGTTAATGCTGTCTCTCACCTCAAATACTTTCTCGCGCTGAAGTATTGTTGGTTTGGAGACAACATCAACCCGCCTCGACTCCGGTAGTTAAGTAGCGCTTTTGACAACACGTAGCATTTACATAAGTCATATCACATTACCGTGATTCATATACATATATCGAGCTACAATGTCCTTTAATATCTAATTCGCTCTACCTCGGAATTAATATATTTTCATATATGCCTAACCGAAGGGGAATTTTTTTCTCGATAATAGATTTACCTGTACTTGGGCGCGAACGCAGGTACATTATAAATCCAGGAACGTCAGTGGAAGCTATACCACTCAACCACCGCGAGAGGCTTAAAGGTTAATGCCGTCTCTCACCTCAAATACTTTCTCGCGCTGAAGTATTTGTTGGTTTGGAGACAACATCAACCCGCCTCGACTCCGGTAGTTAAGTAGCGCTTTTGACAACACGTAGCATTTACATAAGTCATATCACATTACCGTGATTCATATACATATATCGAGCTACAATGTCCTTTAATATCTAATTCGCTCTACCTCGGAATTAATATATTTTCATATATGCTTAACCGAAGGGGAATTTTTTTCTCGATAATAGATTTACCTGTACTTGGGCGCGAACGCAGGTACATTATAAATCCAGGAACGTCAGTGGAAGCTATACCACTCAACCACCGCGAGAGGCTTAAAGGTTAATGCCGTCTCTCACCTCAAATACTTTCTCGCGCTGAAGTATTTGTTGGTTTGGAGACAACATCAACCCGCCTCAACTCCGGTAGTTAAGTAGCGCTTTTGACAACACGAGAAAGTATTTGAGGTGAGAGACGGCATTAACCTTTAAGCCTCTCGCGGTGGTTGAGTGGTATAGCTTCCACTGACGTTCCTGGATTTATAATGTACCTGTATCCCTTTTAATTTTTACCCTTTTGATAATTAACCATCTGGTATTCCTGATCTTGTTTGTACCTGAGGCCTTCCTCTCCGATTGTACTTTAGTAGCTCCTTGACGATGTCTGAATAAAGACGAAAGCGCTTGGATTCCTGTCTATCATTTCCCGTGGTATTCGCTTATTTATGAAGTCACGTGCATCTACTGTGATTTTTAAGCATATATATATATATATATATATATATATATATATATATATATATATATATATATATATATATATATATATATATATATATATATATATATATATATATATATATATATATATATATATATATATATATATATATATATATATATATATATATATATATATATATATATATATATATATATATATATATATATATATATATATATATATATATATATTGGCTTTCTCTTACTGTGTCTTCTGTCTCTCCACACGTTGTTTATTTGGTGTTTTTCTGTCCTAATTAGACCTCGCTCTTGTTTCTTGGCTAACTAGGGGTATAGAGTGTCTGTTTCCTGTACGATGTTTAAAGCATCAAGTTAAATATTATCGTTTGCGTCATTAATTTGATGAATCTCAGGCTATCAAGTCAAGCACTTGGCACTTTTGGCCATTCAGTGCTTAAGATAGTGAAAAGGGAGAATTAGAGTGGTTTTGGACGGCAAAGATAAAGAACGGAAAATAAAGGAGATGCAGTACAAGGAGTTTTATATATATAATATATATATATATTATATATAATATATATATAAACATATATATATTATATATATAAAACCTTGTACTGCATCTCCTTTATTTTCCGGTTCTTTATCTTTGCCGTCCAACCACTCTAATTCTCCCTTTTCACTATCTTAAGCACTGAATGGCCAAAAGTGCCAAAGTGCTTGACTTGATAGCCTGAGATTCATCAAATTAATGACGCAAAACGATAATATTTAACTTGATGCTTTAAAACATCGTACAGGAAACAGACACTCTATACCCCTAGTTAGCCAAGAAACAAGAGCGAGGTCTAATTAGGACAGAAAAACACCAAATAAACAACGTGTGGAGAGACAGAAGACACAGTAAGAGAAAGCCAAGGAAATGGAAGGTAATTGTATTTCTGCATTCTTCTTCTTCCTTTCCATCTGAGGAGAGAAAGGTCTAATGGAGCGCAGACATTTGTTTCTTGCAAATGGAGGGTTGTAATTGAGTGATGTTTGATGCAAGTATGGAGGATGGAAGATAGTGTGTGTTGAGCTTTTGGGGAATTCGACATGTTTTCTCTCTCTCTCTCTCTCTCTCTCTCTCTCTCTCTCTCTCTCTCTCTCTCTCTCTCAGGAATGTTAATTTACAAACAAGAAAAATAAACATGCACACACACACATACTCTCTCTCTCTTACTCTGGAAGGTTAATCTACAAACAAGCAAATAAACATGCACAAACACATTCTCTCTTCTCTCTCTCTCTCTCTCTCTCTCTCTCTCTCTCTCAGCAAGGACAATTTGCACACAAGAGTATAACCATACAGACATATAGACTCACTCTCATTCTCTTTCTCTAACAGCAAGGACAACTTAGACACAAGTAAATGCATATAATCAATCACACAGACTCTCTCTCTCTCTCTCTCTCTCTCTCTCCCTTTCAAACCCAACACCTATAAACACACCTTAATTACCAAACTTAGCTCGTAAAAGCATCAGCAAATTGGGGCACTAATTCACTTTACAGTCTGAAGGCAGGTAATCCATCAAGTGAGTTAATTCTCGATTTAAAGCCTTAAGTTAAATCCTTGATAT
>NC_061091.1:28617711-28632711 GCF_015104395.2 Macrobrachium nipponense
TCGGGACATTGCAGGTGTTTGATGATGTTGAATACCGAGGAGGTACAGATTTTCACGGCAAGGTATAATGAATATCACCGACTTAATATCACCCGATATAAAACACCCTGCAAGAAGAAACTATGCTCTCCTATATCAACAAGTTTTAATTGCACCTCAATATTATGCAACAGGAACATTATATATGGTTGTAGGAGATCCTCTTCAAGTAACCCAACCAACAGCTTTCCGAGCCATTCGCCCAGTTGTTATTAACTTGTCCCGTAATCTTATCTTTAAAATGGATCGAACCATGCTAAAAAATTTTAACAACTCAAAAAACAAGCAAGAATTTAAAAGTATTGATGCAACCAACTTCATTTCAAAAACAGTTATGTGACATGAATTCATATTACATCAATGAAATATCATCTGTACACTTATCTGGCAGAGACTGAAAGAAGACAATATCAAATTAACTTCAGCATTTGAATCATATGAAAAGTTCATAGGTTTTGTACATGGTATCATTTGGAATCCATTACTTGCAATTGTGGCTGTACCAGATATCCCTGTTGGCCACACATTATAATCCATCTCTATTCAATACCATAAAACCGCAATGAAGAAAAAGAGGAACCTTTACATCATAAACATGCCCAGTAACGTATGCATTATGAACATTCACAGTGCATTATGGGTATCTAATTTGCTCACCATTATAATCATCTAGGATAGGCTCTTCTACATCTTTGCAGACCGACCCCCTAGCAGCCGATTCTATTTCTCCTGCCAGACCTGTACAACCTGCATGGGGTCTCCTCCTCACACAATTCGAGGATCTTTCGCTGAGGTTTGTCGCGTCCTGTCAGTCTGTTGCTTTTCTATGATTCCATTAAACCGTCTTTGGATTCGTTTTTCAATTTCGAAAATTAGTCTTCCGCCGTTCTTTCGACATGCGGAAATCGAGCTCCATGTTGGGCTACCACTGAATCCCATGCCCGTTCTCTCTCTCTCTCTCTCTCTCTCTCTCTCTCTCTCTCTCTCTCTCCTGCTTGTATTAACATCCTTGAACTTAGCGTTGACGACAGCCTTGAACCCTTCGTATTTATCAGTCAAGAAATACTTCCTTCTTGGGGATAGTTGGATTATCTTGGGAGTTTGTTACCCGTTACTGTAGATACGTGATACAAACACTACTGCGAACAAATCCCCTACAAGGTGGCTTATTCTAGTTAGTTAATAAGGTCTCCCCGGCGTGTCATAGGAAAGGAAAAATCAATACTAAAGTCAGGATATGCTAACTAGCAGGCAACTAGCTAGCAAGGTTGTTAGCAAGGGTTTATGAATACCAATTTAGCTGGCTGCTACGTAATTGGATACTAAGGATTAAGCAGCCTGCTAGCCTCAATTGCCAACTACATTAGTAAAGTTTTATGAATTTGGGCACAGAAGATTCCACAACTGTTAAAGGCAAACTGTTCCACATTTTAGTTGTAGCTAAGATAAAACTCCTAGCAAACTGAGCAGTCTCAATCTGATAAGCATAAAAAAAGACGAAAATACAAAGGACAACAAGGAAAAGAGAACATCATATGACGGAGTAAGAGAAAACAAAATTCGAGAGGATTTCCCGTCTGCTGCTGCACAAAAAAAAAAAAAAAAAAAAAACTGGAAAGCAGACAATCAGATTTTTCGCCCATGAGCGGAAGTTGTAAACAATCCTTGGGCTGCAGCTTTGAAACTTTGAAAGAGTAAAAAGATTGTTAAAAAATGATAAAAGAGACGACGTAAATAGTAAGCTATCAGGGCTTTTAATTTTATTTTTTTGTGACAAGAGAAACTAGGAATTCCGATTTTGATATTGAATTCACTTGGAACTCCAGTTGATGTAAAAATCATTTTCTATTTTGCTTGTCCAAAACTTCTTTTGTCTTCCCTTATCTGCTTCTCTTTAGGGAAGTGCAATTTAAGGATGAATTGAAACATTATAAACAATGTTGTTTTTTAGTCTTCAAAGGCTTCAATAAGTAAAGAAAACAAATGCATTACAAGAGACTGTTCTTAATAATTTCTGACCAATAAATGTCACTGAACGTGTCACAAATACACATTGGAAAAAATCTCATACATATCACAAACAAGTTGAAAACAAGTCAACAAACACCAGTACCAGTGGATTCCCAACCTTTAGCAAATACTACATTATCGTATAAAGCACGGGTCAGGACTTCAAATAAGTCAGTGGACTTGTATTCAACTTGCTTGTGCTGTGTGTTAAATAAGTTGCCGAAGTGTTTGGGGTGTGTGCGTGATAGCTTGCTAACGTATCGCTGACTTCTATTCGTTATGTTTGTGATGTTGTGAGAAGTTGCCCACTTGTTGCTGCATTGTATTAAACATGTTTGTGATGTGTATTTGATAAGTTTCCGACCAATGCTTATGGCATTTTTTTTTTTTGCAGCATTGTGGACGCACCCTAAGCAGCAAATATTTACATCAAGGAAATATTTACATCAAGGATAAATGCCCAGTGTTTCAGCACTTCTAAAACAGCAATGAATTATTAAGATTACACGATGAACTTTTCACCAGAAGGTCTCTCTCTCTCTCTCTCTCTCTCTCTCTCTCTCTCCTCATGCTCCTGCTCCTGCTCCTGCTGCTGTAGCACACTGACCTTCCAAGCAATTAAGCCTTTTATGTTCTCTACCAATTACCTACTGCTCCCCTACGTAAGGTTAAGGAAAAATATGAAATAAATGCAAAACAGTAGGAATAAATCTGCAAATCCCGCAAAATCTAGTTAAGTTTTACTATAACAAAATAAAAAGACTGAATGACAATTTGATATTCCCCTAAGTTTTATCCAATTATATGGATCGATATTTAATCAAATAACCTCGTATTTTACTAGCTTATTCATATTCTTATATTTTCATTAATTAATTGATTTACCCTCTTTTCTTTTTTTAATAATTGATTTCATCTTTCTATATTTTCTATCAACTTCTGTTACTTCATTCAAATGAACACCATAATATTCTTTGGAAGATTGATTTTCAAGGCAGTGACCCATGTGGGGGCTTGTTCAATATGAATAGGGCTTCATTTACCGAATAATAATAATAATAATAGTAATAAAAATAATAATGATAATAATAATAATAATAATAATAATAATAATAATAATTATTATTATTATTATTATTATTGATTAATGTAGCATAAGAACTATATTCCTTGAATGTTTAAAGAGACTATAACCCTTACGGGTGTTATGAAAGGAACAGAAAAATCAACAGAAGTCATCAAAATGTCGGAAGACATAAAAGAATAGCTTAATAATAATAATATAAAAAAATTGGTGGGTGAGGAGGATGGGGAGGAAAGTGGTCAGTGGGAGTAGGAAGAGGAGAGGTTTTTGTTTGTATGGTGTTTTTACTTTGCATAGAACCAGTGGTTATTCAGCAACGGCACCAACGGCTTTACGTGACTTCCGAACCACGTCGAGAGTGAACTTCTATCACCAGAAATACACATCTCTAGCGAAAACCCGAACTGCGTATGGGAGAGCAATTTCCAGAAGCTCTCCCAATCTGCTGTGGGATGAGAGAGAGAGAGAGAGAGAGAGAGAATAAGCCCGTCAAGATTTTGCTACCATAAAGTGAAGTTAAAACAATGCCTCGGGTACAGCTTTCAGGAGAGAAAAAATCATGAAGGAAGCTATCTAGAAAAAAACAGGCGGACGGAACGACTGTTGTCTTGAGTTTTTGAAAACATCTCCGTGGCAATGCAGATGGAATAAAAAAAAAAAAAAAAAAGATTTAAAAAGTCGGATAGATTCTGGGATGTCTGACTT
The DNA here is from genome assembly GCF_015104395.2 of Macrobrachium nipponense. Classification (NCBI taxonomy): domain Eukaryota; kingdom Metazoa; phylum Arthropoda; class Malacostraca; order Decapoda; family Palaemonidae; genus Macrobrachium; species Macrobrachium nipponense. The sequence goes on from NC_061091.1 coordinate 28,621,550, forward strand.
TGTTGTATAAAGAATTTAGTCTCGATGTTTTTTCTGCGTTGTCATAATGTTTTAGCCCTTGATGGTGCAGTTTTGACTTTTATTCTTTTGTAGCTGTAGCTTCTGTTTCCGTGAAACGGAAGTATACCAGTGCAGTACACACAATATATATATATATATATATATATATATATATATATATATATATATATATATATATATATATATATATATGAATAATTATCACATCACCGTGATTCATTTAAATCATTCGAGCTACAAATGTCCTATATATATCTTCGCTCTACCTCGGAATTGATATGTTTTCATATATGTACCGAAGGGGAATTTTTTAGTTGATAATAATTTCGTCCCCTCATGGGATCGAACCACCGTCCAGAAGACGGGAACGAAATCAGAACGGACAGTGACGTTATCGAGTCGGCCAACAGAGAGGCTATAAGTTTATATCGATTCTGACCATTACAAATCACTGTCGAACTCGGTGTTTTCGTAGTTAGAATCGATATGAAACCCTCTCATCTACAAACTTATTGATTTATTCTGGCTATAGACAGACAAGTCAATGGCTCTGGCGAGTGGAAAAGTAGTGCCTGACACAAGACGAGCAAAGCCGCGCTTGTTGAAGGATGGAAAAATATATATAAATCGATGTACAAGACACGAATGCATTTATGATACATGTAGCTAAAATGCTGATATTATAATGCATGTGGTAGTAATAATACATTTAACATAACGTTACTATGGATGGCAATATATATGCACAAACAAAGATGCGTGACGTGTGCTGTGAGACCCTACAATATATTCCCGTTTCAGGGAAACAGCCAGGTCCCCTGTTTAAGTTTTATTAAATGATATATCTCTCAGTTGTGGTTAGTAATTTTTGGTGTGTGTGTGTATGTATGTATGTATGTATGTATATATATATACTATATATATATATATATATATATATATATATATATATATATATATATATATGTATGTATATATATATATATATATATATATATATATATATATATATATATATATATTTATTTATATATGTATGTGTGTGTGTGTGTGTATGTGTATGTATATATATAAATTCTAAAAATTTTATAAACATTTGAAGACCAATACTAACTTTTATTGGGCATTTCTTGAATTCTCTTAAAGTTTCAAAGATTTATGGGGGGTCAAAAGTAGGTTATTTTAGGTAAATTTTGGAAAACATGTCATACATATGAAAGGCCAAATTTAGTTTTTTATGGTAGCTTGTGATATATATATATATATATATATATATATATATATATATATATATATATATATATATATATATAAGCACAACTTACTAACCATAACTGAGAGATATATATTATTCAATGAAACTTAATCAGGGTTCCTGCCAAAAGCTCCAAATATATATATATATATATATATATATATATATACCATATATATATATATACATATATATATATATATATATATATATATATATATATATATATATATATATATATATATATATAATACAAAAACCAAATTTGGCCCTTTCATATGTATGACATTTCTTCCTAAAATTTACCTAAAATAACCTACTTCTGAGCCCCCGTCAGTCAATGAAACTTTAAGAGAATTCAAGAGGTGCTCAATAAAAGTTAGTATTGGTCTTCAAATGTCTATAAAAATTTTGGAATTTTGTCCTAAAAAATCCCACTTTTGCTTTCTGACGTCACTAGAACATTTTGAAAATTCCAGTTTCCAAAAAAGGTAAAATTATCCCTCAGGTTTATGAAATATTTCGAAAAATTTAGCAAAAAAATTCAAGGTTGCCAAATGATATCTAAACTTGCTATCCCCACATCTGTAATATTTCTTTTTTATTTTTGACCTAAAATAACCAGCTTTCGACTCCTTGAGGTCACAGAAACTTTCTGAAAATTTAAAAAGATGCTGCAAATATGTAGACATACTCATTCTTCAAAATTCTATTCGCCACACCAACAAACAGCTGATATCTGCAAGTATAAATAGAATTTTTTTTTTCAGATTATTAAATCCATATTGCGTCTGTACCTATAACTGTACCTTAGACGACATCTTTGAGTGTAACTTTAATTGTAACTTTGACTGTAACCTTGACTCTGGGAGGTAGAAAATTAGACGCCTGAGAGAAGAAGAAGAAGAAGAAGAAGAAGAAGAAGAAGAAGAAGAAGAAAATGGGTTTACTATAATCAGACCTTTTGCTGTGACCACGAATGTCTAAAACACACCTCAAAATCAGTGAGTATTTTGCATGGCTGGCTGACTCTCTCTCTCTCTCAGTCATCAGACATCTTTAATATAAGTTCATTACTATCTCTCTCTCTCTCTCTCTCTCTCTCTCTCTCTCTCTCTCTCTCTCACTATGGACGTCAAAACGCTGCTTCTGCCACTCAAGGTCATTACCACCAAGTCATGACGAGTGGGAATGGGAACCGCCTACGTAAGATGAAGGATGGGTGCGAAGTTTGCACTTTTTATTCTCTGAAGTGAAGGACTTGATTCTCCTCTCTCTCTCTCTCTCTCTCTCTCTCTCTCTCTCTCTCTCTCTCTCTCTCTATTTTTCCAAGATCTCAACTGCAAAATGAACCCCCCTCTCTCTCTCTTTCCAAAATCTCAACTGCAAAATGAACCTCCCCCCCTTTCTCTCTCTCTCTCTCTCTCTCTCTCTCTCTCTCTCTCTCTCTCTCTCTCTCTCTCTCTCTCATACACACAGTAGCATGAATTCACATTTGTATTTCCTGTAAATGCAGCAGACCCAGATGCAGTGGAAAAGTTTAAGAAATGATCTAATGAGAATAGGAGAGTGGTAAAAAAAATGGCAAATGCCTTTTAATGTAGGTAAGTGTAGAGTGTTACAAATAGGAACAAACAACCAAACAACCCTCATGCCAGCTACATGCTGCTTGGGAATAACATAAACAGTGTAGAACAAGAGGAGGACCTTGGAGGCATTATTACCAAGGACTTAAAATCCACAAAACAGTGCATAAAAGCAGATAAGAAGGCACAGATACTAGTGGGATACATAAAGAGGCAGTTCAAATACAGAAACAAGGAAACTGTGCTGCAGCTCTACACATCAATAGCTAGACCCAACCTTGAATATGCAGTACAGTTTTGGTCACCAACACTAAGAAAAGACAGGAATAGATTAGAAGGGGTACAAGCAAGAGCCACAAAGTTAATTCCATCCATCAGGCAAATAGGTTACCGAAGACGACTAGAGAGCCTGAACATATATGGCTTAGAAACTCGACGATTGCGAGGACAACCAAAAGAAACATTCAAATTACTGAAAGGCAAAACAAAAGTAGACAGTAACCTATTTACATTAAACGAAAACCAGACAAGAAGTAATGGATGGAAGCTAGAACTGAAGAGATACAACACATCCCATTGTGGGAACTCTTTACATACAAGATATGTGACACATGGAATAAACTGCCACCAGAAGTTGTAAACAGCAACAGTGTGGAAGAGTTTAAAACAAAGCTAAACAAAATCATTAGGACACTGTGAATGCACAGTACAGCCAGCTACCTCCTGATAAGCTTACCTCCACGATGTCTCCTCGGATGGACTAACAAGTCTTTGAGACATTCTAATCCTTGTAACTCCTTGTAGCGCTCTCTCTCTCTCTCTCTACCAAATCGCTCAGGCATTAGTATTTCTTTAAATGTAAAAAGGACTTAAATGCATCATCCAGATCTTCAAACATGTCATGTTTATACTTCACACTTCCATAACACACAGAGAGAGAGAGAGAGAGAGAGAGAGAGAGAGAGAGAGAGAGAGAGGTCTGAAAACAGCCCACAAAATATGAAATGATTCGATGTCGGCTCGAAACTTCTTTTAACTTCTAATCTCTACGCAACTTCTCTTTTGGGATAAGAGTCTTGAAGTTTTGAAGAGCGCCAACCTAAGATCTTTTCTCGGGATTATGCTCTACTTTGACGGAGTTTCGATGATTTAGGTCGGAGTTGGTTGGAAACTGTGTCATTTCATGTTGGGTGGGATTTCATATGTATATGTATATGTATACGACACCCGGATGGTTTAAGACGCGCACTGCTCACCGTCGTTATTCTCGCGATCGGTGGTTTAAGCCCATGAGAAGATGAAATACTAATTATAATTCCCCTTCAGTATCCATATACATATACACAAATATGGATATTTAATGAAAATACATACATACATACATACATACATATATATATATATATATATATATATATATATATATATACAATAATATATATTATATATTATATTATATATATATATATATATATATAATATATATATATATATATATATACATATATATATATATATATATATATATATATATATATATATATATATCTATATATATATATATATATATATATATATATATATATATATATACATCGACCTACAAATGTCCTTTAATATCTAATTCGTTCTACTTCGTAATTAATATATTTTGATCTATATTAACCAAAGGGGAATTTTTGAGTCGATAAGAAATTCGTCGGCTCACGGGCGCTAACCATCGAACCAACAAATTCAGGACGCCCAGTGAAGCACCTGAATTTGTTGGTTCAAAGATTCGCGCCCGTGAGCCGACGAATTTCTTATCGACTAAAAAATTCACCTTCGGTTAACATACATGAAAATATTATTAATCCGAGGTAGAGCTAATTAGTTATTAAAGGACATTAGTAGCTCGATGTATGTACGTATATGAAATCACGGTAATGTGATATATATATATATATATATATATATAGATATATATATATATATAGGATATATCTATATATATATATATACAATATATATATATATATATATATATATAATATATATATATATATATATATATATATATATATATATATATATATATTTATCATATTACCGTGATTTTCATATAAAAACAAGACATATATAACATACCATATATATACATATACTTATATTATAAACATATATTATATAATATATATATATATATTAAATTATATTACTATAACATATATTATATTTATTAATATATAATATAAATAATATATATATAATATCTATATATATATATACATATATCATAGATAAGATAATACACAATTTACAATATCTACAAGCTACCTGCGCCGGAATTATTTCTATTTTTATTTTAAGAGCAACTGAAAAAATCCATTCTTTTTTAAATTAGCATCAACTCCAAGCGGTGCTCAGAATTCGAGAGCCGTTTCTAAGCGGGTCGTAACATTCCCCTTTTTCACACTCCCTCATGTATTCAACTTTCGAAACTGAAGCTATATATATATATAATATATATATATATATATATATATAATATATATATATATATATATATATATATGCATATATATATATATATACCATATATATATATATATATATTTATATATATATATTATATATAAGTATATCATATATTTTATATATCGTATGTATAATATATCTATAATTTATATATATATATATATATATAATAATATAGTATATATATATAAAATACTAGCATCTGTAACCCCGTTATGTCATTAAAAACGAGGGTGGGGGTATGAAAAAAAGGGGTTAAGACCCCCTTAAAAAAGGCCCTCGAATTTCGGATTTTGACTAAAACCTTCTGGGGGGAAGGAAGGGGAATGTATGGTAAATATTTGGTAGCTCTAGCTGCCAATTCCGAAAGTTATAAAAAAAATGAGGGGGTATGAAATATGCGGTTATACCTTAGAAACTACCCACGATGTTCGGATTTTAACTGAAACCTTCCTGGGGGGAGTCTATGGTAAAAATTTGGTAGCCCTAGCTTCAGTTTCGAAAGTTGAATAAATGAGGGAGTATGAAAAAGGGGGAATTATGACCCGCTTAGAAACGGCTCTCGAATTTTGAGCACCGCTTGGGAGTTGATGATAATTTAAAAAAGAATTAATTTTTTCAGTTGCTCTTATAATAAAAATAAAAATAATTCCCGCGCAGGTAACTTGTAGATATTATAAAAAAGAAAAAATTAAACAAAATTGAAAACAGCTTATTAATTTCAAAGGCCGAAAAGAGTATATATTCTAATTATTGCATTCAGCTCTGCTTCTGTCTCTCTCTCACACACAGGAAGGTCAGCTGTCAACTTAGACACAAGCTCATAAATACACTCACACACAGAGAATCTCTCTCTCTCTCTCTCCTATACCTATCATTACAGTAAATCAGAGACGGCTTGCTAGTTCAAATCTCCTGGCCCGGATGAGATTCATCCAAGAGAAATTAAAGAGCTAAAAGAGGAGATAGTTTCTCGCCTATATAAGCTCTATAGGAAAGGTGCAGAACAACGTAAGGCACCAAAAGGATGGCAACTAGGTAATGTGCCAGCAGTTTACAAAAAAGGTCCAGGAAAATAACAGGGAAATTACAGACCAATCTGTCTAACATCGGTCGTTTGTGAGATTTTTAAGTCCATAATTGCAGATCAAATTGTGGATCTCATTGATTGAAGCAACATATTAAACAGCCAAAACGGCTTCAGACAAAACAGATCCTGCCTATCAAACCTCTGGTACTTTTTTCATAACATGCTTGATATTTACGACAGTAGTAGAGCAATAGGTATACTCTACTTAGATTTCCAAAAGGCCTTTGACAAAGTTCCACGCAAAAAACTAATGACAAAAGTCACAGCTTTAGGAATTGTAGGCGAAATAGCAGACTGAATAGAAGACTGGCTAAATTATAGAAAACAAAAAGTCGTGATAAATTGTGGAGAATCAGAATGGGAAGGTGTGACAAACGGAGTTCCTCAGGGTTCTGTCTTTGATCCTCTCTTGTTTTTGATTTACATTAATGAGACTGATGCAGTCTTAACTAGCAGGATAGCCAAATTTGCAGATGACACCAAACTAGGCGTAAATGCAGTAGACCTAGATACAGTGGAAAGTTTAAGAAATGATCTAAAGAAATAGGAGAGTATTCAAAAAGATGGCAAATGCCTTTTAACTTGGATAAGTGTAAAGTGTTACAAATAGGAACAAACAACCCTCATACCAACTACATGCTGCGTGGGAATGACATAAATAGTGTTGAACAAGAAGAGGACCTTAGAGTCATAATTACCAAGGACTTAAAATTCACAAAACAGCGCGTAAAAGCTGAAAGGAAGGCACGGAAACTAGTGGGATACATATAGAGGCAGTTCAAATACAGAAACAAGGAAACGGTGCTGCAGCCCTACACATCTATAATTAGACCTGATCTTGAATATGCAGTATAATTTTGATCACCAAGGCCATAAACAGATTAGAACGGGTACAAGCAAGAGCCACAAAGTTAATTCAATCGGCCAGGCAAATAAATTACCAAAGACGACTAAATAGCCTGAACATGTATGGCTTATAAACACGACGAGGACAACTTACAGAAACATTCAACATACTGAAAGTCATAACAAAAGTAGACAGTAAGCTATTTACGTTAAACAAGAACCAAACAAGAAATAATGGATGGAAACTAGAACTGAAGAGATATAACACATCCCATTATGGGAATTTCTTCACATACAAGATATGTGTGTCACGGACCCCAGAGGTCCGCTACAGGTTCGATATTATAATAAACAAAAAGGGTTCAACACCAACAGTTGAAACTGGAGATACGAATATAGAAAGAAACACAAACAGAACAAAAGTTTATTTACAAGCTTACTAACAAAGATAAATGAAGAATGGTTTCTCCTATTTACATAACAAAAATGAACTCTTACAGTAAGTGAACTGGGGAAACAGTGAGGTAATGAAATACTTGCTGGCCAGTTTTGCAGCTGTCGAAAATCAATGCTCGAAGCGATGGCTTCACAAAGGAGAACTGTGGAACTTCAGTCGTCTTCTAGACTCTGTACTGCGGAAAGCAATGTCTATTCTTGATACTCGAAGGGCAGGTTACTCCTCAAAACCAACTTGTAGGACGTTTCTTCTCTGAAGGCTTGCTCAACGTCGGAAAATCTCTGTCTCTCTCTCTCTGACTGGACGAGTTGACTGGAATTCGATCCCCACTCTCGTGCGCTTTCTTCCTCTCTTATCCTTCGTCTGTTCCTTCTTCTCTTATCTCTCTCTGAGGATCTCTCCCTGATGATCTGATCTCTGATACTTTGTCTGTCGTATATATACAGCTATCTGGGGGCGGTGCCTACCAGCGAATGTCACAGACTCCCGAGACGACAGGAACGTTTTAGAAGGATCTAGACAAATAGTTACATCCTAATACGTGGCGTTTTCTGACGACACATCGGCGCCTGTTGAATTCCATATCCCACCTGGCGATTCTAGAATAATCATGAGAACAGGTGCCTCCAACACGTGCGCGAATGCCACCTGGCTGCAGACCTACTTGAAGAAAATGCATTTTCCTTTCTTTTAACTTTTCATTCTTTGCTATCAAGCGATTACCATGACACGTTCCCCCAAAAGGAAAAAAAATGAAATCAACTGATTTAATTTTTTTCTAAAGAGAAACAAGAATTAAACAGCAGGGGAACAATTCTGCATAAAGCTTTAATCCAGTTAAACACGCACACTTCTCCATTCACTCACCCACTCGTGCCAAAACAGAAAACGGTCATCAGGCTACTCATCCTGAAAAATCTCTAGAGGCTATCAGCTATAACATTATCCTTTCCTCTTAATTTTTCGTTTTTTGAACTCTAATTAAAAACTTGGAAATACTAAAACACCTCTTGCATTTCTCTCTGTGACACCGTTACTACGAACATGGGCGGTGGCCACGGCATGGGGCGTTCTTTATAATTCTGAAGCAAGTTTACATGCACCCACTTTGCTCTACTCTTACCCGTATCGATTAAATAATGTATATTTCCCCTCTTCTCTAACACTTGAAATGAAAAGATATAACAATAAATAATTATATATATATATATATATATATATCTATATATATAATATATATATTATAGATATATATATATATATATATATATATATATATAATGTCTAAGTCTGTATCTAAACCTGACCTAGTTACTACCATTTCAGGCACTGGAATCTCACTCACAACAGGATTCACATTCTTGGATAAGGCTAAGTCATTACCGACAATAATGTCAACGCCGTCAACGGGCAAACTGTCAACAACTGCAAGTTTCACTTCTAACCCTACCTGACTTTCTAAGTTTAACTTCAACAAAGGACAAAGAACACAAGTGTTAGGAAACCCACCTAACATGACTTTTTCTTCCATACTGATTTCGGCCCTGTTTGACACACTCTCTCCTAATCAATGAGACAGCAGCTCCTGTGTCTCGAAGCAAGACTACTTCTCTCGAATCTACTCCTCCAAGAGAGGAAACTACACCTTCTGACAGAAATTCACCAAAAAATTTCCTAGTTTCTCTCATCACTTCATTCCTACTTGACGAAAGGTTAACTAGAGACACTGGTATCTTAACGTCCCTCCTTTCTACTGCACAATTTCTCACTAAATGCCCTTTCCCATTGCATCGGAAACAAGTTAATTCTGAGCCACGAGATGCCACTTTACTCTTACAAACCTTCGACATATGACCTGGTTTTCCGCATGTATAACAGTAATAGTCCCTTTTATTCGCATTGCTATTATTAGAACTGAATCTTTTACTGCTTTGTACTCTACCAGACAAAGGATCATTTCGCTTCTTACTGAGACTTACATTATGAGTCAAACTATATTCGTCTGCTAACCTAGTTGCTCCTGCAAAAGATACTTCTCGCCTATCTTCTATATAAACCTTAATCTCAGGGGATACGGTATCTTTGAAGTTTTCTAACAACACTAAGTTCTCCAAACAATGAAGATCCTCAACTTTAGCAGAAGTTAACCAATCAAAAAACAGCCTTTCTAACTTCTTACCGTATTCTACATACGTAATAGTCTCGTCCTTTCTCAAACTACTAAATTTCTTACGGTACGACACTGGTACTAACCTATATGCGCTAAGAACAGCCTCTTTCACAATATAATCATCACATTCCTCCTTAGACATACAACTATACACAGTAAGCGCCCTACCACTCAAAACTGACTGTAAATATAGAGTCCACATTTCTTTAGGAGAACCTACTCTTTCCATTAACTTCTCAAAACACATGAAATATGTAGTTACATCTTCCTCATCAAACTTTGGTACTAATTTCAACACTGCACTCATACCTAAGCCATGAGCTTCATTTTCGTTCGAGCCTGTCTGACTGTTACGAGTACTTTGCCTTAACTACATTCTTATTGCTTCTCTCTCAGCTGCTCTTTCTTCTCTCTCAGCCGCTCTCATCTCTCTCATACTTTTTTCTTTCTTTCTTTTCAACATACTCACGGAGATCATTCCCCTCTAGACCTAGAGGCTTACCCGACTCAATAAACTCTCACCATCTCACTCATTCTGGCTCTTTCTATATTCTCCCTGTTTCAAACTGTTACAGTGCCGAATACCATGGCCAAAAGTCGCTAATAATGTCACGGACCCCAGAGGTCCGGTACAGGTTCGATATTATAATAAACAAAAAGAATTCAACACCAACAGGTGAAACTGGGGATACAAATAAAGAAAGAAACACAAAAAGAACAAAAGTTTATTTACAAGCTTACTAACATAGATAAATGCAGAAGAGGTTTCTCCTATTTACATAACAAAAATGAACTCTTACAGTATGTAAACTGGGGAAACTGAGGTAATGAAATACTTGCTGGCCAGCTTTGCAGCTGTCGAAAATCAATGCTTCGTCAGTCGTATATATATGGCGATCTGGGGGCGGGGCCTACCAGCGAACGTCACAGACTCCCGAGACGACTGGAACGTTTTAGAAGGATCTAGACGAATAGTTACATCATAATACGCAGCGTTTTTTGACGAAACGTCGGCGCCTGTTGAGTTCCATATCCCACCTGGCAATTCTTGAATAATCATGAGAACAGGCGCCTCCAACACGTGCGCCAATGCCTCCTGGCTGCAGAGCTACTTGAAGAAATTGCATTTTCCTTTCTTTTAACTTATCATTCTTTGCTTTAAAGCGATTACCATGACAATGTGACACATGGAATAAACTGCCACCAGAAGTTGTAAACAG
>NC_061091.1:28650211-28680211 GCF_015104395.2 Macrobrachium nipponense
GAACTGAATTCTTGACGTGCTGGCTGAAATTCTAATTAAAATGATTGAAGCGTTAACACTGGGAGCGTCGGATTATATGAATGATTTAAATAAACCATGGCTTCTTTCCCACACATACACCAATATACGCACAGCTGTAGCCTCCAGTTACTGAATGGTTTCAGTGCCTGAGTTTTGCGAAAGTACACAGATATTCTGCAGCTTCATCTTGAAATGCTCACCGAAATCCCAATTCATAGAAGCAATCATAAAGATGTTATATCTTCTTGATGTTTGTTAAAAGCATGACTGGGACGTAAAAGATACACATACATACGCGCAAACAGTATAGCTTCAATGTGACTGTATGTAATATTTCTCATTAACAAATTGAGGTAGCTTCAGTTTATAGAAGCAATTATGAAAATTCTTATTTTATTCTTTATGCTTGCTAAACGCATGGCTAGGATGTAATTGACACATAAAGTAATGCCTGTATGTGACTATGCGATATTTCCAACGGCAACAACTCACGCCTATATAAAGCTGGAATATTTAGTCCGAATTCCAAGTGGGTAACGGGAATCTAAAAATATACAAAGATAAAAAAAAAAAAAACTAAGCGGAACGAGAAATACGAATTCTGCAAACAAGACCTTTTGCTGCTGCTCCCTGACTTTAACTGGAGAGAGAGAGAGAGAGAGAGGAGAGAGAGAGAGAGAGAGAAATTTAATTAGGCGTCCAACAAGGCAATTTAATTGTTATTCCGGAGGACGAGACGCGGCGACGATTCTAAATTTAGCGTGGCATTGTCTCTCTCTCTCTCTCTCTCTCTCTCTCTCTCTCTCTCTCTGTGGGGGGTGTGGGGGAGCGGGGCGAAGGGTGACCAGGAGGGAGATTTGGCAACGAAAAAGACTGAGATGGAGAGGTTGAAAAGTTTAATAATTACGCCCAAGATATTTGTGTCAAAGATGATTCGCGTCTGAAATGGACACCTAAGAGTCGGGTTTGTCAACCAGCGAGAATTTGATAGAAGTTGATGGAATTTGTTGGAATTTGGTAGAATTTAGAAAGTCATAGAAATTCATAAAAATTTGATGGAATTTGTTGAAAATTCATGGCATTTGGTAGAATTTTGAATTTGATGGACTTTGATTAATTTTGGTGAAATTTGATAGGATTTGATGGAATTTGATGGATTTTGATAATTTCATAGATTTTCATGGAATTTAATAGAAATTGATGGAATTTGATAGTTTATGATAAAAATTTACTGAGATGTCATAGAATTTCATAGATTATGGAATTTGATAGAATTCCATAGAAATCGATGGAATTTGATGCAGTATGATATAATTTAATAGGATTTTATAGAGCTTCATAAATTTGATGGGATTTCAAGAATTTTGGTGAAGTTTGATAGGAGGTGATGGAGTTTGATAGAATTTAATGGATTTTGATAGAATTTCGTCGATTTTGACAAAATTTGGTGCATTTTTGTGGCATTTGATAGAATTTCAAATTAGATGGGATTTAAAGAATCTGGTGAAATTTAATAGAATTTGGTAGAATTTTATGAAATTTTATGGCACTTGAAAGAATTTAGAATTTTATGGAATTCGATGAATTTTGGTGAGATTTGAGAGGATTTGATGGAATTTTATAGAATTTGATTGAATTTGGTGGAATTTGATAGCTTTTGATGGAAGTTAACAAAACTTTTTAGAATTTCATGGAATATTATAGAAGTTCATAGCTTTTGATGGAATTGTATAGAGTTCCATAGAATTTGATGGAATTTGATAAGAGTTCTATAGAATTTGATAGAAAGCTATAAAATTTCATAGAATTTGATGGACTTTTATAAAATTACATAAAAATTGATGGAATCTGACGGAGTATGATAGACTTTAATAGCAATTAATAGAACTTCATAGAATTTGATTGAATTCGATGGGATTTCATGCAATTTTGTTAAAATCGATAGAATTTCATAGAATTTTATGGAATTTCTCTTTGAGGCCTGTTCTGGGATTCCCTTAGTTTTTTCTTATGCCTAAAGTACATTACTTTTACTTCTCTCTCTCTCTCTCTCTCTCTCTCTCTCTCTCTCTCTCTCTCTCACGACACTGATCCCTAACAGCTTTGATTAGCCCAAGGCTAAACCGTTGAATGATTACAATCATAATCATTATAATCATGATCCTAACCGAAGAATCAAATGAAGAACAATAATGTGAGATGGTTTAGTCCTGTGGAGAAAATGAGGGAAAATAGGTCGATGAAGATAATGTATAACTCACAAGTGTTAGGGGGAAGGAGGAAAGGAGGAAAGGACGACTTAGGAGGGCTTTGATGGGCGTTTTCGTAAAGCATATATATATATATATATATATATATATATATATATATATATAATATATATATATATATATATATATATATATATATATATATGTATATATATATATATATATATATATATATATTACATACATTGGTGGCACTGTATACTAGAGTGTCAGGGATAAACGGCTCTAATCTCTGCAGGATTTATAGTGAGAGAGAGAGAGAGAGAGAGAGAGAGAGAGAGAGAGAGAGAGAGAGTTCAGTGACTCAGTCCAAGGCAATCGCGTTGAATCGAGATAAGGGTCTCAACCTGAATTTTAACTCACTCTCTCTCTCTCTCTTCTCTCTCTCTCTCTCTCTCTCTCTCTCTCTCTCTCTCTCTCTCTCTCTATCTCTCTCTGAAGAAAAGCCGCTAAACTGATTATATTATTCACATATTTAGATTCTATCTAACATGCACATAAAACCATATTTAATAGGTTTAGGACTTCCCTTTGATGTACAGAAATTTTAAACTATTCTCATTTAAGGATTAAAACATAAAAGTTATTATTGACGAGGATTTACCGCAGGAAACAGGTATTAGTTTGTTCATGAATGTGTATTAGATTAGTACCGCGTCGCAAAAGAGCGTCATATAACATATATATATATTATATATATAATATATATATATATATATATATAATATATATATATATATAAAATATATATATATTGTTAGTGGATAACGTGGTTAACTTTAAATAATCTTAGTCTTGCAAAACCCCTCATAAGCCCACAAGTGAACGAGTGTTTTTCAACATTAGTTTGTTTACATACACAACAGGGTGAAGTTAATAGGAAAAAATTGGATACTCACTAAAATAACAAGTGGAAAAAGGATATAACAGCAATTGCCGAGTGAATGGAAATGCATCAAATGTACGAATACAGGTCACTTGTAAGAAGACCGTGAGCCAAATTGGCAATAAGTTTCTATCGGCTTCAGTACGAGCAGATTGTTTCAGGCAATCGGGAACACAGAGTCACGGCTACATAAGTAGTTACAGTGATAACACACCTGGAATGTGATAGTTCCAGATGAGTTACAAGGAGTTACAAGGATTAGGATGTCTCAAAGAATTGTTAGTCATTCGAGGAGACGTCGTGTGCTCATTTATCTCTAGTAGCAGGTTTTACTGTTCATTCAGTGTCCTAGTGATTTCATCTAGCTTTCTTTTAAACTCTACCACACTACTGATGTTTACAATTCCTGGCGGCAGTTTATTCCATGTGTCACATATCTTTTATGTAAAGATGTTTCCACAATGGGATGTGTTGTATCTCTTCAGATCTAGTTTCCATCCATTATATCTTGTCTGGTTTTCGTTTAACGTAAATAGGTTATTTTCTACTTTTGTTATGCCTTCCAGTATTCTAAATGTTTTTAATATTTGTTATCGCAATCGTCGTGTTTCACGCCATCCATGTTCAGGCTCTCTAGTCGTCTTCGGTAACCTATTTGTTCGATGGATGGAATTACCTTTATGGCTCTTGCTTGTACTCCTTCTAATCTATTTATGTCTTTTCTTAGTGTTGACGACCAAAACTGTACTGCATATTCAAGATTGGAGGGAATCCTTTTACTCTATTTACTTCTTAGCAAGGGTCGGGAATTTCGTTATGCACTGTTCAAGGAATTACACACTGGTATAGCAAGTAGCTGTTCAAGTCAAAGAGGCAAGTCATTTACTTGAACAATGAAATGCGAGAGAGAGATGAAAAAAAAACGAGTCAAGAAAAAAAGACACTAGCCAAACAATTTCTCTTCCAGGGCACGCACCGTCTTTGCTTTCTGTTATTGCTTGCGCACAACTTTATGTTGAGGTGATCCAAGTTTATCGGCGGCGTTCAGGAATGGCGCAATTAGAGTTGTGAAAAAATACTTTTTTCGTTTCTTTTTCAGAAAAAAAACTCGTTTTCGGTTTTTTTCCTTGCATCCAATTTCTTAATTTTTGAAGACCTTACTAGTTACTATAGACTTATGATTTTATTTAAGACTTACACCTTACTTCTAGATTAAGAGGAATTAGAGGAATAATTGAAATGAGGAAATTAGTTGCTATTTTAATATGATTTTTCTCTTATCTTATTGCTAAATATATATACTGAGGTAGAAAAATTTTCTTTTGATATTAGGATATGTAACAGCAAAAAAAAAAAATCTCAAGTATATATGAATTTTTGTTCATCAGTAACAAAGAAAAAGGAAAAAAGATCTTGTAGTTTCAAGTTACAACACAAAAACAAAATTTCCATCAAAATAATGTGCCATTATTAATAAAAAAAATATAATTCTTTCATTCAATGGTATTTGTAGATGAAAAATGTAAGTTAAATTTCAAATAACAAAAAGAAAAGGAAAAGTCAACAAAATATAAAAAAAAAACAGGAAAACTTGGTTAATAATTGAAAATTTCTAGGTTCAGATATGAAATATTGAAATTCTAATGACATAAATGTAGTTATGTACCAAATACACACATAATCTAAAGTGCGTGATGGTTAAGATACCATTGGTTTGCCTTCCTTTCCTCAGTTTTAATTTTTCACAAAAATTAATTTTTCTTTCCGATGTTAAATAGCCTTGTTACCCAAGCTCTTGGCATAGTATAAGCACAGCTAACCTTTTTGTTGTAGTTTAGGAAGCAATAGAATGTGAATAAATGTAAAAGAAAAATTTTCATTTTTTTCACGCTGTGCTTTTTTCGTGAAAACCACTTTTTTTTTCTTTTTTTAAAGGTTGCAACCCTATAGGTACAGCGAATGAAGTGTGAGGAAGGCGAGTTCCAAAGCCCACATATCTTGGCTCGATTGGGCAGAGGTTACTCGTGGTTAACAGTCAACTTAATTGTATTTGGAGGCTGCTGTTGTATTATAAGGGTCTCGATTGTTGCTTGGGCACATTGCTTCAGGCCAATAAAGATGGAAAACTCAGCGGGAGATCAATTAAATCTGACGATTAAGAGAGGGGAAACAGCTGCCTACCACAAGTACTTATATACCTTTGGGACCTTCTTCAATCTCCTTGCCCTAGAAGAGGTTTGTGACTGATAATTGCTAAAATTCTCGTCCCACTGCAAGGCTTGTTGGGCTGCTTACCAACCCCCAATTGTATGCTACTGTCTGGTATTTTCCCCATAAGGCTTTTAAAAGTTAGCGATCTGGTGGCGATAACCGTAGTAATATTATCACACACCACACCACACACACACACTACGTACGATACGATATACACACCACACACACACACACACACACACACACATATATATATATATATATAGATATATATCATATATATATATATATATATATATATATATATATATATATATGTATATATATTACATATATATATATATATAGTATATATATATATATATATATGTATATGTATAATATATATATATATATATGATATATATATATATATATCTATATCCATATATATATATATATGTATCTATATATATATATATATATATATTTATACATATATGATATATAATCTATATATATTACATATACTATATATATGTATATATATTATATTATATATATATATATTATATATTATATATATATATATGTATATATTATATTAGTATATTTATATATATATTTTATATATATATATCTATATATATATATCATATAGATTATTATATATATCCATATATATATAATTATACATATACTATATATATATAATATATATATATATATATATATTATAATATATATATATATATATATATAATACTATAGCTATATATTATATATATTATATATTTTTATATATATATAGTATATATCTATATATATTATATACTATATATATATTATATATATACATGATTTATACTCTATATATATATATATATATATATATATATATATATCTATAGTATCTAGATATATAGATAATGATCTCTATATCATATATATATATACTATATTATATACTATATATATATATCATCTATATGATATATATATATATAATATATATATATATATATTATATATCTATATATATATATATACTATATATATCTATATATATATATATCTATATATACATATATATACATATCTATATATATATATCTATATCTCTATCTACTATCTTATACTATATCAATATCTATACATATATATATATATATATATCATATATAATATATACATATATCTCTACATATCTATATCTCTATCTCTTATATATATATCTAACTATATATACTATCTATATCTATATATATAATTAGATATATATCACACACATCATATATATACTATATATATACCCCACACATAATATATATATATATATATATCTATATATATATCTATATACTATAGGTATATCTATATCTATATATATCTATATATATATATATATATATATACTTATATATATATCTATCTATAATAGAGATCTCCTAGATAGAATTATATCTATACTTATTATCTATATATATATACTCTACTCTATATAGATATATATATATTCATAATCTATATATATATATATAAATACGTCTATTCTCTATATCTAAATATATATCATATCTACTATATCTTATCTATATCTATATATTTTCTATATTTATCTATATCTATCTATATCTCTATATATCTCTCTCTCTATATCGACTCTATATCTATCTATATCTCACTATATATATATATGTAAATATATATATATGTATCTATCTCGCATCTATATCTTTCTCATAATATATCTCTATCTATTTCTATATATCTCTAGATATATCTATCTCTATCTCATCATATCTATCTATATCTATATAATCTACTCTCATCTTTTTATATATATATCTATATATATATATATATATATATATATATATATATATATATATACATATCTATATATATATATATCTACTATACTATTATATAATATATATACATATATACATATATATATATATATATATAATATATATATATATATCTATATACATATATACATATAATATATATATAATATATCACCCTACACACACACACACACCCCCCCCCCATATATATATATAATATATATATATATATATCATATATATATATATATATATATATATATATATATATAATCTGTGTGTGTGTGTGTGTGTGTGTGTGTGTGTGAGTGTGTGCGTGTGTGTGTGTGTATGTATGTAACGTTAGTAATTTCCTAATTTTCTACTCACTTTGAGCGAATGTGATTATGGGAATTCCAATTCCCAGTGTGTCCAACACGACCTTCAGCTTTGGCTTCTCATCTCTCAATGAATTTTCCTTCCCAAGAGCCCATTGCACTAAGCGTTTTTCATAATTTACTTATAAACATAAACTTCATTGGGCACAGCTAGAAATCTGGCTTAAACCTGACAAACGTCTAGAAGCTTTTCGAAATAGAGCGCTGACGGACGGATGTTTCCACCCATCTAGTGACTCCCATGTATTTAGACCAAAGGTGACCGTACTCCAAGTGCTGACGTAGCAGACCCTTAAGACACGTGTCTTCCTCCTGCGAGTTTTGTTAAAATGACTGTGCCGGAAAAATGCTGAATAACAAACGTCCAGGTGACATTATTCTCGCCGGCGAAACAGATGAACATCGCAAGAGTTCGTATTGTCTCAAATATCCGTGCCCTCATTTAATATATATATATATATATATATATATATATATATATATATATATATATATATATATATATGTGTGTGTGTGTGTGTGTGTGTGTGTGTGTGTGTGTGTGTGTGTGTGAATGTATATGAGAGAGAGAGAGAGAGAGAGAGAGGATAGAATTTTCCCTTCCCGTGATTATACTAACCTAATTAACAGATTCTTTTGTCTTGTGCAAAATTGGAGCATGATTTTTCTTTTCTCTAGTGTTAAGTATAATTACAGCACCTCTCTCTCTCTCTCTCTCTCTCTCTCTCTCTCTCTCTCTCTCTCTCTCTCTCTCTCAGCCTTTTAGTTTCCCGCGAGGATTTAAAGTTACGGTTGCAAGCCCCATGGAAATGAGAAAACTTCATCCTCTGAAGAGCTGAGAAGGAAAGGCAAGAAGTCTATGATCTGCAATAATTTGCCGAAATACGTTTATGCTTCAGTGGCAGCATCCTAAGAAATAACAGAAATCCGAGAATTTCTTCCCAAAAACAACTGAATAGGAGCTGAAAAATACTACCAACAAGTCTTCGATCTATATTCAACTTGTTGATAACACGTGTGTGACATGTTGATGACACAACGGAAACAACGGAAATGAGCGACCTTCTTTCTCCCCATAAACACATAAAGAGGAGCTGAAAATGATTGTATACCTATATATTTTCATATTATGCAACTTGTTCATAACATGTATGTGACATGTTGAAAACATTTGTTTAAGGCATATTCTACTGCTGCAGTGTTGAAGCCCTCTTAGAAACAACGCAAACAAGAGAATTTCTTCCCAAAACACTAAAGAGGAGCTGAAAAGGACTACCAATAAATCTTCCGTCTGTATTCAATATGTTCATCACATGTGTCTGACATGTTGATGACATGTGTTTAAGACATATTCTACTGCAGTGTGGAAGCACTCTTAGAAACAACGCAAACAAGCGAATTTCTGTCCAAAAACAACAGAGAAGAGCTAAAAAGGCGCCGGCACATAAAATATGGTAATAAATTTCGATAACCTTTCCTCCCTCTAATGTCATTTTCCATTTAAGACCCAAGACGGCAAGGTTAAGGCTTCTGAGAATCCAATATCTCACCTGTGGTGCTTCTCCCTCTACCTCCTCCTTCTACCTACCTCTTCCTCCTCAACCACCTCCACCTCCTTCTTCCTTTTCTTCTTCTTCTTCCTTCTTCTTCTTCTTCGTCTTCGTCTTCGTCTTCTCCTCCTTTTTCTCTTCTTCTTCTTCTTCTTCTTCTTCTTCTTCTCCTTATTCTTCTTCTTCTTCTTCTTCTTCTTCTTCTTCTTCTTCTTCTCTTCCTTCTCCTTCTTCCTTTTTGAAAAACGGAAAAGAAAAAAATGTTCTGGTGGCTGCGACAGAATTCCCTTTTTCCAACCTTACTTCCTTGTCGTGACGTTTTCATCAACAGTAGAATTATCTTGTCAGCCGTGAGACGCGCTGAATACAGTGTATTCTCTCTCTCTCTCTCTCTCTCTCTCTCTCTCTCTCTCTCTCTCTCGTGGCTGCTTCTCCTTTTTCCTTATCAAACATTCACGAAATTTTACGCGAAGCATAAAAAAAAGGCTCCCTTTTTATTAGTATTCCAGTGCTGCATTGTCTTCCAGAGAGGGAGGGTGCGGTTAAGACCTGCCCAGATGATGACTGCATAAACGTTTCGTCTGGGGACGTTTACCATACAGGAAGGAACGTTTTACTTTAAGGAATGAATACATAATGTGCATTAGAAATAAAGGCCTATTCGGATGAATTTATTAATAACCCTTCTTTTACAACTCTTCTTTCCACACTATCTGCACATATTGACCGACATACACTGAGAAATAGAGCCTACTATGACCAATTTAAACCATTATGTAACTCCATTCTATGTTACATAAAAAAAACTAAACTCGGTTTAGACAGATTACAGAAAAGATATAAGACAGAAAATGGACAGAGCAAACAAGAGGCCAGTTTCAGCTACTACCGGAAAGATACAGAACTTTGTAAGACCACAAAGAGGCAGGACCTACAGTGACTAATTTAAACCTTTAACTAACTCCACGTCAGTTATACAAAGCGCTAAAATCGGTTTAGACAGAAAGCTATACAGAACAAACAGAGATCTATTTAAACCCTTAACTAACTTCCGCCAATGACAGTTTTATAAATAGCTGAAACCAATTAAGAGAGAAAGATAGAGATATAGCATAAGACAACAAAATGACAGAACTTACCGAGACCAATTTAACCCCCTAACTAAATTCCGTCTATGTCTGTTACAAAAACACTCTTAAAATCGATTGAGAAAGAAAGACACAGAAAAGACACACGAGACCAAATTAAATTGTTAACTAACTTCCGTCTCTATCTGTGAAATAAAAGACACGAGGGCGCAGAAGAGACACGAGACACCATAACCTCATAAAAACAAAACACCCGCAAAGGAGAGAGACCAACGCCCTTGCAGACGGCCATAAAAGAGAGAGAGAGAGAGATAGAGAGACGACCCAAGACAAATTTTATACTCATCAAATATTCATCACGCCATCAGGGCGACGTCAGGATCCTAGGAACAGCGTTCTAAAGGGCACCTGTGACATTGACCTAGGAGATGGAAGATCGCCAATTATGCTGTCCTTTGCAGATGGTCCATTTAGGACCTTTAATTAAAGCTAAGATGCAGGTGAACAAAGATAATTGTGTCTCTAGGGTTGGGAGAAGGACAGGAATTTTTTTGTCAGACGACACACAAACAAGCCTACTGAGAACGGTGGAACACACGCCACTAAACGTGATATTTTTACTCATTTGAATAATAATAATAATAATAATAATAATAATAATAATAATAATAATAATAATAATAATAATAATAATGGAGAAACAAAACCACCGTTATGTATGGGTACAAATATATCAAAAAGTAAATCAATGTAAATGGGCTTGCTTTTAAATATACTGTGGTTTTGTTTCTCCATTTCAATAAATAATAATAATAACAATAGTAAAGTAATATTATTATTATTATTATTATTATTATTATTATTATTATTATTATTATTATTAATTAATATTATTATTATTATTATTAAGGATAATGATAAAATAGGAAAATTAAATTCATTATAATAATAAAAATATACATCTATCAATAATAGGACTGTTTCAGCCTCTGATGATATTAACACCCAACTTTAATAATAATAATAACAATAATAATGATAAAATACCACAGTACCGTGAGTCTTGAGATGGAGAAACAAATCCACTGATACGTATCGGTACATAAACTAAAAATAAAAGCTCTACAGAGAGCTTTCGACAATTTCTTCAGAGATTTATTTTTAAATGCATGTACCCATGCATAACTACGGACAATAATGATATGATCAATTGAAAAAAATGGCGCATATGTGGATCTAATTTTGTAGAAATTTTTTTCAATTCTTTTTATCAGTCTCTTGAATTGAAGATAATGTATAAAATTAAATCCTCTGATGCTGCCGTTCTATTTAACAGAACATACTTAAAAGAGGGTCTATTCCCTTCAATTGATAATAATAATAATAATAATAATAATAATAATAATATAATAATAATAATAATAATAATAGTAACAGACCGGACGGAATGGGTAGAAAAGATCAGATATGGATAAAGCCAGATACAGAGAGAACAAAGATCCCCTCCATAGAGCCTGCAACACCAAGAAATTAAATGAGAAACAAGTGAGGTCAATGAAATAATGAGACTAATACACACCACCAATATCACAGAAACAAATAACTTGATATATGCAAGAGCAAGATTAGTAGCAGAACTGATGGGATACGAACACTAACACCCACCGCACAACCAACCAACGAAAACCAAAACAGCAACCTCCTTGGAAAGGCGCCTGAAAAGCAAATCATGGTGATGAAATCGGAATTGAGTAAACTGAAAGAGAGAGCAGAAAAAAAAAAAAAAAGGCTAAGAAGCAAGAAACAAGGAGGAACTGAACGAGAAATACAATGTACACGAGAGGGGACTAAACAACACAAAAGAAGATGTCAAAACAGAGGCTTAAGGCCAAGCACATAAGATCCAACGGTACATGAACAGGAATAAGGGATACCAACAGAACAAACTATTCGGAACCAAGCAGAAAAGACTATACAGCCAACTAAGAGGGGAAGACAATCACCAAGAAATTCCTGAATCTGAACCAAGTAAGAAACTCTAGAAAAACATCTGGAGCAATCCGTTATCACACAGCAAACATGCAACATAGCTCCAGGAAGTCAAGGAAGAAGAAACAGGAAGAATAAAACAAAGATTCACTGACATCACGACAGACACAGTCAGACACCAACTAAAGAAAATGCCCAACTGGAAAACCCCAGGTCCCGATGAAGTCCATGTATACTGGCTCAAAAACCTCAAGGCCCTACACACAAGAATAGCAGAACAACTCCAGCATTATATCACAAATCACCATGCACCCAAATGGATGACCAGTAACTACAGGTATCATCAGCGAAGGCTATACAACTACCTAGCGGATACAAACACCATCCCCAACCTACAGAAAGACTGCAGAAGGAAGTGTAGGGCACAAAAGACCAGCTCCTGATAGACAAAATGGTAATGAAGAACAGTAAGAGAAGGAAAACCAACCTAAGCATGCCATGGATAGACTTTAAGAAAGTCTTCAACATGATACCACACACATAGGTAATAGAATGCCTGAAAATATATGGGGCAGAGGAAAACACCATCAGCTTAATCAAAAATACAATGCGCAACTGGAATACAATACTTACAGTTCATGAATAAGACTAGCAGAGGTTAATATCAGGAGAGGGATCTTCCAGGGCGACTCACTGTCCCCACTAATCTTCGTAGTAGCCATGATTCCTATGACAAAAGTACTGCAGAAGATGGATGCTGGGTACCACCAACTCAAGAAAAGAGGCACAGAATTACCATCTGATGTTCATGGACGACATCAAGCTGTATGGTAAGAGCATCAAGGAAATAGATACCCTAATCCAGACTGTAAGGATTGTATCTGGGGACATCAGGATGGAGTTTGGAATAGAAAAATGTGCCTTAGTCAACATACAAAAGAAAAGGGCAAAGTAACAAGGACTGAAGGGATAAAGCTACCAGATGGAAACAACATCACACACATAGATGAGTCCGGGTATACAAATACCTGGGAATAATGGAAGGAGGGGATATAAAACACCAAGCGATGAAGGACACGATCAGGAAAGAATATCTGCAGAGACTCATGGCGATACTCAAGTCAAAACTCAATGCCGGAAATATGATAAAAGCCATAAACATATGGGCAGTGCCAGTAATCAGATACAGCGCAGGATTAGTGGAATGAACGGAGGCAGAACTCCGCACCATAGATCAGAAAACGAGGAAACATATGACAATACACAAAGCACTACACCCAAGTGCAAATACGGACAGACTATACATAACACGAAAGGAAGGAGGGAGGGGACTACTAAGAATAGAGGACTGCGTCAACATCGAGAACAGAGCACTGGGGCAATATATGAAGACCAGTGAAGACGAGTAGCTCAAGAGTGCAGGGGAAGAAGGACTGATAAAAGTAGACGAAGACCCAGAAATATACAGAGCAGGAGAAAGACAAGCAGAACAAAGGAATGGCATAACAAACCAATGCCCGGACAATACACGAGGCAGACCAAAGAACTAGCCAGCGATGACATGTGGCAATGGCTACTGAGGGGAGAGCTCAAGAAAGAAACTGAAGGAATGATAACTGTGGCACAAGATCAGGCCCTAAGAACCAGATATATCAAAAGAACGATAGATGGAAATAACATCTCTCCCATATGTAGGAAGTCCAATACGATAAATGAAACCATAAACCACATAGCAAGCGAATGCCCGGCACTTGCACAGAACCAGTACAAAAGAGGCATGCTTCAGTAGCAAAAGCCCTCCACTGGATCCTGTGCAAGAAACACCAGCTACCTTGCAGTAATAAGTAGTACTAACACCAACCTGAAGGAGTGATAGAAAACGATCAGGCAAAGATCCTCTGGGACTATGGTATCAGAACAGATAGGGTGATACGTGCAAATAGAATAGACGTGACGTTGATCGACAAAATCAAGAAGAGAGTATCACTCATTGATGTCGCAATACCATGGGACACGAGAGTTGAAGAGAAAGAAAGGGAAAAAATGGATAAGTATCAAGACCTGAAAATAGAAATAAGAAGGATATGGGATATGCCATTGGAAATTGTACCCATAATCATAGGAACACTAGGCACGATCCCAAGATCCCTGAAAAGGAATCTGGAAAAACTAGAGGCTGAAGTAGCTCCAGGACTCATGCAGAAGAGTGTGATCCTAGAAACGGCGCACATAGTAAGAAAAGTGATTTGCGAGCCCCAGAAACTCTATGGCGACCACATGCCATTTTTAACTTCCATATGGAGTATAATTAACATTATTTCAAAAATCCATTTCCTTACGCAGTTATTAGCAAAAATCAGCTCTGATGAGAATAAAATAATAAGAATTGAAAAGACCATATATTAGATCAGTTCAACCGATGCTGACCTTCTCCTTAACAAAATATAATAATAATAATAAATAATAATAATAATAATAATAATAATAATAAATGACTTCGCTCCTGCCGACGGTGGCGCGTAGGGCGCCGCCCGCCAGAACACCAGAGCCGATCGAACGGACCAATCAGTTGCCCCCATCTACCGGCAATGACCTTCCCAATACTACCTTACTAGTCTCCAGCGTCCGCACGCGAAGATCAGTGCGAGCTTCCACCTCTGGAAGACGGCTCGACTCAGGGACTTAATCCCTTGTTCAGCCAATGAAAACTCGGCTCTCAATAATAATAATAATAATAATAATAATAATAATAATAATAATAATAATAATAATCCAATACTCTGGTGGGAAAACTATGGAGCAATCCGGTATCACACAACAAACATGCAACATGGCTCCAGGAAGTCAAGGAAGAAGAAACAGGAGAATAAAACAAAAGATTCACAGAGATCACGACAGACACTCCAGACACCAACTAAAGAAAATGCCAAACTGGAAAACCCCAGGTCCCGATGAAGTCCATGGATACTGGCTCAAAAACTTCAAGGCCCTACACCCACGAATAGCAGAACAACTCCAGCATTGTATCTCAAATCACCAAGCACCCAAATGGGATGACCACAGGAAGAACATCCTTAGTACAAAAAGACAAGAGTAAGGGAAATATAGCCAGTAACTACAGGCCTATCACCTGCTACCAATAATGTGGAAGTTACTAACACAGGTATCATCAGTGAAAGGCTATACAACTACCTAGAGGAGACAAACACCATCCCCTACCAACAGAAAGGCTGCAGAAGGAAGTGTAGGGGCACAAAAGACCAGCTCCTGATAGACAAATGGTAATGAAGAACAGTAGGAGAAGGAAAAACCAACCAAATAAGCATGGCATGGATAGACTATAAGAAAGCCTTCGACATGATACCACACACATGGCTAATAGAACCTGCCTGAAAAATATTATGGGGCAGAGGAAAATACCATCAGCTTCCTCAAAATACAATGCGCAACTGGAATACAATACTTACAAGCTCTGGAATAAGACTAGCAGAGGGTAATATCCAGGAGAGGGATCTTCCAGGGCGACTCACTGTCCCCACTACTCTTCGTAGTAGCCATGATTCCCATGACAAAAGTACTACAGAAGATGGATGCCGGGTACCAACTCAAGAAAAGAGGCAACAAAATCAACCATCTGATGTTCATGACGACATCAAGCTGTATGGTAAGAGCATCAAGGAAATAGATACCCTAATCCAGACTGTAAGGATTGTATCTGGGGACATCAGAATGGAGTTTGGAATAGAAAAATGCGCCTTAGTCAACCTACAAAAGGGCAAAGTAACGAGAACTGAAGGGATAAAGCTACCAGATGGGAGCAACATCAAACACATAGATGAGACAGGATACAAATACCTGGGAATAATGGAAGGAGAGATATAAAACACCAAGAGATGAAGGACACGATCAGGAAAGAATATATGCAGAGACTCAGGCGATACTCAAGTCAAACTCAAACGCCGGAAATATGATAAAAGCCATAAAACACATGGGCAGTGCCAGTAATCAGATACAGCGCAGGAATAGTGGAATGGACGAAGGCAGAACTCCGCAGCATAGATCAGAAAACCAGGAAACAATGACAATTCACAAGCACTACACCCAAGAGCAAATACGGACAGACTATACATACACGAAAGGAAGGAGGGAGAGGACTACTAAGTATAGAGGACTGCGTCAACATTGAAAACAGAGCACCTGGGGCAATATCTGAAAAGCAGTGAAGACGAGTGGCTAAAGAGTGCATGGGAAGAAGGACTAA
The DNA here is from genome assembly GCF_015104395.2 of Macrobrachium nipponense. Lineage (NCBI taxonomy): Eukaryota > Metazoa > Arthropoda > Malacostraca > Decapoda > Palaemonidae > Macrobrachium > Macrobrachium nipponense. The sequence continues at coordinate 28,666,700 of NC_061091.1, forward strand.
TAAAAGTAGACGAAGGACCCAGAAATATACAGAGACAGGAGAAAGACGAAAAGAACAGAGGACTGGCACAACAAACCAATGCACGGACAATACATGAGACAGACTAAAGAACTAGCCAGCGATGACAATTGGCAATGGCTACAGAGGGGAGAGCTAAAGAAGGAAACTGAAGGAATGAATAACAGCGGTCACAGGATCAGTGCCCTAAGAAACCGATATGTTCAAAGTACGATGACGGAATAACATCTCTCCCATATGTAGGAAGTGCAATACGAAAAATGAAAACCATAAACCACTAGCAAGTGAATGCCCGGCACTTGCACAGAACCAGTACAAAAAGAGGCATGATTCAGTGGCAAAAGCCCTCCACTGGAGCCTGTGCAAGAAACATCAGCTACCTTGCAGTAATAAGTGGTACGAGCACCAACCTGAGGGAGTGATAGAAAACGATCAGGCAAAGATCCTCTGGACTATGGTATCAGAACGGATAGGGTGATACGTGCAAATAGACCAGACGTGACGCTGATTGACAAGTCCAAGATGAAAGTATCACTCATTGATGTCGCAATACCATGGACACCAGAGTTGAAGAGAAAGAGAGGGAAAAAATGGATAAGTATCAAGATCTGAAAATAGAAATAAGAAGGATATGGGGATATGCCAGTGGAAATCGTACCCATAATCATAGGAGCACTAGGCACGATCCCAAGATCCCTGAAAGGAATCTATGAAAACTAGAGGCTGAAGTAGCTCCAGGTCTCATGCAGAGAGTGTGATCCTAGAAACGGCACACATAGTAAGAAAGTGATGGACGCCTAAGGAGGGCAGGATGTAACCCGGAACCCCACACTATAAATACCACCCACGTCGAATTGGAGGACTGTGATAGAGCAAAAAAAAAAAAAAAAAAAAAAAAAAAAAAAAAAAAAAAAATCAAAAAAAAATAAAAAAAATAAATGACTTCGCTCCTGCCGACGGTGGCGCGTAGGGCGCCGCCCGCCAGAACACCAGAGCCGATCGAACGGACCAATCAGGTGCCCCCATCTACCGGCAATGACCTTCCCAATACTACCTTACTAGTCTCAAGCGTCCGCACGCGAAGATCAGTGCGAGCTTCCACCTCTGGAAGACGGCTCGACTCAGGGACTTAATCCCTTGTTCAGCCAATGAAAACTCGGCTCTCAATAATAATAATAATAATAATAATAATAATAATAATAATATAATAATAATAATAATAATACTGTTAAAAGGATGGCAGAATTAAGCGAGTTGATTTTATATATTGTTTTTTCTATTTTCCTTACAAATTGCTTCTCAGGCTCAGCGATGTTGCTGAGTAACTGGCCAATATTCATATTGGGAATTTTTCAAAAATTGTAATGCTGAAGGAATCTTTTATTAAAACAGGATATCAGGTCCAGGTCAAGCAGGGGTCGTCGTCAGTTGCCGGTATTATTCCGTAAGCGTAGTTCAGTTCGGGCCAGGGTCGTCTTTGGTTTAAGGGCTGGTGTTGGTGCTGGTATAGCTGGTATACGTTACGTTTCGACCTTCTCGTAGGTCATCTTTGGACGAGTCGGTTGAAGAGACTGTAGCAAGAAAGTTTGCGGAACGGTATTTATAGCGGCACGGACCTAGAGTTGCATTCTCACCGACTCGTCCGAAGATGACCTGCGAGAATGGCTCGAAACGTAACGTAATTCCAGCTATACCAGCACCAACACCAGCCCTTAAACCAAAGACGACCCTGGCCCGAACTGAACTACGCTTACGGAATAATACCGGCAACTGACGACGACCCCTGCTTGACCTGGACCTGATATCCTGTTTTAATAAAAGATTCCTTCAGCATTTACAATTTTTGAAAATTCCCAATATGAATATTGGCCAGTTACTCAGAAACATCGCTGAGCCTGAGAAGCGAATTGTAAGGAAAATAGAAAAAACAACATATAAAATCAACTCGCTTAATTCTGCCATCCTTTTTAACAGTATTTGCCTAAAAGAGGGTCTTCTACCAAAATACACATAATAATAATAATAATATGTTTTGTTAAAGATGATGGCAGCATCAGTGGAATTGATTTTATATCGGTCTTTTCAATTCTTCTTATTATTCTCTTCTCATCAGGGCTGATATTTGCTAATAGCTGGCCGATGTTTATATCTTGGTTAAAGAAATGTTTTCTAAAAATACTAATTTATTGTTATGATAACAACAAAAGTGGTTAACAAATCTTAGTAATGGAATTCCAACGTTTTCCAACCGTATCATCGGTTCATCTTCAAGGAAAGGTGGAGCGTGAACTGATGGAATGGGGTCGTTCGGCGGTATTTATTGTGTCCCAGGTGCTCTGTCTGATGGGCGCTGTGTTTTCATTGGCTGAACAGAGGATTAAGTCCCTGAGTCAAGCCGTCTTGCAGAGTGGAAGCTCGCGCTGCTCTTCGCGTGCGGACGCTGGAGACTGGGAGCGTAGTATTGGGCAGGGGCACCTGATTGGTCCGTTCGATCGGCTCTATGGTGCCGGCGGGCGGCGCCCTACGTGCCACTGTCGGAAGGAGTGCCGTCTCTTGAGTGGTGTTGAGGCTGGGTCTCTCCTTACCGATGTGTAGGGCCTCTAAGAGGCGGAGGCGACGGTGGTCTGCCGCCTTATCGATAATACCAATATTAGGAATAATGTCCTTTCCGAGTTATCCTTGTATTGTGGATGTTTTTTGCATGATTATGGATGGCGCCTTCCTGAGCGTGGTAGGATATCCTCTTGGAAAATCGCATCGTTGTCATACCGATGTAGGCGCCGGAGCATTCCCGGACAGAGCATAGATTCAAGACACAGGAATAAATGCCGCCGTTTCACGAAAAGTGCTGTCTATAGCATTAACTGCTTTTTCTACTACTAACAATCCAATCCTCCTCCCCGTTTTTTTTTTCTCGTTTTTCGGCCGCCTCACGTCTAACGACCGAATATTTTCACTGTCACTCCCTCTACTAACCCGCTTAAGCTGTCTGTTTACTTTTTTGTTTTTTGCTTTCTCTAAACTTTATAATATTTCGTTTTTTTCTCTCGCCGATCTGTTACTATCGATCGGCGATCTGTTTTTCATTAACGTAAGTGAAATATGGTACTTGAACTCCATAGATTAATGTGCTTTTTTTTCCCGTTTTTCTAAGACTATAAATTTTTCGATCTCTTACTGGCTATCTCTGACTCGCCAGGACTCGCTACTATCGATCTTTATCTTCTACTAATGGGTACCTTAGGGTAGGGTTTAGTTAAAAAATTTTGTAACCTTGCCTGTTCACCTTTTCTTTTCCATTGCAAAATCATACCATCACATCTGCATATACCATTGATATCATGAATAAAGATTCGCCACATATCCTTAAAATCACCTTAACCACCTGAAAAAATTCAAATGACCTACGGGCTGCTACATTAGCTAAAGCCGTGCTGGCATAAGGCCAGCTTAATCTTCAACAACAACAAGCCCATTCCAATCAGTTCACGCTCACCTTTCCTTGAAGATGAACCGATGATACGGTTGGAAACGTTGGAATTCCATTACTAAGATTTGTTAACCACTTTTGTTATCATAACAATAAATTAGTATTTTTAGAAAACATTTCTTTAACCAAGATATGAACATCGGGCCAGCAATTAGCAATATCAGCCCTGATGAAGAAGAGAATAAGAAGAAATTGAAAAGACCATATATAAATCAATTCCACTGATGCTGCCATCATCTTTAACAAAACATGTTTGAGAGAGGGTCTCCTACCTTCAAATAATAATAATAATAATAAATAATAATAATAATAATAATCTTACAGGACTCTACCATGAATAATAATAATATTGATGCCGAAAAGTTTATTCGAGTTTTTTTACGAAAATTTGAACATTTGACCAAAGGGACTCCATCCAATTTTTGGGGAGAGGAATGTAATTTAAGATGTGTATAAGGTACAGAGGGGAGAGGGGCCTTGTCGGAGGTTTGCAGTCTCTGAATTCTTATCGCGTTCTGAAAGCTTCGGGACTTCATAACATCTCTTCTTAAAACCTACTTTCCAACATCCAAATAGCGATTGATGTTTAGGATAGTTCATATGTTGAGGAAATAAAAGCAAATTACATTTTGAACGCATAGAAAAATATCAACAATTGTAAAAGCTGTATTTGTTAGCAAAAAGAAACCTAATGAATCGGTCTCTTTATCGTTTCGAAAAAAATACATTTTTTTTGTAAAAGTTTACATATTTTTTGTAAAAGTTAGAAAAAAATACTCTTTTACCGCAACAGGTTTGGATAGTTTTAATTGCTTCAATTCATAAACCGTCTGTTCATCAAAATGGCCGCAAAATACTACGTGAGACATGACCATAAATTCATTGACATGAATCAAGTTGCTGTATTACGTAAAATCAAATATACACAAATAAAATATTTGTTTTAATATTAATTTTTTGAAAGAAAATATGACTATAAAGAAATTATTAACATATGATAATCACCTTTGGGTTTGGAGAGTATGTAAAAGTTATTATTATATTATTATTGTATTATTATTATTATTATTATTATTATTATTATTATTATTATTATTATTATTTTGTTGCTCTATCACAGTCCTCTAATTCGACTGGGTGGCATTTTATAGTTTGGGGGGACCGGGTTGCATCATGCCTCCTTAGGAGTCCATCGCTTTTCTTACTATGTGCGCCATTTCTAAGGATCACACTCTTCTGCATGAGTCCTGGAGCTACTTCAGCCTCTAGTTTTTCCAGATTCCTTTTCAGGGTCTTGGATCGTGCTAGTGTTCCTATGATTAGGGGTACAATTTCCATTGGCATATCCCATGTCCTTCTTATTTCTATTTTATTTTCAGGTCTTGATTACTTATCCATTTTTTCTTTTTTCCCTTTTTTTTTCTTTCTCTTCAACTCTGGTGTCCCATGGTATTGCGCACATCAATGAGTGATACTTTCTTCTTGATTTTGTCGATCAACGTCACGTCTGGTCTATTTGCAAGTATCACCCTATCTGTTCTGATACCATAGTCCCCAGAGGATCTTTGCCTGATCGTTTTCTATCACTCCTTCAGGTTGGTGTTCGTACCATTTATTACTGCAAGAATAGCTGGTGTTTCTTGCACAGGCTCCAGTGGAGGGCTTTTTGCTATTATTATTATTATTATTATTATTATTTTGCTCTATCACAGTCCTCCAATTCGACTGGGTGGTTATTTATAGTGTGGGGTTCCGGGTTGCATCCTGCCTCCTTAGGAGTCCATCACTTTTCTTACTATGTGTGCCGTTTCTAGGATCACACTCTTCTGCATGAGTCCTGGAGCTACTTCAGCCTCTAGTTTTTCTAGATTCCTTTTCAGGGATCTTGGGATCGTGCCTAGTGCTCCTATGATTATGGGTACGATTTCCACTGGCACTGGAATATCACATATCCTTCTTATTTCTATTTTCAGATCTTGATACTTATCCATTTTTTCCTCTCTTTCTCTTCAACTCTGGTGTCCCATGGTATTGCGACATCAATGAGTGATACTTTCTTCTTGACTTTGTCAATCAACGTCACGTCTGGTCTGTTTGCACGTATCACCCTATCCGTTCTGATACCATAGTCCCCCAGAGGATCCTGATGCCTATCATTTTCTATCACTCCTTCAGGTTGGTGCTCGTACACTTATTACTGCAAGGTAGCTGATGTTTCTTGCACAGGCCTCCCAGTGGAGGGCTTTTTGCCACTGAAGCATGCCTCTTTTTGTACTGGTTCTGTGCAAGTGCCGGGCATTCACTTGCTATGTGGTTTATGGTTTCATTTTTCGTATTGCACTTCCTATATATGGGAGAGATGTTATTTCCGTCTATCGTACTTTGAACATATCTAGTTTCTTAGGGCCTGATCTTGTGCCGCTGTTATCATTCTTTCAGGTTTCCTTCTTTAGCTCTCCTCTCTGTAGCCATTGCCAATTGTCATCGCTGGCTAGTTCTTTAGTCTGTCTCATGTATTGTCCGTGCATTGGTTTGTTGTGCCAGTCCTCTGTTCTTTCTGTCTTTCTCCTGTCTCTGTATATTTCTGGGTCTTCGTCTACTTTTTATTAGTCCTTCTTCCCATGCACTCTTTAGCCACGTCTTCACTGGGTTTTCAGGTATTGCCCTAGTGCTCTGTTTTCGATGTTGAACGCAGTCCTCTATACTTAGTAGTCCTCTCCCTCCTTCCTTTCGTGTTATGTGTAGTCTGTCCGTATTTGCTCTTGGGTGTAGTGCTTTGTGTATTGTCATTTGTTTCCTGTTTTCTGATCTATGCTGCGGAGTTCTGCCTTCCGTCCATTCCACTATTCCTGCGCTGTATCTGATTACTGGCACTGCCCAGTGTTTATGGCTTTTATCATATTTCCGGCGTTGAGTTTTGACTTGAGTATCGCCTTGAGTCTCTGCATATATTCTTTCCTGATCGTGTCCTTCATCTCTTGGTGTTTTATATCTCCTCCTTCCATTTATTCCCAGTTATTTGTATCCTGTCTCATCTTTTTTATTATTATTATTATTATTATTATTATTATTATTATTATTATTATTATTATTATTATTATTATTATTATTATTATTATTATTATTAATATTATTATTATTAGTTTCAGGTCCACAATAATATCGCATGTGCGTATAAAAGTCTTTAATGTATAGTAAAAGCTTTCGTCGTTGTGGAATTGTCCTGTTCAGAAGTTAACTTTGACGGATTTTTATAGTCATAATGTTCACCTGACTGAAGATGAACATAGGTTCGAAAGCTTTTACTATACATTAAAGACTTTATACGCAAAGGCGATATTATTGTGGACCTGCAACCATTGCCATCATTTTCGACACAGAAAATTGTGCCCATATTATTATTATTATTATTATTATTATTATTATTATTATTATTATTATTAGTTGGGGGTTGGGGGTTATATTATTAGAGGCTGAAAAATCCTATTATTATTAAAAATAGTTTATTGTTATTATTACAACTAATATATTTTCCCAACAGTTTTCATCATCCTCCATAATAATAATAATAATAATAATAATAATAATAATAATAATAATAATAATAATAATAATAATAATAATAATAATAATAATAATGATTCTCCACACGTGAGTACGACGAACCAGATTTCCAGAATCGGCAATATGAGAGCCACAAAAACTCTACGATGATCACACGCCATTTTTAACTTCCATGTGGAATAAAATTAGCATTATTAAGAAAAACGTCATATCCTTACCCAGACTATGAACATCGGCCAGTTATTATCAGCTCTGATGCAAAGGAAATAATGAGGAGAACTAAAAAGACCAAATATAAAATCAATTGCACTGACGGTGCCATTTTCTTTACCAAATTTGATTGAGAAAGTCTCCGACCTTCTTGTATTTATTATTATTATTATTATTATTATTATTATTATTATTATTATTATTATTATTATTATTATATTATTATTATTATTATTATTATTATTATTTTTTTTTTTTTTTTTTGCTCTATCACAGTCCTCCAATTCGACTGGGTGGTATTTAGTGTGGGTTCCGGGTTTGCATCCTGCTCCTTAGGAGTCCATCACTTTTCTTACTATGTGTGCCGTTTCTAGGATCACACTCTTCTGCATGAGACCTGGAGCTACTTCAGCCTCTAGTTTTTCTAGATTCCTTTTCAGGGATCTTGGGATCGTGCCTAGTGCTCCTATTGATTATGGGTACGATTTCCACTGGCATATCCCATATTCTTCTTATTTCTATTTTCAGATCTTGATACTTATCCATTTTTTCCCTCTCTTTCTCTTCAACTCTGGTGTCCCATGGTATTGCGACATCAATGAGTGATACTTTCTTCTTGACTTTGTCAATCAACGTCACGTCTGGTCTGTTTGCACGTATCACCCTATCCGTCCTGATACCATAGTCCCAGAGGATCTTTGCCTGATCGTTTTCTATCACTCCCTCAGGTTGGTGCTCGTACCACTTATTACTGCAAGGTAGCTGATGTTTCTTGCACAGGCTCCAGTGGAGGGCTTTTGCCACTGAATCATGCCTCTTTTTGTACTGGTTCTGTGCAAGTGCCGGGCATTCGCTTGCTATGTGGTTTATGGTTTCATTTTTCGTATTGCACTTCCTACATATGGGAGAGATGTTATTTCCGTCTATCGTTCTTTGAACATATCTGGTTCTTAGGGCCTGATCTTGTGCCGCTGTTATCATTCCTTCAGTTTCCTTCTTTAGCTCTCCCCTCTGTAGCCATTGCCATGTGTCATCGCTGGCTAGTTCTTTAGTCTGTCTCATATATTGTCCGTGCATTGGTTTGTTGTGCCAGTCCTCTGTTCTGTTTGTCATTCTCCTGTCTCTGTATATTTCTGGGTCTTCGTCTACTTTTATTAGTCCTTCTTCCCATGCACTCTTTAGCCTCTCGTCTTCACTGGTTTTCAGATATTGCCCCAGTGCTCTGTTCTCGATGTTGACGCAGTCCTCTATACTTAATAGTCCTCTCCCTCCTTCCTTTCGTGTTATGTATAGTCTGTCCGTATTTGCTCTTGGGTGTAGTGCTTTGTGTATTGTCATATGTTTCCTGGTTTTCTGATCTATGCTGCGGAGTTCTGCCTTCGTCCATTCCACTATTCCTGCGCTGTATCTGATTACTGTAACTGCCCAAGTGTTTATGGCTTTTATCATATTTCCGGCGTTGAGTTTTGACCTGAGTATCGCCTTGAGTCTCTGCATATATTCTTTCCTGATCGTGTCCTTCACTCTTGGCGTTTTATATCCCCTCCTTCCTTATTATTATTATTATCGTGCTGTTGATGAATCTATAAGGAAAAATATGGAAGCCTGGTACACCAGGAACCCCGCCCCGATGTTGCAGAGCCCATCAAGCTGTTCTACCGGAGGTACAAGGAGGACGAACAAGCCCTCAAAAAGATCATCGACGAAAACGTCAGCCCCGCCGACCCAGACAAAAATATTAAGCTAATTATCTATTATAAAACGAAGAAGACGAGCAGCCTGGTGATGAGAAACAATCCTTGGCGGCGCCCCTGCAGGATCCCTTGAAGAAGACGAGTGTGGTCTACCGTTACACATGCCCCGTCCGAGGATGCCTCGGCAAATACGTCGGTATGACCTCCATGCGTTTCTCCAAGCGAATCTCCTGCCACGCTCAAGAAGAAGCCATCTTCAACTACGCCAGGACTACTCATAACAAACGGATAAAGAGAAATGATATTAATCCTAATATCGAAATAATAGACCAGACAACGGATCCCCGACGCCTGCGCCTCTTAGAAGCCCTCCATATAGGCTAGGAGAAACCAAATCTTACATCACCCAAAGAAACGTTTCTCCTTCCCACCGCCGCCCGGAGAGCAGCGAACGACCCCCCGACAATACCAGATGATCAGGAGCCCCCGCGGGATGACAGGATTCCTGCTACGAACGGAATTCCTGTCGTTCATCCCCCAGGCACACTACTGTGGCGCTCGCACGAGAGAATCCCGAGACCTTCGAGGCGAGATCCACGACTTCGTCCAAGACCGGCCCGACCAATGAGAATGCAACTCTAGGTCCGAGCTGCTAAATAAATATTATTATTATTATTATTATTATTATTATTATTATTATTATTATTATTATTATTATTATTATTATTATTATTAATGAGAGAACATATAAAATAGTTATTAGAAAAATAGAGAACCTATATAAAATTAATGCACCTGAGGCAGTGATTACTTTTCATAAAACATGTTTAAAGAAGGTTTATTTCCAGCATTTTATTATTATCATTATTATTATTGTTTTGTTATTGTTATTGTTATTGTTATTATTAATTCAACTTCACAGCTCCTTCCTTACCGAGGAAAATCAGCAATAATACAATAACTCAAATCCAATTTTATCATCATACAAAGATCTCTGACCTAACATAGCAGTAACCAAAATCGCTGTCGCGACAGTACAGGGTATCGTGACCTATTATCCTTGGCACAACTCAGGCCATTGACCAGGGTCGCTCTTTCTAAAAATACTCGCAGGAGATGCGTGCTTCCGTGCACGGGAGGGCACGGAAGGGGAATATCTTGGCAGTTATATTGGTCTTGGTTCGACTAATACGAGGTGAAATGGGGAACATTTACTTCTGAACTAACATCGAGGGAAAGATGGTAAACAGGTAAAACATGCCCTCGGCGGAGACGTATCTCTCTCTCTCTCTCTCTCTCTCTCTCTCTCTCTCTGTGTGTGTGTGTGTGTGTGTGTGTGTGTGTGTGTGAAAGAAGCCGTTGTGAACTTTTTTTGCATCACTTCCTCTCGACAGTTCAAGCAAAAGACACTTGTCTTTTATGTATGTGCTCAAATAAATTGCTCTATCAAACAACTGTTTCGTATCTTATAGCATTTTAAGTACACTGAGTTTACCTGTACTTTCCTGAATTTCTGTTTGACCACAAGATGAGGATTCTAGGATTATAACTAAGTATCTTTATATATACGGATATATGTCTGCTTAGCTCTTATAATTATATTTAAAAATTAATTCTCTCTCTCTCTCTCTCTCTCTCTCTCTCTCTCTCTCTCTCTCTCTCACAGGAACAAATAACCCTCATACCAACTGCATGCTGCTTGGGAATGTCATAAATAGTATAGTACAAGAGGAGAACCTTGGAGCCATTATTACCAAGGACTTAAAGTCCGCAAAACAGTGCATAAAATCTGAAAAGAAGGCACAGAAACTAGTAGGATACATAAAGAGGCAGTTCAAATACAGAAACAAGGAAACGGTGCTGCAGCTCTACACATCAATAATTAGACCTGATCTTGAATATGCAGTACAGTTTTGGTCACCAACACTAAGAAAAGACATAAATAGATTAGAAGGGGTACAACCAATAGCCACAAAGTTGATTTCATCCATCAGGAATATAGGTTTCGGAAGACGACTAGAGAGCCTGAACATGTACTGCTTAGAAACACGACGATTGCGATGACAACTAATAGAAACATTCAAAATACGAAAGGCATAACAAAAGTAGACAGTAAGCTCTTTACGTTAAGCGAAAACCAGACAAGAAATAATGGATGGAAGCTAGACCTGAAGAGTTACAACACATCCTATTAGGGGAACCTCTTTACAAAAAAGATATGCGACACAAGGAATAAACTGCCACTAGAAGTTGTAAACAGCAACAGTGTGGAAGAGCTTAAAAGAAAGCTAGATAAAATCATTAGACATTGTGAATGAACAGTAAAACCTGTTCCCAGAGATAAGTGAGCACACAATGTCTCCTCGGAGAGAATAACAAGTCTTTGAGACTTCCTAATCCTTGTAACTCCTTGTAACCTATCTGAAACTATCTCATTCCAGGTGTGTTATCACTGTAACTACTTATGTAGCCGTGAGGACGTTATAACGTCCTCGTGACTCTTTATAACTGTTATTAACTGAGGTTCGATATTTACATTAATCTAAACCAAATAAAACCGAATGATGTAAAGATAATAAATAAAAAAACTACTTACTAAAAAACAAATAGAGCAAAAGTAATATCATGGGAAGTGTTGTTATTTTACTTACAGATAAAAATAACTTTATGGCTAATTTCTTCTGTCATTAAGGCTTTCTGGTGTTTTTATGGCTTTTTGTCCTCTTGCTTCCTGGTTGCGAGCAGATCGGACCTAAAAAGAAAAGGAGAGAGAGAGAGAGAGAGAGAGAGAGAAGAGAGAGAGAGAGAGAGATTCTTTCTTTTTATGTTTTACAAAGTTATATAAGTCAACAGTAAAAATTTTCATTTACATAGAGAGAGAGAGAGAGAGAGAGAGAGAGAGAGAGAGAGAGAGGCAGCCATACGGGCAGACGTAAAACAGTCACGAAAACAGCAATGGTCCGTTTGCGCTCATTCAAAACGAAAATGAAAACGGGGAAAAATCTCAAATTAATAAAACAACGACGGCAGAGAATCTTTTGAGTAAGGAGACGTCGCATCAAAGGGTCAGGTCAAACAATTGTCGAATCACTTCCGGGTCCCCAAATTGGGATCGATTCTCGTCGAACGGAAAAAAAAAGTAAAATAAAAACAAAAAACATGTCCCTCCCTTCTGACTGGTGCAAATGAACAGGACACAACCAAATTCCAGTATGGAGTAGGGAAGAGTTTCTGCCCATGCGTGTACTCTTCTAAGAATTTTTATTTTTATTTTTACTTTTAATTTTTTCTTTAAGGGATAAAAACATTATTCACTTTGGTTTTATTTACAAAAGTGTCGCGAAGACGGTTCCCTAAGTGCATGTAATTTTTTTTACCTAAAAGTATGTTCTTTTAGGAAAATTGATTCCATTATACATCAATAAACACGCTACATATTAGCTGTACATACACACACACACACACACACACACATATATATTATATATATATATATAATATTATATATATATATATATATATATTATATATATATATTATACATATATATATCTATATATATATATATATATATATATATATATATATATATATATATATATATATATATATATATATATATATATATTAATATATATATATATGTGTGTGTGTGTGTGTGTGTGTGTGTGTGTATATATATATATATATATATATATATATATATATATATATATATATATATATATATATATAATATATATATATGAACAAAGTTACAGCCACGAAGAAATTGAAACACTGGAGATGCTAAATACTTTCGACTTCTTAACAAGATATGCTCACAGCAACTAAAGATACACAGAAGCAAGGGCCCATGTAAATGGTGGGTACAAGTCATAAGGGAATATAAAAAGGTTGGGAGGTCACAGAAAGGTCAACAGATTAAATTCGAAATCTACTTTTTGTTAATCCTCTTTATTCTATCTTTCAGTTCCTTCTGGAGCATGTTTTATGACCGGGTCAAAAGAAAATAATCCTTGACTTGCATTAAAATGATTCACCCAGGTTAACTGAATCAAAACAGATTTTAACAAGTTTCTTAAAATAGTTCTTTATAACGTGACAATATCTGGCTTTGCGTCCAATGTATTCTGTGGGACTTTCCACTTGAATGTAAAAATAAAGCATTATTTGTCTGACCTGTTCTTACTGAGTGTTTGTGTTTTAATCTCGTGTTCAATTCTTTACTGGTCTGACCTAAGTAAAATAAATCACTATCCATACATAGAATGTCGTAAACAATATTGTTATCTTTTAAGGCTATTTTTTATAAGCATGTTGTTCAAGTTATTATATGTGAAATATAAAATTTGTATTAAATCATTTTAAAAAAGGTTTTACAGCCTCAAATCCAATAAAATGGGGCAAACAAAAGGTGTTTGAGGGCACTTCTTTTTTTCCGATTTTTCATAGGTCTTCATAGTTTTATTGTGACAAATGTCCATGATATGGGATGGATAGCACAAATCTGTTCCTGTGTTCCTGATGTTTATG
>NC_061091.1:28685211-28687711 GCF_015104395.2 Macrobrachium nipponense
CCTCATGACGTCACAAAACGCATGTAGGCTCATATTTGTATCAGTACGCTTGATAACGTCAATACGTATAGGTTGACGAAACAGCTGTCGCGTTTTTGTAAATATACTGGAGTAAAATGGAAGAACCCATTATGTGTCCATTAGTAACCTGAACAATGAAGTGAAGAAAATAATTAGAAAATATGAATCAATTTCAAAAAAGCTGGTAAACAGTGAAAAAGCCATTCTATTCAATGAATATTGTATCCGTGAAAAATTGTGCCCTAGAAGTATATATATATATATATATATATATATATATATATATATATATATATATATATATATATATATATATATTATACATACATACAATGTAGCACGAAGGAGCAAGTGTTTGAGAATATCGTTAAATCCACGGTAGAAGGTGAGTGAAACTGGGGACTTTGAACAAGTAGTTTCGTAGTTCATTTCTACATTCTCAAGTTCATACTGAATCAAGGAGAGGTTGACAGCCTTATTTATATACAAAGGGAGGGCGGGGTCACAGTTTCATAATCTTTGCAGAATGTTCTTTAAGCAAAAAGGACATGGAGAGAGGGTCAAGAGCTAATCCAGGTTAGAGATCTATATTCTTTGTTGAAGTGGCTTCAATAAAGAATATAAATCTCCAACCTAGATTTGCTCTTGATCCTCTTTCCATGTCTTTTTTGCTCAAAGAACATTCTGCTAAGATTATCAAACATGACTTAAAAATTTACAAAAGCAACAAACACCATATTTCTTACTAGAATAAAACTTATCATTATAATATTTCATGACGTATGAAATATGATGCAGAATAAAAGCCCACAATAAACGTGAATAACAATAGTTAAAGATGAAAGATAAACAAACCAAACAGCTATAAAGTTTGTATCCTAAGTATTAAATGTGTCGCTAAAAAAGATGCGTTATATATAAAGAGTATACTCTAGATATCTCTTTACACAAAAAAAGACTTACAAAACATGAAATGTGGAAAACACAGTAGAATAGCCTAGAAGAACTATAGCGAACAATGTGAAACAAAGACTAGACAAACTACATCGAAAATGCTATACACACACTATGAACTAACTAGCATCGACGTTAAACGAAAACACAGTACTACAGAGATATATAAAAAACTCGTCAACTCATAAAAGATTAAATCGTCAGTTTCATTTTTTCCCAAACTTACTATCATTATTTTGGCAACAGATGTCAGCCTCCACAATAACAGACAAGCAGCGAGGACGTATCTCTCCCGCCTCCCGGATAAGAGGGAGTCTGAGGGGGCGGGTATCATTTGTCGGATAAGCGAGGGAGGGAGTGAGGGGGAGGGACGGAGGGGGAGGGCCTAACAGTTACTGAGGGAGAGATGAAGGGAGCGTGGGAGGCAATATCAAGAACGCTTTTCCTTATAAGACTTGGACGAGGTGGGTAGGGGAGCTGGGAAAGGAGAGGGCGAGGCGGGGGATGAAGAGGGGGAGGGGGAGGGGGAGGGGGAGGAACGAGAGGAGGGGAGGGGGTGCTGGGTGATGCGACATGACAGGGGTAAATGACTCTGGAAGGGCTCCATGGGATGTGAGGAGACAAGAGAGAGAGAGAGAGAGAGAGGTTCGCAATAATGTCGTAGGAGGAAGACAGACGCTTCTAGATCCCTAACAATTATTATTATTATTATTAATATGCATGGAATTACCCCATCTCAGTCAACTGGCTACCATGCACATAATTTCACTGCTTATACCAGTAAATGGAGAATGGTTTTGACGAAAGCGTGCCTAATACATTCTGTCTTTGCTCATTCGTCAAATGGGGCCTTCAGGAATTTGACACTCTCCTTGTGCACTTCTAAATATGATATTCCTGGTTCCCCATTGCCTATCTCTCTGCTTCTATCTTGTAGATATTCCTTGAGAGTCTAATATAACTTATGAAGGTTCAAACACAACCGATCTACCTTTCTTGGACTCTTAATACATCCTGTAAAGATTCAAACACTCCTAGTTTTTTTATGGGAGTCTAATATACGCTGTAAAAGCTTAACCGCTCCTAATCTTCCTTCCTGGGGGTCTATTATAGCCTACAGAAGTTCCAAACTCCAAACATTCCTTCTTGAGAGTCTGATATAACCTGTAAAGGCTCAAGCACTCCTAATCTTTTCTGAGGTCTAATATAACTTATGGAGTTTCAAAACACCTAATCTTCCAATCTTCTTTCCTGAGATTCTAATATAACTTATACAGATTCATATATTCCTAATTTTCTATCTTAAGAAGCGATTTCCAACAAACCCAAAGGCTTATTCTTGTGTATATATGGTCATATATTCAGTCAAAATATGTAAATATCCGATGATCGAAATTATATAAAAAAAAAACACCAAAGTAACAAGGCTCGAAAGGAAACAAATAGTTTAACAAACAAATTCTTGAACAGACAAACGAACTAACAGCCCACAGAGAAACTGAAGCATAAACGAGCAAAGGCAGAA
>NC_061091.1:28695211-28700211 GCF_015104395.2 Macrobrachium nipponense
CGAAGAGTATCTGAGAGGAATTGCTCATAACTTCTCTTAAGATATATAGTTATGTAGCTGCTATTTTAAGCAGTTTTTATATTCCAATAATTCAACTTTTTAATGAAATTTAACTTTTTTTATCTTTAATTATCTTTTATTTTCTTGATTTTTTATTCAATAATTCAGCTTTTTAGTGAAATTTAACTTTTTTTATCTTTAATTATCTTTTATTTTCTTAATTTTTTTATTCCAGTAATTCAGATTTTATGTAACTTCCATGTAATTCAGCTGTGTAATAAAATTTACATCTTAAGTATTATTCTTTTCTTAGAGAAAACCTCTTTTCAAAAATGATATGCCTACATGAAATAAATAGTTTATAACCATTAACAATAATTACAAAGTTCAACAATGTATTTAAAACAGGAAACAGTCCAATTGGCAAAGTATCAAGCTCTCATTTAAAAAATGAAAATAGTTTACAACCATTAATAACAATAAAAACCAGTTTTATTCGAAAGAGTTTATAACCAATAACAACAATCACAAAAATCAAAAGGGTATTTAAAAAAAATAGATAAATAAATAAACACTAGTTTCCTTCAAAAGATAAAAAAAAATCTCTCTCTCTCTCTCTCTCTCTCTTACCGCTGCGGCCAGTCGGCTGCGGCCAGTCGTCCCCAGCGGCCAGTTGAGCTGCGGCCAGTCAGCCACGGCCAGCTGGACCACGGCCAGTCGGCCGTGGCCAGTTGTCCTAGACCCCCGAAATTGGACTTAAAGGCATTGGGAATGTTACTATCCATGTCAGTGACCTAGAGAACTTTGAATTAGACACACTAAAATCTGTCATTTTCTGTTTTTTTTTAAATTCATCCCTTTTCCACCCCTTCTCAGCCCATGTTCCTTAAAGGGCTGAAATGGGAATTGAAGGGCATCAGTAGCGTCAGTATTTTCTTAGCAACCTTGAAAACTATGAATTAGACACTAATATCTTTTGTTGGTTATTTTTATATGACATCACCTTCCCAACCCATTCTCAAATGGCCCCCTTCCTATTGGCGCTGAACTTGGACCGCTGAGCTTGGACTTAAAGGGCATCAGTAGTGTTGCTATTCATTTCATCAAACTCAAAAAACTATGGATTAGACACTAATATCTGTCATTTTTAGTTATTTTAACATGTCACCCCCTTCCCAACCCCTTTCACACACCTCCCTATTGGGGCTGAACTTGGACTTAAAGGGCATCAGGATTGTTGCTATTCATCTAAGCGACCTCAAAAACTACGGATTAGACACTAATATCTGTTGCTTTAGGTTATTTTTACTTTTTGTTCCCTTCCCGCAAGGGCAACCACTTTGGCACCTTTGATGTCTTTCCGCTTCAGTATTCTTTTCCAGATGTTAAGTCATATGCACACCAAGTTTGGGTGAAATTGCTCGGGAAGTTTTAGAGTTATGTTGGAAGTTATACACACACATACATATGTACATTACATCAATTTCTATATATATATATATATATATATATATATATATATATATATATATATATATATATGTGTGTGTGTGTGTGTGTGTGTGTATTATATATATTTGTATATATATATATATATATGCTGTATTTCTTGTGGTGATTGAACAATAAAAAAAATTAGGCTTACTTGCTTCCTTACTAACGAAAATTAAAATAAAAACGTAACATCTTTATTGCAGAGACAAAATGTGTCATGTTGAATAGATATTCAGCCTGCCTGTGTGTCTGCACCGACACGAGACAGACGTTGCTATAAAAATAAAACAGACACAGACACGCATATTTACGTAACCATGCATGTCTCAAACCTGACTCGTCTTCGTGACTGAAATACCGATCGGAGTCTTTTAAAGAGAATGAATGGGAATGAAAAATATGTTTTTCCTTCTCTTGATAACGCATATCTATCTTCAGAACGAGAGAGAGAGAGAGAGAGAGAGAGAGAGAGAGAGAGAGAGAGAGACGCAGGAATTTGTTCTCAGGCAGGATGTGATAAAAACATGCCTGGGAGGTCAACATTTCACTAGAGGAAACATTTAAAGTTGAAGCGTGGGTGTTAGGGAAGACATCACTCCAATTTGACCTCAGTGCACGTCTCGCTTGGCAGTTGTTTCTTCTTCTGCTTCTTCATATCCTCCAGAGAAGATACTCCTCCTCCTCCTCCTCCTACCTCTTCTTCCTTTTTCTTCTTCATCTTCTTTTCTTGGCCCTTCAGGGCGTCAAAGGAATAACAAACCGACGTTCGGTTTAGACGTCGCATCTCTGTTCAGAAATTTGAATAAAATGTTCTCCTTCTCCGCCCACATATTTTTCTTCTCTCCTTCTCCATCGGCTTCTTCTCTTTCTCCTTTTTCCTTCCCTGGGCCTTCAGGGCGTCTGAGGAATGAAACATAGAATTTGTTTGTCTGTCCAGACTTTGCATAAAAGCCTTGATAACGCAACAGACACCAAACCACAGCTTCCAGTTCAAGGTACTGAAAGGATTTGGAAGGAGATCCACCGAATTAATTTCCTTTCCATTCAATTCCAAGGACTGTTTTCCAGTGTTCGCTTCTAACAGAGTATAGAAACTAAATTACTTAACTACGTAACCAGGTGGTTAACAAAAAACAGGATTCACAACTAAATGATGAGGCTTTCGAGGATGTTTTTCTGGAAATCTATTTTGGAAGTCTGTTCTGGAAGAATATTTTGGAAGTCCATTTTGGAAATCCATTTTGGAAGTCTGTTCTGGAAGTATTTTTGGAAGTCTGTTCTGGAAGTCTCTTCTGAAGTCTATCTTGGAAGTCTATTTTGGAAGTCCATTCTGGAAGTCCATTTTGGAAGTCTGTTCTGGAAGTCTGTTCTGGAAGTCTATCTTGGAAGTCTATCTTGGAAGTCCATTTTGGAAGTCTATTTTGGAAGTCTGTTCTGAAAGTCTATTTTGGAAGTCTATTTTGGAAGTCTATTCTGGAGGCCTATTCTGAAAGTTTATTGCAAAGTCTATTCTGAAATTGTTATCTGGAAGTACATCTGGAATTCTATTCAGGAATTCTGTTCTGGAAGTCTTTTATGAAACCTATTCTGATAATTGTATTCTGGAAATGCATCTGGAATTCTATTCAGGAATTCTAATCTGGAACTCTATTATAAAGCCTTTTCTGAAATTGTATTCTGGAAGTGCATCTCGATTTCTCTTCTAGAAGTTTATTCTGAAAATTTGTTCTGGAATCCTATTCTGAAAATCTTTACAGAACATCAATCCTGGAATTCTATTTTGGAACTATTTTATAATTCACTTCAGGAAGTCTATTCTGGAATTCCGTTCTGAAAATCTTTTCTCGAAGTCTATTCTGAAAATCTGTTCTAGAATTCTATTCTGGAAGTCTACTCTGGAATTATGTTCTGGAAGTCTATTCTTAAAATCTGTTCTGGAATCCTATTCTGGAAGTTTTTACTGAACATCAATCCTGGAATTCTATTTTGGAACTCTTATTCTAAAATTATCTTCAAGAAGTCTATTCTGGAATTCTATTCTGAAAATATTCTCGAAGTCTCCCCTAGAAGTCTTTTCCGATAATCTGTTCTGGAATTCTATTCTGAAAATCTATTCTTAAGTTCTGCTTTTGGAAGCCTATTCTAAAAGCCTATTCAGGAATCCTGTTCTGAAAGTTCATCCAGGAATCTTATTCTGGTATTCTATTCTGGAATCTCTTTAAAGAGGCACGATCTGCAACAATGGAAGTCATCAAAGGGCGCCGCCCGTCAAGGCACCAGGCCCTTTGGAAGGTTCTTTTTGACGAAAGGAATCCTATCACACGTTTCATATGCAAATACTAATATGGGATTGATAGTGGTGGACATCCTTCAATACTCATTTCCAGTGTGGAACCTTCATAGATCTTGTTCTTCTCTGAGTTAGTTAATTTTTGTAATAATGTCATTCATCTTTTGTAACGGTTATTTAATCTATTTTAATAAGTAAATCATTAGTTTGCAACTGTTAGTTATTCTCTTATTTAATATGCATTTGTAACAGTTACTTAACCTATCTTAAATACACAAATTATCATAAATGATTAATTTGTAACATCTACCTGATTTTATCAAACTATATTTGAATCATTTTCATTGTCCTTCACATTTCGGTGATAATTATATAATTCGGATTCGTAGACCCTTCTGTTCAAAGATGGGAGTCCGCTGAAAGTGTAGAGAGAGAGAGAGAGAGAGAGAGAGAGAGAGAGAGAGAGAGAGAGAGATCGCAATCGACTCAAGAGATGAAAGAAACAAGTCCTAATGAGCAAGTGAACAGAAATGTAGATTAAGTCCTCTTACTTTTAGATTATAAAAATGATTTGAGATATGACTACACAAAATAACATCGCCTGAAACGCACACAAACACACAAATAATATATATATATATATATATATATATATATATATATATATATATATATATATAAATAAATACATTATATATATAGTATATATAACTCATATCACATTACCGTGATTCATATACATACATCGAGCTACAAATGTCCTTTAATATCTAATTCGCTCTACCTCGGAATTAATATATTTTCATATATGTTTAACCGAGGGGGAATTCATTTAGCGATAATAGAATTGGCGGCCGACGGGGACGAACCCGGTGGTGGGGTTGGCCTAAGGCTTCACTACCAGTCCTGGAATTGAGAGGTCGATGGTTCGTGCCCGTCGGCCGCCAATTCTATTATCGCTTAATAAATTTTCCCCTCGGTTAAACATATATAAAAATCTATTAATTCCAAGGTAGAGCGAATTAGATATTAAAGGACATTTGTAGCTCGATATATATATATATATATATATATATATATATATATATATATATATATATATATATATTATATATGATATATATATATAATATATATATATTATATATACATATATATATATATATATATATATACATATATATATATATATATATATATATTATATATATATATA
>NC_061091.1:28712711-28720211 GCF_015104395.2 Macrobrachium nipponense
ATTTATTTATGTGGGGTTCCTTTCCTTTCTTTTTTTTTAACAGACGTTTCTGGCAGATCTGGTAACCTGGAAAACCGGGAAGTCTGGAGTTTCCCCTAATGGAGTGGTGCTAATTACAGACAGTTTTATGACTTTTCTAGTGACCTATTTTTTTGGCTGATGTCTAATTATTGTAGAGAAAGGGGTGGACTGGCTTTGTCCGATCCCCAAGGTTATTTGGCTTTTCTGTTTGAACAACAGTGGTGCATTATTTGGATTTTGAATTTTAACGTATTCAGTTAAACAAATGTTTTTTTTTTTTTAAATTTGGCTTATTTATTTTATTTTATTCCTATCTAATAAATACTATTTTAGAGAGATGGGGGGTTGGTAGAGAGAGAGAGCGAGAGAGAGAGCGAGAGGGTATTGGGAAAGAGAGGAGAGAGAGAGGAGAGAGAAGAGAGAGAGAGAAAGAGAGAGAGAGAGAGAGAGAGAGAGAGTCACTCAATGCCTGGCTCTGGTACACGTTAACAAAAATATGGTCCTGAAAGGGGAAAGTCAATGCTCCCTTTAGGACTATTATATATATATATATATATATATATATATATATATATATATATATATATATATATATATATATTATATATATATTAAATCAACGTATGTAATTATAGATACATGCGCACATAAATACATACATACACATATATTTTATATATATTCAAGAGAAAGCAGTAGTTCAGCAACTTTTTATTTAGTATACATCTCAGTCTTGTAAGTTCTTTAGGCCATAATAGTGTGAATAAATAAATAAAAATAAATGCCTAATCAATATTGCATTACCATAAAGACAAGCTCATTACAAAAGTCATGTTTACTAATTTTGCATTTACAGAAAAGCAATTAAAACTTAACGTATTTTACATATAATAATTTATACTATACTACGATATATATCATATATATTATATTATATATTATATATTATAATATAATAATATATAATAAATAATATAACATAAATGAGAACATAACTAAACATATAAACTTTTGCTCTATAAAAACCCAAACCAGTTGACCAGTCTATACAAACCTTTGCACACAGTAGCTCTCAATTGACCCAAGGAAGGTTTTTGTGTAGGTTTCTAACCTGTACCCAAACCCTTCGGGATACTTTATTTACTGCCGGTCCGACAAAGACATTTTGGACTGGTGTGAAACATGGAGTCTTGGGAACATAAGTTCATACAGTTTTGTATCAACTGTGCAAACTAGCACATTCTTTTGTCATGTAAAGTATGTGAATTATCACTGAAAATATTTTTCTTACCGGTGATTAATAAACATGTTAATCAAAACAACACCACACGTTACTTCCTTTCGAAGGCGAATGATCGGCTATCATTCAGTTTTCACGGGCAATGCTAGGTTTGGTCAGGTAATATATATATATATATATATATATATATATATATATATATATATATATATATATATATATATATATATATATATATATAATATATATATATATATATATATATATATATATATATATATATATATATATATATATATATATATATATATATATATATATATATATATATATATATATATATATATATATATATATATATATATATATATATATATATATATATATATATATATATATATATATATATATATACATATATATATATATATATATATATATATATATATATATATATATATATATATATATATATGTGTGTGTGTGTGTGTGTGTGTGTGTGTGACTGGTAAAAATTCCTTTCCTTGATGTTTTAATAATTAGACACACCACAGAATATAAATCTATCATAAAAAGAAAACCAACATCCTCACCTTCATACATTCACTACTTCAGTTATCGTGACTTTCCTATCAAGATAGGCGTAGCCAGCAACCTATTTTTAAGGCCATTACGAATTTGTTCCAGAGATTTCTTGGAAAGGAATTTGAACTAATTTGTAGGCAGCTTTCGTCTTTAAATTATCCTGATCATATAATTCAGAAAGCTATTCATAAAACCAACATAATTTTCTACTGACCCCCTCAAGACAAGACCAGAGAGACACACTCAACAATAAAATAAAAATCCTTCACCTTGGACAGGATCAAGACAGTGACCCATGACCCTCGGAAAATCTAACCCTTTTGCCTTTACCTACCCAAATACCTTAGCCAAATCCGTGATTAACGTCCAACAAAAGACATCCCGCACAGACACAGGAGTATACGAAATCTCATGCCTGGACTGTGACCAATCTTACATTGGTTTTACAGAAAAATTATTTCTCCAGAGATTAATACAACACAGACGGTCAGTTGAGTATGGACAACAGAGCTCAGCTATTTTTAACCCTATATATGAACATAACCACAGAATAAACTGGAATTTATCACATATAATCTACAGCAGCAGATGTCGGTACAAAAGCCAAATGATCGAGGCAGCCTTGGTCAAACAAAGACAGATAATGAACATCTCAAAGGGCGCTTGGGTTTCAGATATCACTGATAAAATCTTCCTTCAATCAACGCTCAAGAAGATTTAAGAAGAATTATCAGAAGGGGTGACTTAGAAAAACGTGCTACCTGTGGATGGATCTCTTGGTATAAATACCGCCTTTTCTGCAACTTTTCTTATTCATTACTTACCTGAAGAGAGAGACAGCAGTCTCTGAAATATATACTTTCTTTCTATATGTTACCGTTTTTATGGGCTAATTTTATTAGATATAATATATATATATATATATATATATATATATATATATATATGTATATATATATATATATATATATATATATATATATATATATATATATATATATATATATATGTATATGTATATATATATATATATATATATATATATATATATATATATATATATATATATAATATATATATGTATATATATATTTTTTGTATATATATATATATATTTATATATCTATACTATATATATATATATATACTATATATATATATATATATGATATATATATATATATATATATATTTATATATATATATATATATATATATATATATATATATATATATATATATATATATATATATATATATATATATATATATATATATATATACTATATATCTGTTGCAGTCAAAGTGTGAAACTAGCCATTTCATGTAATGCCTGGAAATTTCAGTCGTTTCACGAAATGACCATTTCACTCGGTCATTTCGTGAAATGGCTGGAAAATTGGTGTCCTCATTACACAACCTAGCTAAAACTGTTTAGGGAGGGAGGGAGGGAGGGAACTTTTGAAGGAGGGAGATTTTAGTTGGTATTCAGTTTTGGTATTCAGTTGTCTACTGGTTATAAACTTGCCTACCGGTGTGTTGCAGATTGTAATGGCTCAGTGTCATTTTGAAGTCAAGTTTACAGAAGCGCTTTTTAAAAATATCATCAGTGTAAAAAGAACTTGATTGCTAAAGAGGAGTACTACAAGACAACTGAAGACCTGAAAACAGCTGCCAGGGATCCATTTTCGAAGTCTCGTCATGGATACTACATTCTCAAGAAGTAAGATTTTATTATCTCTTATTATCGTTTCCGTACATTCTTGAACTGAAACAGTCAGCTGGTACAAGTAGATATTTTGACACAATAGCTTAGATTTCTTGTGAATGTACCTATTTATCATGAGAAATTAAGCATTACTGATTAGTGCAACTATGAAATATCTAATGAATTTAATATCTCATTCATTTTTTATGAAATTATTATTTCAAAAATTACAAACATATATCATGTATTCATAGAATTACAAACAACAATAAAAATAAAACATTACTATCTGCAGAACTTTGTTTGAAAACCCCAATGTAACCACGGACTCATAATTCAGATTTTGCAATCACACACACATATGTATGAAGTTCTTCAGTGGGGAGACTTGGAGAAGCTGATCAAGAAACGCGCAACAGCTGAAGAACCAACACACTTTATTATGTCAGTATTGAGGATACTTATGACATCATCAAGAGGGCACATATTGCAACAGGTCATGGTGGCCGTGACAGAATGAAAGCTCATCTTGCATCAAAGGATGCAAACATCACTAAAGAATCTTTAGAGATGCTTAAGTCTTACTGCATTGTCTGCCAAGAAAAACGGAAGCGTCCGAAGGCTACTGGAGTTGTTGTAAAGCCTATTTTAAGCAGCGATCTCAGTTTTCGGGGCCAGGTTGATCTGGTAGACATGCAGTCATCTCCCCAAGCTGTGTAATGAGGACACCAATTTTCCAGCCATTTCACGTAATAGCTGAATAATTTAGTCGTTTCACGAAGTGACCGAGTGAAATGGTCATTTCGTGAAACGACTGAAATTTCCAGGCATTACATGAAATGGCTATATATATATATATATATATATATATATATATATATAATATATATATATATATATATATATATATCATATATATATAAGCTAATACCACAGGAAAATAATAGTCGGAAACCCAAGCGCTTTCGTCTTTACTCAGACATCATCAAGGAGTTAAATCCTTGACTATGCCTGAGTAAAGACGAAATCGCTTGGATTTCTGACTATTATTTTCCTGTGGTATTCGCTTATTTATGAAGTCCACGTGCATCTACAGTGATTTTTTAAGCATATATATATATATATATATATATATATATATATATATATATATATATATATATATATATATATATATATATTTATGAATAACTTGATCACGAAGTATATAAAACGTGATGCTATGTATAAATAAAGGTTTTTTGCCACGAAGGAAAAAATGAAAAAGCGAGATAGCCAAGTACTTTCGGTCCTGTTCGGACCCTTTACTGAGGCAAACTGATTTTACATAGGACAACATAGTCAAAAGAAGGCTTAATATCCAAACTGACACTACAAGATTAGCATTAAGGGCGATTTACTCTACAGAAAGGAGGAAACACCTGAGGGTAGCCACACCTTGGGGGACACACGCAGTAAACAAGTTATTCTTCCAGAAAACAGTACATTTTGAAAAAAACACGGAAGCATATACAATTTAATATCATGAAATTTACACAAATTTTCCCAAAAAATTATTATTAATGAAAAGACAAAAGAAAATATAAATATATATCGAGCAAGAGAAAGAGGGAGCGAGAATATCGAACCAGAGAGAGAGAGAGAGAGAGAGAGAGAGAGAGAGAGAGAGAGAAATAATAACTATATACATGTGGGACTAATTTATTAGTAGTTCATTTATTTTAAGGTCCTTCATAAACATCTTACAAATATATGGGTCCAAATGGTACATTCCCAGACTAAGATTTAGGTTGGTTTTATTAGTGATTTGTATAATTGCCGATTCCAGTAAATTTCTTGAAACATAATCATTAGATCTAGCAATTACCGAGGTATCACCCCAATTAATACAATGAGATTTTTCACTCAGATGGATAAACAGTGCATTTGAAGTCTGGGCTGTTCTAACTGAATACATATGCTGCTTAATACGTACACATAAATTTTTACTTGACTGACCAACGTAAAACGATGGGCAATCCTTACAAGGAATTTTGTAAATGATGTTATTTGTTACAAGACTATTCTTAATTAGCATATCTTTAATGGTATTGTTATAAGAGAACACTACATTACCATTAAACGATTTAAATATTGATTTTATGGTTTCAAATCCACGAAAGTAAGGTAAGCTAAGTACATTTTTAGGCATATCTTTTTCATTAATAGCAACACTATAAAACTTTTTGTGAGATTTTTGGTAACATAAATCAATTAAATGTGGTGGGTAGCAGATATCATTTCCTATCTTTTTTATGTATTCTATTTCTTGGTCAAGATATTGTGGACTCGTGATACGCAAAGCGCATAGGAACATATAAGAAAAAATTGAAATTTTAATATTATGATGATGACCAAAATAGAAATGTACATATGTTAAATTATTTGTGGGTTTTCTATAAATACTGAATTTGCATTAGAAAGATTCTCTATGTATTAATACATCTAGGAAAGGGATGACATTGTTATTTTCGATTTCAATAGTGAATTTTATGGATGGCACTAAATTATTCAATTTAGACAGTAAATTATTTACATCGATACCAACAGGTAAGACTACTAAGATATCATCGACATATCGGTACCATTTTAAGGGGACAAGTGTGATATTCGGGAGGTGTTGTCTCTCAAAAAATTCCATATATAAGTTTGAAAGGAGAGGTGATAGAGGGTTACCTAAACCTTAGTCTGGGAATGTACCATTTGGACCCATATATTTGTAAGATGTTTATGAAGGACCTTAAAATAAATGAACTACTAATAAATTAGTCCCACATGTATATAGTTATTATTCTCTCTCCTCTCCTCTCTTCTCTCTTCCTCTCACTCTCTCTCTCTCTCGTCTCTCCTCTCTATTCTCTCCTCTCTCGCTCTCTAAGCTCTCTCTCTCTATGTTCGATATTATCTCTCCCTCTTTCTCTTGCTCGATATATATATTTATATTTTCTTTCGTATTTTCATTAATAATAATTTTTTGGGAAAATTTGTGTAAATTTCATGATATTAAATTGTATATGCTTCCGTGTTTTTTTCAAAATGTACTGTTTTCTGGAAGAATAACTTGTTTACTGCGTGTGTCCCCCAAGGTGTGACTACCCTCAGGTGTTTCCTCCTTTCTGTAGAGCAAAATCGCCCTTAATGTAAATCTTGTAGTGTCAGTTTGGATATTAAGCCTTCTTTTGACTATGTTGTCCTCTGTAAAATCAGTTTGCCTCAGTAAAGGGTCCGAACAGGACCGAAAGTACTTGGCTATCTCGCTTTTTCATTTTTTCCTTCTTGGCAAAAAACCTTTATTTATTATATATATATATTATATATATATATATATATATATATATATAGATACATATATATATATATATATATATATATATATATACCTATATAAAAATATATATATATATATATAATGTATATATATATATATATATATATATATATATATAACATATATATTATATATATATATATATATATATATATCGATTATATATATATATATATATATATATATATATTAATATATATTTATATATAATATATATATATAATATATATATATTATTTATTAAAATCTATATTATATAATATATATATTATGATTTATATATACTATATATATATATATATGTATATATATACATATATATATATTGTATAGATATATATATATATATCATATATCTATCATTATATATTATATATTTATATTATATATATATATATATATAAATATATATATATAGATATATTTATATATATCCTAATACATATATATACTAATATATAATTATATATATATATACCGTTAATATCTAATATATTATATATATTATATATATATATCTATCATATAGGATATATAGATATATATATATATCTCTATACATATATAGATATATTATCT
>NC_061091.1:28725211-28750211 GCF_015104395.2 Macrobrachium nipponense
TTGCACACTTAATAGATAAATTTCTAACGTTTAAAATACAGTCAAACAATCAAAACTGATGTAGGGTGTTTATTGCAAGTTACATTAATTTCTAAAAACATTCCAAACACATGATATTTATGTACGAATGAGAAAATGGCAAAAAATACCAAGATACGATCTGAAATATTACTTTTGAAAAAAATGATTACATTTCCTTAAACTGAATTCAGATTTTAACGATCTGAAATATTACTTTTGAAAAAAAAAAATGATTACATTTCCTTAAACTGAATTCAGATTTTACATCTATTTTTAACTAATTTTCAGAAATTTTACAATTCTGAATTAATGAGAAAGCAGAAAACACGATATAAAAATGACTGCAGAAAAAATCTTTATGAAACCTTAAACTGATTGAAGATTTTATAAACTTTTGTCAATAAAATAAAAAGCATCGTGGGTGAAGTAGGCTATTATAGTATTAGGTAAACATATCACTTTTCACATTTTCTTCGTCAGTGCTCAGGATAACGTGGGTGTTAGTTCTCGAGAATTTCTGTAAACAGAGGCCCTTAGACTAGTCACCTGTCACTTATTGTTATTCACAAGATCGCGTAGGCAGTAAACCAACGTCTGTTTTCGATGTAAGTGAAATTTAATCTTAGGTAGGTTAGGTTAAGCATAATGTTTTTTGAGTAAATTCCAATTCTATGGCATCAGAAAAATCCTGTAATCACAGACGTCATTCTAAAGAATAAGAATTTGTTGTTTGAGCTAATGTCAGTTTCAGGACGCCAGGAAAATGTCTAGTTTCAGACGTTAACCTTAGGAAATTTGCCAAGTTTCTAGTAAAAGTATATAAAAACAATAAATATAAATTGCAGCAAGAGATTAATTTCAATATCACCTACCATTTTTCTGCCCAAGAGATGAACCACAAATCAGCCTTGATTCTGTAGTCTAAACATTTTTAGGTAATCTAATGTTAAATTGTGTTTGTGAGATTAATAACATTTATCTAGTTCCTGAAACCTGCAGCGAAAAAAAGAAAGTGAGATAATACATACACAGTTATTTAATAATATATATATATATATAGTAATAATTATTATTATATTAAAAATTATATAATTTATATATATATAATATACAATACCTATATATAGATATTATATATATATATATATATATATATCTAATTATATCTTATAATATATATATCTAATATATATATATATCTATATATCATATATATATATATATCTCTATTATATAATAATATAAATAAACTATATATATATATATATATATATTATATAGATTAATATTATTAAGATAAGATATCATATATATATATCTATATATACTATCATATATAGATACTATAATAGATTACATATATATATTATATAATATATATATAGATATATATGTATATATATATATATATATAATATATTATATATATATATATATATATATATATATATATATATATATATATATATATATATATATATATGTGTGTGTGTGTGTGTGTGTGTGTGTGTGTGTGTGTGTGTATGTGTGTGTGTGAGAGAGAAGAGAGAGAGAGAGAGAGTATTCTTACTCAAAACACTGTCTTTTAAGTGTGACGAAATTGGTCACTAAAAATAAAAATAAAAAATAAAAACATTTAATGACATTCTTCCATAATACATTACTATCATAATTCCTCAATGTTATTAAAATTCCTGTTTTTTTTTATTGCCGAACCTGTCAATATCAGTATCCTGCTGACGTAAGTAAAAAGTTTATGATAATATTCCCATTACCAGATCAATGGCTGCCCACGCGGGAAAAGATGATGAAATATTCACAGCCAAAGTTATAAATAAGATTGGGCAACTAAGAGAGAGAGAGAGAGAGAGAGAGAGAGAGAGAGAGAGAGAGAGAGAGAGAGAGAATTTTCATACGAAACGTTATGCAGTGCCAAATCAGTAGTCTACAGCAAATAAGACGGTATACTTCTGAAGTTAATGCAAGATTATTTCTTAACTTTTTGTAAAACCAAAGTATTTTTTCCGTTTTGTAAAGCATAAAATTATATTTCTTTTTTTGCAAAACCAATCATTTTTCCCTCTTTGTAAAAACCAGAAAGATTTTCCCTTTTTATAAAACTAATTTTTTTCCTTTTGTGCAAAACCAAAAAAAATTTTCTTCTTTGTAAACAAGATAAGTTTTCCCCTTTAGTAAAACCTAATTTTTTCCCCTTTTCGTAAAACCAAATTTTTTCCCCTTTTGGTAAAACCAAAAGTTTTTTCCCTTTTTGTAAAACCAAAAATTTTCTCCCTTTTTGGTAAAACCAAATTTTTTCCCTTTTTCGTAAAACCAAGTTTTTCCCCTTTTTTGTAAAACTAAAAATTTCTCGCTTTTTTGTAAAACCAATTTTTTTCCCCTTTTTGTAAAATCAAAAGTTTTTTCCGTTTTTGTAAAACCAAATGATTTTTCCCTTTTTGTAAAAGCAAAGTATTATCTAAAAAAACATTTAATATTTGGCTATAAAAGCAAAGAGTTTATGAAAATTATAGAATTTATTTGTGGTAAAAATTCAAAAACAAATTCATAAACTACTGATAATTAACATAGTGAAAATATTAGTCACTAAATCTGTCTAATAATATAAGGTTCCTATGGAGAGACTAACTGAAAAGAATATAATTATTAATGTGCTTCATTTTTAGAATATTTGTATTTATCTTTACATAAAAAAAAGCAGCACTGACCTTAAAACAGAAACTTAAAACTATTTAACACTAAAACAAAAAAAAAAAAATGACAAACTTGAATGTGGAGACCATCTTAGTCTCCCCAAACTTTATTCATTACACGAAAGAGCTATAAGATTAATTTAATAATACCCATTATTTGTAAAGGAAGGACTTAATAGCCATTATTTTCTAAGGATACACCATCTTCATGAGTGATAGGAAGGCCACAATTATAAAGAAGGTAGATTTTTCCAAAGGCCACTGATATTAAGAAGTTTGAGAAAAACTTGCGATGATTCACTTGTCGTTCAGAAATTCTCTCTCTCTCTCTCTCTCTCTCTCTCTCTCTCTCTCTCTCTCTCTCTCTCTCTCTCTCTGACTTAAGAAGTTTTAATGTCAGAGTAAAGGGCAATAATATTTTTTTCAACCAGGACGTTTTATCTATCTATTTATTTATCTTTCTCTCTATCTATCATATATATATATATATATATATATATATATATATATATATATATATATATATATATATATATATATATATATACATATATATATGTGTGTGTGTGTGTGTGTGTGTGTGTCAATTCATATCACATCAGCGCTGGCCGAGTGGGTAATGATGTCACTGAAGTCCTGATTTCTCCTCTGTGCGCTGGTTCGAATCCACGAGAGGACGAAATTATTGTCAACCAAAAATTCCCATCCGGTTAACATACATTTATGAAATTCTTCAATTCCGAGGTAGAGCGAATTGGATATTAAATATATAAGTTAGACAAGTTTTCTGAAATCTTGCAGAACAAAACTAATGGAAATAATTCCAAAACTTGCAAAATAATAGTAATTACGGACCCCAAAAAATTAAATAGATACAGTTAATCCAAATATGGCTAATCTAATCAAAAGAATTATAGGAAGTATAATTATATCTTTAGACGCTGAAACCATATTACCAAGAAAACAGCTTCAAGAAACTACTGTGTAATCCCTAAAGAATTTTAAACCTCTAAATTCAAATTACCTAAAAAAAAAAAAAAAAATAAAATAAAAAATAAATAAAAGCTATAAATAAAATTTCAGACAAAATGACCTAATTAAACTTGCAGCGCAGCGAAAAGAGTATCACGTTTAGTTAACAAACAAAAAAGCTACATATAAACTAAACAAAAACTACGTGAAAGCTAAATGGAAACTAGTCACTCACAGTCTTAATGACCTAATCAAGTTTCTATAACAATTAAGCGAATATTAAAGTTTGGTGAAATACAAATTACTTATTAGAATTCGACACAAAATAATAGAGTAAATTGTTAGTAAGAGAGTTACGGTTGATACCTCTGTGTATAAATGTGAGTGAGATTCAATTTTTGTACTTCAGAGGAGAAGTGTAGAAGTGGAATGTTTTTCATGTGTAGGTATATGTATATATATATATATATATATATATATATATATAGTATATATATATATATATATATATATATATATCACATTACCGTGATTCATGTACATACATCGAGCTACAATGTCCTTTAATATCTAATTCGCTCTACCTCGAATTAATAGATTTTCATATATGCTTAACCGAAGGGGAATTTTTTACATGATAATAGATTTGCCTGGTCCCAGGCGTGAACCCAAGAAGCCATTCAAATCCAGGTCGACAGTGGAAGCTTTTACCTACCCCACCACCGCGAGAGGCTATAAGTTTATGTCGTCTCTCAGCCTCAAATACCTTTCGCGCTTAGGTAATTCGTTGGTTTGGAGACAACATCAACCCACCTCGACTCCGGTAGCGTTGTAGTACTTAAGACAGCACGTAGCCATTATATAAGGTAGAGCGAATTAGATATTAAAGGACATTGTAGCTCGATGTATATATATATATATATATATATATATATATATATATATATATATATATATATACATATATGGTTGTTTCAATTTTTCATAAGTAATTCTTAAGAGACTGACTATGGCTTAGGAATAAAGCTGAAACCGGTTAGGGTTTGCAACTAGCTTTTCATTTCACTGCTGGAAAGTTTGATGGACATGTAAATATAATAGGTACATATATATATCAAACTTAACCACAGTAAAACTAAACCTAGTTGCAAACCCTAACCAGTTTCAGATTTATTCTTAAGCCATTGTCATTCTCCTAAAAATTACTTAGAAAAAAATCAAAACTGACCATAAATGACTGTTATATATTCCAATGACGTCATTCGTTGTATTACACACAAAAATAATCAGTCAGAAATATCTCCATGATGTTTCACTCATGGTCACTGCTTAAGGCCTCTTAGATTATCAGTTATAAAACCTATTTTTATTCATATGTATATCCAAAGGATTTTATTTATTTTTTTATTTATTTCTGAACAGATTACCCAGATTACCATCATGTGTTCATAAAAAAAAACAGATAAAAAAACGTGTTTATTTAAAGCACAAGATAATAACACTTGCTTATTTCAAAATAAATAAGATACAAATTCGTGATATTTTAAAATAAACAAGATAAAAACTTATTTAAAAACATACAAGATATAAACACTTGGTTTAAGAAATATAAACACGATACAAAGCTTGTATATTTAAAAACAAACAAGATACAAAATTTGTTTATTTAAAAATTAACAAGAAACAAAGTCGGTGTTTATCTAGAAATAAACCAGATACAAAACTTGTTTATTTAGAAACAAACAAGACACAAACACTTGTTTATAAAAAATAAATAAGATACAAAACCTGTTTATTTAAAAATAAAAATAAACTAGATACAATTGCGTGTTTATTACGAAAAATAAAAGACATAAAATTACGTGTTTATTACGAAAAAAACGACATACATTTAAGTGTTTGTTAAGAAAAATGAATAAGATAGAATTAGGTGTTTATTAAGAAAATCAAACTATATAATATTGCGTGTTTTTTTGAAAAAATAAGCAAGATACAATTACTGGTTTTATTACGCGAAATAAACGACATACAATTACGTGTTTATTAAGAAAAATAAACAAGATACAATTCCGTGTTTGTTAATAAAAATAAATAATATACAGTGACGTGCATATTACGAAAAATAAGCGACGTACAATTACGTGTTTATTAAGAAAAGTAAACAACGTAATTATTGTTTTTTACGAAAATTAAACATGATACAATTGCGTATTTATTAAGAGAAAAAGATACAGTTACATGTTTATTACGAAAAATAAACAAGACAATTACGTGTTATAAAGAGAAATAATCAAAATACAAATATTTGTTTTTTTGAAAAAATAAACAAGATACAACTATTTCTTTTTTTAAATAAACAAGACACAATGACGTGTTGATTAAGAAAATTAAATAAAGAC
This sequence comes from Macrobrachium nipponense, assembly GCF_015104395.2. Lineage (NCBI taxonomy): Eukaryota > Metazoa > Arthropoda > Malacostraca > Decapoda > Palaemonidae > Macrobrachium > Macrobrachium nipponense. The sequence goes on from NC_061091.1 coordinate 28,731,315, forward strand.
ACTAATACTTTTTTTAAATAAACAAGATACAATGATGTATTAAGAAAAATAAACAAGATAGGAATACTTTTTTTTTTTAAATAAAAAAGATACGATGACGTTTTGATTAACAGAAATAAAGAAGATATATACAATCACGCGTTTGTTAAAAAAAGAAAGAAAATGACAGCTTCGAAAGCAAATGGGGGATTACGGCTTCCGTAATTGAATTACGAGAGCAATCACGGTTATCGATTATCAGCCAATCAACTTTTTTCGCAACACGCTAATTATCACATTAATGTAATCTACGAGTGATGACTGCTAATTCAATAAATATCATTGATTTTATTTAGGTGATTACAAGGAGATATTACTTTCATTTTTTGTTTAATTGCTGTTTTCATGACTCTCTCTCTCTCTCTCTCTCTCTCTCTCTCTCTCTCTCTCTCTCTCTCTCTCTCTCTCTCTCTGCCATTTTCATATCATATTAAAGTCTGTTACTCTCTACCAATTTCTGCGAGATATGAACACTCACTCTCTCTCTCTCTCTCGTTCTGCCATTTTCATATCATATTAATGTCATATTAAAGTTCGTTACCCTCCACTAATTTCTATGAGATATAAACTTTCTCTCTCTCTCTCTCTCTCTCTCTCTCTCTCTCTCTCTCTCTCTCTCACACACACACACACACACACACACATACATACACACCTCGTTGCTAAAAATAAAAATTCAATAGACTATTGACGGAGAAAAGCTCTCGTTTCATCGATGAGAAGGACGATTGAAGATGTCTCCTTTTTTTATGAATTTATAGACAATGATGATGGTCCCAGAAAATTCATCTATTTATGTGATTATATAGATTTGCAAATTGTTCTTGAAAAGTGAATTGATTAATGAGCTTTTACAACACATACGTCTTTCCTTGTTCAGATAAATGAATGGAATTCTTACAAGTAACTAAATTTATAGTTTATGAAGCAATTTCTGCCTCTGGCAAAAGCGAATCTCATCAGTTGATCAATACTGCAATGGGAAATTGTTCACCGGCTTCCGTGAATAATCCAGATTACATTAAGTCTTCCATAATTACTGAACCATCTATGCTATTATATAGATATGCTTCTTGCTCTTGTCCTTGAAAATAAATCTATGAAATTATATAGATATGTTTCATGTTCTTACAAAGTGAATTAATGAATGATATTCTACTGTACAGATATGTTTCCTAGTCCCAAAAAGTAATCAAATTTTATAAGTGAAAATATTCCAGAATTCATGAAGTAATTTCTCTCTGGCAAAACCGAACGTCTATACTAGATCAATACAGGAATGTAAAATTGTCCAACAAATTTCAAAAAAATAATTCTGATCAGATTAAACGTTTAATAATTACTGAACCAGACTCACGTTAGCCTCAGCTCCAAGGCTGGACTCTGGTAATGAAGGTTTAATTGCACTGGGGGAGGAGGGTCACCTAGTAATGAATTTCGTGTAATCACATCATGTTGTAAACAAGTTGGTCTCTTTTATAAGATCGCTTTTGGTCATAATTCCAACCGTATCTCAGCTAAATTCATCCTGTTGGATTTTTATTTACAATCAGCTCATTATTTGTTAAATTAATTCTATTGATTTTTTTTAATCAGCTGCATTATTAGTTAAATTAATCCTGTTGTTTTTTTTTGTCTGAAATCAACTGAATTATGTGCTAAATTAATCAAGTTGGATTTTTGCCTGAAATCAACTGAATTATTTGTTAAAAATTAATCCTGTTGGATTTTTTCTGAAATCAATTGAATTATAGGTTAAATTAATATTGTTGGATTTTGTCTAAAATCAACTGAATTATTGGTTAAATTAATCCTTTTGGGTTTCTGTCTGAAATCAACTAAATTATTTGTTGATTTAATTCTGTTGAATATTTGTCTGATATCATTAGAATTATTTGCTGCATTTTTGTCTTATAACTGAATTATTTGTTAAATTAATCCTGTTGAATTTTTGTCTGAAATCAACTGAATTGTTTGTATTGGTAGAATTTCTTAAACTCAACCACACCTCTGATAAATGAATCCTATTGGATTTTTTGTCTGATATTGATTATATTATTTGTCTTGGGGACCAAGTAATAACTTTTGTATAATTTCATCTTGCTGGAAATAAGTTTTGTACCAACACCTTTGGGTATAAACAACTGCATGTAAGTTAAAGGAAACCGGATGATTATTTTTCTCAAATCAACAAAATTCTTTTTTTCTGGTTGAATTTCTTAAACAAAAATGTGCTTCTGTTAGAGGAATCCTGTTGAATTGCCGTCTGAAATCAACTGAATTTCACAATTCAGGAAGCCATTTGCAATGTATTTCTATTCTATAGCTTTAGATATCATTACCGTTATTCGCGTAATAATGTTCGTTGAATCATTTGTACCATTTGTTAATTTTATAAATAAAATTTTATTTCAAGTCAGTGATCATTTTGACTTGACACTGATAACAAAGGGTTTTGGCTTGAACCAGTTAAATGTTATCACACAGCAGTTAATAACATCGATAACGAAACGGTTTTGCCTTGAACCAGTTCAATGTTTTCACACAACAGTAAATGACATCGATAACAAGAGAATTTTGGCTTATACCAGTTAATTGCTAACATATAACAGTTAATAACATTGATAACAAAAGAGATATGACTTGAACCAGTTAAATATTATCACACAATAGTTAATAATATCGAAAGCAAAAGGGTTTTGGCTTTAACCAGTTGAATGGCAGCGCACAATGGTTAACGATAATGATAACAAAATGATTTTGTCTTAAACCAGTTAAACGTTATCGCACAGTTAAATGTTATCACACAGTTTATAACATCAATAACAAAAGGGTTTTGGATTTACCAAGTTGAATGATATCAGTTAACAGTAAATAACATTAATAACAAGAGAAATTTCGTTTGAACCAGTTAATTATTAACACATAAGAGCTAATAACATTGATAAGTGAATTTTGGCTTGGACTAGTTCAGTGACATCACACAACAGTTAATAACATCAATAACAAAACGGGTTTGGCTTGAACCAGTTAAATGTTATCACACAGCAGCAGATAACATTAATAACAGGAGAATTTTGTCTTGAACCAGTTAGCTGCTAGCACATAACAGTTAATAACAAGAGAATTTTGGCTTGGACCAGTTAATTGTTAACACATGACAGTAAATAGCATTAATAACAAAAGAATTTTGGCTTGAACTAGTTAATTGTTAACACATAACAGTTAATAACATTGGTAACAAGAGAAATTTGGCTTTAACCAGTTGATTGATATCACATAATAGTAAATAATATCGATAACAAGGGAAATTTCGCTTGAGCCAGTTGTTAACATATAACAGTTAAAAACATTGATAACAAGAGAATTTAGCTTGAACTATTTCAGTGATATCACACGACTGTTAATAACATTGATAACAAAAGGGTTTCAGCTTGACTTAATTAAATGTTATCACATAACAGTAAATAACATTAATCACAAGAAGCATTCCAAACACGTTATTCTTATGTCAAGATTCCTCAGTCACGCTGACATCAACCGCGGTGACTCTTAAAGCAGACTGTTGATGCTTCGTCTTAATGTCAGTTGCGTGGGACTTCGAGATAACGGCTGAGTGACGTCAGCAGCTGGTGCACGCAGTTCGTAGCTGATGTCAATTTTAAAGCCATCACTTTCTCCCTCCTCACATCAAGAGTAATTTTATTGCTTTCTGTTCTTTTCTCTTGTTCCTTTCACACATTTTCTTAACTCGGTTTGAGAGGATGAAATTTAAGCTGTCAAGTCAAGCACTTGGTGGGCTCTTTTTGAGGCCATTCAAGGGTTAAGACGGTGGATAGAGTGAGTTTGAGTGGTTGGACAGCAAAACTGACGAAAGGAAGCGGAAACGTTGATAAAGTAAAAGGCTAAAATGTGCGCCTATGATTATTTTAACCTAGGATTTGCATAATTGAATGGATATCTCCATACAGCTGATTAGAGCATTCAAGTTTGATATTATTAAGGAACTCGGAATTCGAAGATAGAATTTAAGCCAAAGGCCAAGCGCTGAGACCTAAAAGGGATAGTGAGAGTAAAGGAGGTTTTAAAAGTGTGACAGGAAGAAACGCTTTTGCAGTGGAACAATGAAACTATGGGGTCGAAGAGAACCTTAAGTAACGCCTACAGTGGTTATGATTAGGGTCATGCAATATTGAATTTCATATAAAAAAGTGACACACACAAAGAAATGTTGAATTACGTCTCGCAGACAACCACTTTTATAAGACACTGAATGTGCATTCCCTAATTTTAATAATTTCCTTCAAGTTTAAAAAAAGTGTGTGTGTGACAGATTTCAGGTAGGATAATTAAACATTCTCACAGTTACTGCAAGGGAAACTGTATCATTTCAAAATAAAGATGACACTTGAGAGTTTTCAACCCAAGTTAGAATACCCCCAGTTGCAATAATAGCAACAAAAGATACATTGGAACTAGGGCAGAGAGGAAAGGTGGGCTATTAAGGTCAGATTGTGACTTGTGTAATCACAGACGATCTTCAATTACCACAGCATTCTATAAGGATTTAAAAAGTTGGGGCGGGGGTCTACGTAGATAATTTACGATCTCTCTCTCTCTCTCTCTCTCTACACACACACTTATGCACACTACTCCACTGTAGACTTCATCCTGCCATGCAAGAAATTTATGAGCTCTCTCTCTCTCTCTCTCTCTCTCTCTCTCTCTCTCTCTCTCTCTCTCTCTCTCCAGACACTTATATGCACATTACATTACAAGTTTTTCCGACTGTACTAAGTGCCCCTCAGCCTTACAACAAATTCATGAACTGTGTGTGTGTGTGTGTGTTTCAATACTGTGATGTTTCTTAAAATAATTATTATAAACACCCACTTATGTTTCAGTACCGAGGTGTTCCTTACAATAATTATCAATGCCATCTGATGTATCAGCACTGTGATGTTTCCCATGAAAATTACAATTGTCCTTTTGGGTTTCAATATTGTGATGTTTCTCATAATAATTGCAAACACTTTCTGCTGTTTCAATATTGTGACGTTTCTCATAATATTTACAAAAACTCTTTAAGGTTTCAATACAGTAATGTTTCTCATAATAATTAATTACAAATACTTTCTGAAGTGTCAATGCTGTAATGTTTCTCATAATAATTATAAAAACTTTGTTTCTATACTGTAATGTTTCTCGTAAAAATTACAAAACCCACTGACGTCTCGATACTGTAACGTTTCTCATGATAATTACAAACACTGACGTTTTGATAATGTAATATTTCTTATAAAAGTTACAAACAATCTCTGATGTGTCAGTAACGTAATATTTCTCATAATATTTACAAACACTCTGGTATTTTAATATTGCAATGTTTCTCATAATAATTATAAACACTCCCTAATGTTTCAATACTGCAGTGTTTCTCGTAATAATTACAAACACTCTTTGATGTTTCAATACTGTAATGTTTCTCATAATGATTATAAACACCTTCTGGAAACCTCAGGCTACAAAGAAATCTGCTCTTACCAAGGAACGAAAAAAAGGACGGGTCGTTTTGCATCAAACTGACCTTGAAAGGATTCGTTCACTGTCCTGTCGTGAGTTCGTGCCCGTTCGTGCATGTGCGCCTTTGCACGTCTTTGAGTAAAATAAGACTTCTCAGTAAAGGACATAAAGAGACTGAATTCATTGAAAGTTTTCTTTTTCTTTTTGCCTCTTTTCATTTAAAAGCACTTTGGGCTTGTTCCTGGAACATGTTTGATATCGGCCGTTTCTCCCCCATTCAGAATACATTCTCTCTCTCTCTCTCTCTGTATATATATATATATATATATATATATATATATATATATATATATATATATATATATATATATATATATATATAATATATATATATATGTGTGTGCGTGTGGTGTGTGTATATATATATATATAATATATATATATTATATAATATATATATACACACACACACACACACACACACACACACATATATATATATATATATATATATATATATATATATATATATATACATATGTAGATATATATATATATATTATTATATATATATATTATATATATATTATATATCATATATATATATTAATATATATATATATATATATATATTATATATATATATTATATATATAATAATATATCTATATAGTTATATTATATATATATATATATATATATATATATACTATATATTATATATATATATTATATATATAAATATCTATATATATATATATATATATATATACATATATATATATATACATATATATATATATATATATATATACATATATATATATGACATATATATATATGTTTATATATATACATTATATACTTTCTGCAATGTTCTTAATTATCTATCTTGAAAAACCTAGTAAATTCAAAATCGATCCATTTATTCGACTGTAAACCGATTGAAAAACACAAATAAAGACTGACCTAATTCTTTGGTCACGAGGATAATAATTGTATTTATACTCGTTTAAAAGCTTTTTTTTTTCTTATAATAAATTTAAACCTGTGTATCTTCATAATCTCTGTTAATCCTTTAAAAACTCTTTGAAAGCCAAACCAGCCTTTCCATTTGGCTTTAAACCGATTGAAACCAGTGATAACTGCTGACCTAGTTCCTAGTTCCTCTCAAGAGTTAGATAACGATGCATTCGTTCAAAAGCTCCCCCTTTTTTTAGGGGGGTGTGACGGTTGGGGGGTGGGTAAACACAAACCTCCAGAATTGAACTGAGGGGAGTAATTAGGATCGTCAACAGCACCAGCAGTAGTTGAGGCATGAGAGATGGAGGCGTTGAAGCGAGCTGTCAATACGTTTATCTTGCCCCAGAGAGAGAGAGAGAGAGAGAGAGAGAGAGAGAGAGAGAGAGAGAGAGAGAGATTCAGTATGTATTAAATGAAAAATAGTTTAGAAATGAAGTAGTTATATTTTTATTTTAAGAGAGAGAGAGAGAGAGAGAGAGAGAGAGAGAGAGAGAGAGAGAGAGAATTTGTCTGTCATTTTCAGTTATTTTTACCTCTCATCCGCCTCCCATCTGTCAAGCAATTAGCACCAATAGACTACATTTAAAATTTGAATCAAATATGCCCAAAAATGAGAAAGTTACATTCTGGCAGGATAGAAGTAATACCTTTTTTAAGGTGGTTATGTATGTTTTTAAGGAGATGAAATTAGCCTATGTTCGAACCCTATGTTAGCTTAACCTCTGTCCCAAATTGCATACTGCTCAGTTCACTGCTGTAGATGTTCACTTGGTACAGACAAACAAACAAACAGACTCATTTTCCCATTTATATAATAGATACCAGCACTGAAAATTATTTTGTTAAACTTTCAATTCTTGAGAGAGAGAGAGAGAGAGAGAGAGAGAGAGAGAGAGAGAGAGAGAGAGAGAGAGTGTATCAATATTCCTCAAAGGTACGAATACTAAAAAGCACTTTTGGTCGACACCTTGAGAGAGAGAGAGAGAGAGAGAGAGAGAGAGAGAGAATCAGTTATTCATCAAATGCACAAACACTTTGAAAATGACTTTTGGTCGACACTGAGAGAGAGAGAGAGAGAGAGAGAGAGAGAGAGAGAGAGAGAGAGAGAGAGAGAGAGAGAATCAGTTATTCATTAAATGCACAAACACTTTGAAAATGACTTTTGGTCGACACTTAGAGAGAGAGAGAGAGAGAGAGAGAAAATATCAGTACTCATCAAATGAAATGTACAGACATTTTGAAAAATGACTTTAAGTCGACATCTTGAGACAGACAGACAGGCAGAGATGGCGGGGGTGGGGGGTGCGGTGGGGGGGGGTTGGGGGGCGCAGTATGTGTATTTCAGTATTCATCCAACGTACCAAGAGAGGAAAATCAACGTGGCGTAATTTTCATAGAAAATTACTTTCCCTTGAAATGACTTCTTTCAATTCTATGTAGGATCTGGAGGACTCAGAAAAGGACTTCGTTACGGGAACATTCACCCGGCGTGTAATTTAAAGCCAGCCTGTATATAATGTTTGTTCAATGGGTAACAGTTTCTCTCTCTCTCTCTCTCTCTCTCTCTCTCTCTCTCTCTCTCTCTCTCACGCACACACATGCGTACTCGTACTAATGTAAATTTATACATTCAATTCATATAATTTTGTAGAAATTAATATTGAATAACTCTCTCTCTCTCTCTCTCTCTCTCTCTCTCTCTCTCTCTCTCTCTCTCTCCAAGTACATAGGAATGCATATAACAGACGTATATAACAGTCCTGGTCATTCACTTCACTTCTTCATTATGACAGCTTACGTCAAGAGAGTGGGGGTGAGAGGGGGAACCATTTCATCAGAGCATCTAATTTAGCGTGTAAGTGTTTAAGATAAATACCTTCCTAGTTTATTTAATTGTTTTATTAGAAAACTTAATCTACAATTTAAGTCGCCGAAAAAGAACGAACCTTTCCATACAAACTTTTTTTATGCAAATTTCAGGTCACCAAAAACTTTTCATACAATTATAGGTTACCAAAGAACGAAACTTTTCATACAATTAGAGGTCACCAATAAACGAAACTTATGCAATTAGAGATAACTAAAAAAGAACCTTTCTCTGCAATTGAGGTCACCAATCTGCAATTTGAGGTCACCAAAATTTACCTTTTTATGTAATTAGAGGACACCAAAAATGAAACTTTCTATGCAATTAGAAGTCACCAAAAACGAATCTTTTTATACATTTTAAGGTCACAAAAAAAATCACCTTTTTGCAATATGATGTCACCAAAATCGAACATTTTTAGGTTTTGAGGTCACCAAAATATTTACTTTTTTGCAATTTGAGGCGACCAAAAACGAACGTTTTTTTTATGCAATTTGAGGTTACTCAAAAACGAACCCTTATCTGTAATATGAGGTTACCAAAAATTTACATTCTTCTGTAATTCGGGGTCACCAAAATGTCACTAAAACGAAATTCTTTATGCAGTTTTAGGTCACCAAATATTTACCTTTTTATGCAATTTGAGGTCACTAAAAACGGAACTTTTTACTCAATTTGAGGTCACCAAAAACGGAACTTTTTATGCAATTTGAGGTCACCAAAAACGGAACTTTTTATGCAATTTGAGGTCACAAAAACGGAACTTTTTATGCAATTTGAGGTCAACAAAAACGGAACTTTTTATGCAATTTGAGGTCACTAAAAACGGATCTTTTTATGCAATTTGAGGTCAACAAAAACGGAACTTTTTATGCAATTTGAGGTCAACAAAAACGGAACTTTTTATGCAATTTGAGGTCAACAAAAACGGAACTTTTTATGCAATTTGAGGTCAACAAAAACGGAACTTTTTATGCAATTTGAGGTCAACAAAAACGGAACTTTTTATGCAATTTGAGGTCAACAAAAACGGAACTTTTTATGCAATTTGAGGTCACCAAAAACGGATCTTTTTATGCAATTTGAGGTCACTAAAAACGGATCTTTTTATGCAATTTGAGGTCACTAAAAACGGAACTTTTTATACAATTTGAGGTCACCAAAAACGAACCTTTTTATGCAATTTGGGGTAACCAAAATCCAACTATTTTATGCGACTTAAAGTCACCAAAAAATGAACTTTTATCTTCAATTTGAGGTCACCAAATATTTATCTTTAATGCAACGAACGTTTTTACGCAATTAGATCTTACTAAATAGCAAGCCTTTATGAAATTTAAGCTCACTAAACATTTAATTTTTGACGTAATTTGAGGTCACCAAAAAGCAAACCTTTTATGCATTTTTAGGTCACATAAAAACGAAAGTTATTATGCATTTTAAGATTACCGAAGACAAACATTTTGTAATTAGAGCTCACCAAAAATCTAATTTTTATGCAAGTTGAGGTCACCGAAAAATGTACCTTTTTATACAATTTGAGATCACCAAAAACGGAACCATTACCTGTAATCTGAAGTCAACAAAAATTTACATTTTTATGCAATTTGAGGTCACCAAAAACGAACCTTTTTATTCAATTTAAGGTCACCAAAAAACAAACCTTACATGCAATTTCAGGTCACCAAAAAACGAGCCTTTTTATTCAATTTAAGGTCACCAAATAACGAAAAATTATCTGAAATCTGAGTTCACCAAAAAACTATGTTTTTATGCAATTTGAGGTCATTAAACGAAAAAAACTATTTATGGAATTTCAGGCCACCAAAAATTACCCTTTTATGCAATCTGAGGTCACTAAGAAACGAACATTTTTATGCAATTTGAGGTAACCAAAAACGAACCTTTTATGCAATTTGAAGTCACTAAGAAACGAACATTTTTATGCAATTTGAGGTAACCACAAACGAACCTTTTATGTAATTTGAAGTCACTAAGAAACGAACATTTTTATGCAATTTGAGGTAACCAAAAACGAACCTTTTATGCAATTTGGGGTCACCAAAAAAACAACCTTTTTGTGTATTTGAGGTTACCAAAAAATTAAATTAACCTTTTTATGCAATTTGAGGTCACCAAAGATGAATCTTTCTTGCAACTTCAATTCACCAGCAAGGAAAGATCCTTTTTATACAATTTGATGTCACCAAAGAACGAGCCTTTTGAAGCAATTTTGATTCACAAGCAAAGAACGAACCTTCTTAGACTTGTCATAATTTGAACCTGAGTAAAAGTTACCACTTTCATCGATAATTTCTAGGGATTAATTGATGAGGAATTACTTACAGAATAATTGATTATCTGTCGAAATAAGCGGATATTTATAGTAAATATGTCTAAACTTGACCTGCCCAGTGAGTTTCCCCAGACCAGAATGTCTATTTCTGAAAAGCAGAAATCATAGAGAGTGGAATAACAGATAATTAGAGACAGATAAACATATCTGTACTTACAAACCTCAGTAATTCAATTCAAGTCATACAAAGTAAGACAAAAGTGAGCAAAAGTATTTACTTAAGTATTCAGTATCTATTGCTTGTAAATTGGATTTTGAAATACTTAATAACTTTGCCTTTGTTTATGACGAAAGTTAGTTTCCCAATTATAAGCAACAGCTTTTTGCTCTGGCATGGCCAAATACTAAGTACCTCATGCTTAGCGCTACCTATCAAGAGAGAGAGAGAGAGAGAGAGAGAGAGAGAGAGAGAGAGAGAGAGATAGAGAGAGAGAGAGAAGAGAGAGAGAGAGAGAAGAGAGAGGAGAGAGAGAGAGAGAGAAGCGGGGAAAGGGGGGGGGGGGGGCGGTGTTCATAACCATTCGAGGTAAGTGCTTACCGTTACGAAATCGCCTTTCAAGTCTGTGGGAGATCCGTATACAGAAAGTGGTTCATTAAAACGACATTCACAGAGCTTCTGTCAGTGGATCATCTTCTAGGTAATTTAAATCCATACCGGGAACAATTACATACATACATATATACATAGGTACATACACATAATGGTACATACTGTCTCCAGTTCTTCTAAGATTTGAGGTGCTATTCAGCAACTGATCTTTAAAGTGGGGAGGAGGAGGAGGAGAGAGAGAGAGAGAGAGAGACCTTACCTTACCTTACAGACCTTACAGTTCGTTCGGGTTGCCCCAGGTCCCTCAGTGTGAGGCACCTCTAATGTCTACCAGAGAGTTGCTAGTACATCTTCCGGTATATTTTGCATCTTCCAATCTTGGATGGTCTGGGATGCAGTTTAGATATTTGTCGAGCTTATTCTTAAACACATCTACGCTCACTCCTGATATATTCCTCAGATGAGCTGGCAACGCATTGAATAGACGCTGCATTATCGATGCTGGTGCGTAGTGGATTAATGTCCTGTGTCCTTTCCTTATTTTTCCTGGTATAGTTTTGGGCACTATTAATCTACCTCTGCTAGCTCTTTCTGATATTTTTAGTTCCATGATATTTTCTGTTATTCCTTCTATCTGTTTCCATGCCTGAATTATCATGTAGCGTTCTCTTCTCCTTTCTAGACTATATAATTTTAATGATTGTAGTCTTTCCCAGTAGTCAAGGTCCTTAACTTCTTCTATTCTAGCTGTAAAGGACCTTTGTACTCTCTATTTTGTGCAATATCCTTTTGATAGTGTGGGTACCATATCATATTGCAATATTCAAGTGGACTACGAACATATGTTTTATAAAGCATAATCATGTGTTCAGCTTTTCTTGTTTTGAAGTGCCGTAACAACATTCCCATTTTTGCTTTACATTTTGCCAAAAGAATTGCTATTTGATCATTGCATACATGTTCCTATTCATCATCACACCAAGGTCTTTAACTGCTTCCTTATTTGTGATTGTCTCATTATTAGGTCCCCTATATGCATATAGCTTTCCTTCTCTGTCTCCATAATTTATTGATTCAAATTTATCAGAGTTAAATACCATCCTATTTTCCTCTGCCCAATCATATACTTTGTTAAGGTCTCTTTGTAGAGCGTTCCTATCTTCATCACAAGTAATTTCTCTACTTATTCTTGTGTCATCAGCGAAACTACTCACTACCGAATCCTTAACATTACTGTCTATGTCTTCAATCATAATAACAAACAGTATTGCAGCTAACACCGTAACTTGTGGCACACCGGATATTACCTTGGTTTCATCCGATTTCTCATCGTTTGCAATAACTATCTGTTTTCTGTTGTGTAAAAATTCTTTTAACCATCTTCCTATTTTATCTACGATATTGTGTTTTCTAATTTTCTTTGCTAATATATTATGGTCTACTTTGTCAAAAGCTTTTGCAAAGTCTAGATATACCACATCTGTTTCATTTCCGCTTTTCATGTTTATGAATATGTTCTCACGGTGGACTAACAGTTGGGTTTGTGTACTTTTTCCGGGTACGAAACCGTGTTGTCCTATATTAAACAAATTATTTTTTATTAAATGTTTCATAATATTTTTCTTCATTACCCTTTCATACACTTTCATAATATGTGATGTTAGACTCACAGGCCTATAATTACTTGCCTCAAGTCTTGATCCACTTTTGAAAGTAGGGGTGCTATATGCTAATTTGTGCTCATCATAAATCTTGCCTGTATCTACACTTTGTCTTAATAATATTGCAAGTGGCTTTGCGATAGAATGAACTACTTTCTTTAACAAAATAGCAGGGATTCCATCAGGCCCTGCAGCAGCTCCATTGTTAATTTCATTAATTGCCTGCACAATATCAGCTTCATTAATTTCTATGTCAGCTAAATATTCACTATTTTCGTCCCTTACTTCTATATCATTATCTTCATTATCTATTCTAGGGGTGAATTCTCTCTTATATCGTTCTGCCAGTATGTTGCAAATTTCCTTTTTTTCATTCGTTAATCTCCCTTCAATTCTCAGAGGGCCTATTTCTATTCTTCTTTTATTCATCTTCTTCGCATATGAGTATAATAGTTTGGGGTTTTGCTTGATATTTAATAGTGTTTTTTCTTCCAATTCCCGTTTTTCATTTTCTTTTGATTGTATAATCTTTTGTTCTGCATTTTCTATCTTACTTTTTAGTACTATAACTTTCCATGCATTTTTTTCTTTTGCAAGACCTTTTTTCCACTTTCTGATTTTCTGAACAGATCCTTCTGTCTCTTGGTATGCATGAATGATGTTTACTTTTCTTCTTCGGTATATATTTTATCCACTATTTTCTCTAATATTTTATATAATATCTCCGTATTTACCCTTATGTCATCGCTTACGAAAATGTTATCCCAATCTTTGTTTAATTCTTCATTTATTTCTGACCATTTTATATTTTTACTGTAGAAGTTGTATTTTCCATATCCTTCCCACTTTTTCATTTCTTGCTTATCTCTGTTTTCACTTGCTTTGGAATGAACTGTTGATTCTATGACATTATGGTCTGAAATACTCGCATTATAAACTATTATTTCTTTAACATAATTCACCTCGTTCACAAATACTAGGTCTAAAGTATTTTCCTTTCTTGTTGGCAGGTGATTTATTTGTTGAATGTTGTATTCTAGTAGCATATCTAATAGCTTTTCGAATTGCCTCTTATCTTCTGCACTACTATTACTCTCTTTTTTATATGTATAAGTACATCCACAATCTCCTATTCGTTCTTTCCATTCTACGAAAGGAAAGTTGAAGTCACCAGATAGGAGAATAGTCCAGTCCTTGTGATTTCTACATATATCATCCAATTTTTCAATATTAAGGTCAAACTCTTTAGTATTAGGAGGTCTATATATTACTATGTTTCATTAAAATTTTTCAGATTCCAAATTTCTAACCGCTATTAAAGTTCACAATTTCAGGTTACTATATTTCTCATATATTTTTTCCTTGTTTTTTGTCTTTCCCATATATTGCGGTTCCCCCTTGATTCCTATTTTTTCTATCCGATCTATAAGTTTGGAACCCTTTTATTTGATCATCATTCCCAGTCTCTTGGGAATACCAGGTTTCACTTATATTCATTATATCTATTTTCTTTTCAATTTGGGTTAGTTCTTCTAAGTACTCTATTTTTCTTTTTGAGTTACTCGTAACTAAACCCTGCGCATTCATCACTATGATGGTTTGCGTGTTTTCTCCTTCATTTAATATTGGTAGTAATAAGGATTTTCCCATGTCTCTTTCCTGTTCTGGTATGTTGTTCTTTTTTTCATTTCCAGAAATTCTGACATTAAAAAATCCAACTTTTCCATAATATTTGATCTTCCTTCATCATAATTATTCATTTTGTGTCTGAATCTGCTTTTAATTTCTCCGTTTCTGCAATATCCTCTTGCATAATAAATACAGTTATTATCCCTTGAGTAGAATTTTGGAGCTGATGCATTGAAATTTTTTGCTGATATCTCTGCATATCTCATTGGTGGTTTGCTTTTCTCTTTTACCTGATATTCTTGATTTCTCTCTTTATTTGTTTCTTTCTTATTTTGGATTTTATTACTTGGTTGGTTATTTATTTTTTGATTATGATTCATGCTACAGGGTGCATATATTTGCATTTTTTGTCGAACTTACATCCTTTTCTTCTTTTAGGTTTTTGCATATTTTTTGGATGCAGATCTCTGCAATCATCCCCATATCCATCTAGGTATGCACATTTACCATATATTTCATAGTTGTGACATACCTTAGGATGTTTGTAGTACATCTATTTCTCCAAATCTGCAATTCCCTCTTTTCAAAAGGTTGCAGATTTTGTCTTTCTTGCTCATTTTTTCCTCTTTCCCGTCATTGTTTGAGATCTGGGTAGAGCCTCTTCGGGATTTGCTTTTCTGTTGCCATATCGTAATTTATTTCTTCGTAGGTATGCTGCTTTATTGCCTCCTATGTGGTATAAATGAGTATCTCTGCATCCATACTTTATCTTGTTCTTGTTTTCTTATTTTTTTCTGTCATTTCATTTTTGTTTACTTCTCTTCCGTTTTCCTCTTCTTCTTCTTTTTCTTCCTCTTCCTCTTCTTCTTCATCCTCAACTATTTGTACATTCAATCTTGATTTAATAACATTGTCTATCCATGATAGACATTTTGTGCAAAAATTCAAAAAATTTTGTATCTTTTCTCATATCTTGTATTACCTCAGCCCACATGTGGATGGGTCGGCAATGTTGCATGCAGCACATTTTTCTGATTAGGTTTTGTGGATTGACTATGCTATACCAAACCTTACACAGTTTGCATGCTTTTGGCATTCTTTTTCCTAATGCGTCAATTAGGATATTCACAAGATTCACCTTATTCATTTTCTTTGTCGGAATATGTTGGTTTATGTATATTTTCTTTATGAGTCTCTTGACCACTTGGATTTTATTTGGAACTTCTTCAATTATTTTCAAGATGTTTTTCATTAGATTTGTTCCAGTTTGAAGGATTATATCCTTCTAATATATCTATGGAGAGCGCCTGACTCCTTTCCTTTTAATTAGTTAAGTGGTCGTATCAACGGGAGTTTGGGGGTGATGGCATACAGCCAACTTAAAGAGACATTATCTTACGCGAACGTCAGGGGACATAATGAGATATGTCTCATTCATTTCTGTTGATTTGTCTGCTTTTGTCTCTTTATTGACACGAATAGACACACACGCAGGCGCGCAGCACACACTTTCTGGAGACGTTTGTCACTAAAAAAAATTTGAATCATAAAGGAATCATTTTTATTGTTTGTGCTCAGAATTTTTTGTCAGTCTAAATTCTTCTCTATCTGTATCTGGTGTTAGCTTTTTCCCAAGCTTTTTCTAAGGAAGTGCTGTAACGTTAATTTTCTAAGCATTCTCTCTCTCTCTCTCTCTCTCTCTCTCTCTCTCTCTCTCTCTACAGTGACCCATCTGTTCTAGCATATCCATACGTCATTTTTTTTCACAAGTACCCCTTTACTACTAAGGTCCAGCCAATTCTTGTGAAATAGTTATTATAAACAAAACACAAACTTATCATTTTCGCTTCCTGTCAAAACTGGTAGTATCCACCTCTCTCTCTCTCTCTCTCTCTCTCTCTCTCTCTCTCTCTCTCTCTCTCTCTCTCTCATCTTATCTTTTGGAAGTATTTATCATTATAAAATATTCTTAACATCATCATTTTTAGCTCCCAGTCACAACTGACAAACCCCTTTTATTCAAAGGAATATTGCACACCCAACGTTAACTGGTACTACCACCAGTTGCTTTACACCAGAGGAAATTAGTCTTCCAAAGCCTTCCAGACTGAACTGATAAATGTGCCTTGCTTTCCTAATCTATCTGGTTGAGGCATAGTCAACCTTTGAGG
The DNA here is from genome assembly GCF_015104395.2 of Macrobrachium nipponense. Classification (NCBI taxonomy): domain Eukaryota; kingdom Metazoa; phylum Arthropoda; class Malacostraca; order Decapoda; family Palaemonidae; genus Macrobrachium; species Macrobrachium nipponense. The sequence goes on from NC_061091.1 coordinate 28,748,134, forward strand.
GCAGTCTATGATAGATGACGCAATTATTTTGGATAAAACGACCTTAGTAATCACGACCTATCAATCACTGGTCATGGAAAAATGAATGAAAACACACAATTAATATAGTAGTACATTTTTAACTTTTCATAATATATTTAGTGCCTCGCTGTCGAACTTATTAGTTCCAGAGGCTCTTGATTCCTCAAACCGTTGGATTGTGAAACGGTCTTCCCGAGGAAGTTGTGCAACTAAAACATCAAGAGCTCAAATGAAGATGTAATGTATTACTATCCTAATGCAATTATTCTTTGTTTTGGTTATTTACTTATATTTGCCTGTTTGTCTAATAACTTATTTTTTTATAATAGCCGATCCTTCCTTTGTGTATTTCCTGCTGCCTTCTGCCTCTTCTTTCAAATGAACACCATAATATTCTTCGGAAGCTTAAATTTCAAGTCGGATGCTCTTTTGTTGGACTTGTTGGATATGAATAAGGTTCACCTTCTGAATTATAATAATAATTATAATAATAACAACAGTAGTAGTAGTAGTAGTAGTAGTAGTAGTAGTAGCAATAGTAGTAGTAGTAGTAGTATTTGTTATGATTCCTATGACAAAAGTACTGCAGCAGACGGATGCTGGGTGCCAACTCAAGAAAGGAGCAATGAAATTAACCATCTGATGTTCATGGACGACATCAAGCCGTATGGTAAGAGCATCAAGGTAATAGATACCCTGATCCAGACTGTAAAAATTGTATCTGGGGACATCAGGATGGTGTTTGGAATAGAAAAAATGTGCCTTGGTCAACATACAAAAAGGCAAAGTAACAAGGGAATAGCATCAAACATATTGATGAGACCAGATACAAATACCTGGGAATAATAGGAAAGGCTATAATACACCAAGAAACAGAGGACATGATCAGGAAATAATATATGCAGAGACTTAAGGCGATACTCAAGTCAAACCTCAACGCCAGAAATATGATGAAAGCTATAAACACTTGGGCAGTACCAATACTCAGCTACAACGCAGGAGTAGTAGAGCGGACGAAAGCTGAACTACGCAGCATACAGCAGAAAACTAGGAAATACATGACAATACACAAAGCAATGCACCCAGGAACAAATACAGACAGACTAGACATAAGGCCAAAGAAAGGAAGGAGAGGGCTTATAAGCATAGAGGACTACTTCAACATCGAGAGCAGAGCACTGGGAAAATATCTGAAAACCGTTGAGACGAGTGGCTAAGGATTCCTTGGGAAGAGGGACTGATAAAAGTAACCAAGACCCAGAAATATACAGACAGCAGAATGACAGACAAACCGGAGGAATGGCACAACAAACCAATGCACGGACAGTCCATGAGACAGAATAAAGAACTGGTTGGCGATGAAACATGCCAATGGCTACAGAGTGGAGAACTCAGGAAGGAAACAGAAGGAATGCTAACAGCGGCACAAGATCAGGCACTAAGAACCAGATATGTTCAAAGAACGATAGATGGAAATAACATCTCAACCATATGCAGGAAGTGCAATATAAAAAACGAGACCATAAACCACATAGCAAGTGAATGTTCGGCACTTACACAGAACCAGTACAAAAAGAGGCATGATTTAGTAGCGAAAGCCCTGCACTGGAGCCTGTGCAAGAAACACCAGCTACCTTGTAGTAATAAGTGGTATGAACAACAACCTGAGAGAGTGATAGAAAACGATCAGGTAAAGATCCTACTATGGTATCAAAACAGATAGGGTGATACGTGCAAATAGACCAGACGTAACGTTGATTGACAAAATCAAGAAGAAAGTATCACTCATTGTTGTTGCAGTACCATGGGACACCAGAGGGAAAAAATAGATAAGTATCAAGACCTAAAAATAGAAATAAGAATTATACGGGATATGCCAGTGGAAATTGTACCCATAATCAGCGGAACACAAAGTACCAGGGCTCATGCAGAGGAGTGTGCTACTAGAAACAGCGTACATAGCAAGAAAAGTGATGAGCTCCTTGAGCTCCTAAGGAGTCAGGATGTAACCCGGAACCCCACACTATAAAAACCACACCATCAAACTGGATGACAGT
>NC_061091.1:28752711-28790211 GCF_015104395.2 Macrobrachium nipponense
CATCACTGCTATGTGTTGATTCCCAGATACTGGCAGCGGCAGCAACCCCACAGCCCAGCAGCAACAGAGATACCTCTGGCACCTCAGGGTCACAAAAGAACAGGGGGTTACATTTCACAAGATAGTGACATTTTTTCATTCAATCATCATAACTGTGTTGAGACAACTTCGAATTAACATGTGTTAGATCACAGTCAACTTGCGGTCAACTGCACGCCTGCTTTTTGAGCTAATAATATCATGAATGCTATAAGCCAATTTGACATTAAATTCATATAGCCAAATAAATCAGCATATATGGTTACTGTCAGTCCATATAAGCATGGTTAAGTCTGACAATTTCCCATGCTAGTAGTACCGCAATGTACTACATGAGGCCTTGTCAGTGTTTCTATCAATATTTGACTTGTGTGCAGTTGGTACACATCATCAAAATCTAATTATAGCTTTGATATTTACACATTCTATCCATGGAGGGGGCACGTGATCAGGTGCGGCCCCCCGCCCCCTTAAACCCAGCACTTTGCCTAGCCCTAGGCCTACACAGTATTAAGCATTCAGGAAGTGTTATACTGTTATTTAACACGCTAGCAATGAATTCTCAAACTTCCTTGTATGAAGAGGATTCGGCTGAGCTTGATCTACCAGAACACTTAAAGGTAGCTGGCTACTCTTCAATTTTACCATTATCATTTTTACCCTAAAGGGTACTTCAAATTCATGTTACATTATAGCTTTAAAATTAAACTTTACCAACTAGCTACACTACTAGCAATGATTATAAAATAACCAAGGGTTGCCTACCATAGCCTAACCCTAGATTTGCAAAGGTAGCCTAACTTGGCGTAACATTTAGGAATGCTGATTTTTTTTCTATCTGTCCCTCTCAGCAGACTATGGAATACTGCTCAAGTCTTGGTTATTTATGAAAGTCAAAGTTACTCTTACAAGTTAGCTTAACTTATACTGTACAATGTAAATAAGTAGATTGGATTATAGGTCAGTATGGCTGTGACATGTTACATAGCTTTGTATATGAACCTCCTAGTAATAATTGTAGCTGAAGCTGTGCAGAGAGCATCTATGTCATGTTCTGTAAAGTATGTGCAGTCTATGTACAGTGTACTTGCCCCTGACTCACAGTATACATGTAATTACATGTATACTGTAATTAAATAAATAGTTTCTCTTATAAGATCTGTGAGCAGCTCGTAGGTTCAAATATAGCTTAAAATGTCTGCAGGTCAGTGTAGGAGGCCTGCTGTTAATACTATGTGACATGTAAGATTCAGGACTGAATTGCTTTTTCCTTTTTTTTTCCTCCTCAAGTTTCCTGACAAGAACAAGGAGCAAGAATGCTACTTTATGGATCACGCATAGTGCAGCAAGCATTTTCTGCCAAAGTACATTTTCAAACATCCTGGTAAGCATGAGCTTAAGTTTCTGCAACAGACTTTGAAGTCCAGAAAATGTTAAGAGGCAACAATGTGGCTACTAAAGCAGATATAGTGCGATAAGTATTAACCAGAAGGGGCACGCTGCCGTATACTTCAGTACTGGCAACAATGATTTATACATCCGTGCAAACTACAATAGTGACTGAATCCCTATCAATAGTATCAGATACGGTTAATTTTAAAATCCAATAAAATTATTGTACAGACTATTGGATACTGGCTATTAGATATCAGGCTATTAAACCTAGGCTATTATCATTATTATTATATTATATATAATTATACCCGAGGATGACGCTTAATATGGGATGACAGCGTTGGAGATGATGAATATTTTAGCTTACTGTTGTCAAATTTTACTGCCTGACAGTTTGACCCACGAATAAAGAACGACAATAATTAGTTCTGTCTCTAGAGAGTTAAACAGTAAATTTATGTGGTAAGAATAATTAAAGTTGGGAAATTGATCGAATTTATTGCTCAAGTGTATAATAATTACATCAAATAGAATAAATATTTTTATTTCAACATATAGTATTTATTGTCCTTGGTAAATGCTGCAAAGACCTCTTACCAATCTTTAAAGGCTGCTGACACTGTCAATGCAGCATGCTCATAATGGTGTAACGTCGCCATATCTGCAAAACTATGGCTTAACTGTAAAAGAAATATACCAGTAATATAAAATATTTTCATTTCTATATACATATTGTATTTGATAAATGGTGCATACATCATTTGACAACCAACTAGACGGACAGCCGGGAAAATACATTTTAAAGAGTACGGGGTTTACCATTAGATTGTATGAGTTGCGTTATTGTTTACATAACTATCAACACATAGTGATGGCGCCAGCCAGTGCACGTCACAAACTGGTTTGGCTATCATAGGCTGTCCAATCTCTCCCCTCTACATCTATGCTACTCTCTCTCTCTCTCTCTCTCTCTCTCGCGTTAATAGAAATACAAGATCAAAATATAATTCATTTAACAGAGAAATACAAACAAGAAAGTTCCACTTCAAGAAAAACGTAAAAATAATAAACATTCCATAATACAGGCTAAGTCCCAGACTCATTATCCAGTCTCAGTCTCAAAGGTGGATCATTTAAATCCAGATTATCACGCCGCTCCAATCAGCTACCATTCTGGTGTCGCCTTCCGTGGCCTTAAATGACTCCAGTTTTTCAAGAGTGCAAGTCCTGTTCAAGTTTCAGAATAACTATTCTAATTTTGGTGGTATGCGTTTTATTATTATTATTATTATTATTATTATTATTATTATTATTATTATTTTATTATTATTATTAAATAAAATGGCAGAATTAAGCAAATTGATTTTATATATAATTTTCTCTATTTTTCTTATTATCTCCTTCTCTGGCTCAGCAATGCTTCTTAGTAACTGGCCAATATTCATATTGGGAATTTCTTAAAAATGATGGAGGGGATGTTTTATTCAAAACCAGAACTCTAGTGTCATTTATTTGGTATACTGGTATTAACAGTGCCCTGGTGAACAGGGTTCTCAGGTCCAGGTCAAGCAGGGGTCGTCATTACTGCTTCTGCCATTTCATTTAACAGAATTTGTCTGAAAGCGGCGGGTCTTCTACCAAAATATATTATTATTTTTATCTTAATTAATTATTATTATTATTATTATTTATTATATTATATTGATTCATTATTCATTATTATTATTATTTATTAGTTATTGATTATTATTAATTCAGAAGCTGAACGCATATCATATGGAACAAGCCCCACTAAAGGAGCCATCGACTTGAAATTCAGGCTTGCAAAGAATATGATGTTCATTTCAGATAAATATTATTATTATTATTATTATTATTATTATTATTATTATTATTATTATTATTATTATTATTATAAGACGTCCCTCGAAATCCTGAGGGTGATCAAAGCACAGTCTCTCACCCTGAGGACGACCTTGAAGCACGCCCTTTGAGAAGATATTATTAGTATTATTATTATTCACAAGATGAAGCCTATTCTTATGAAACAAGCCAACAAGGTCCATAGACTTGAAATGAGATTATTATCATTATTTTTATTATTGGATGTAATGGCTATTTCAGCCTTGTATAGAAAGAAGTTTCTCTATTCTTCTTATTACTGACTTTTCTTCTGTACTCAAGTTGGCTATTAAAACGCCAAATTGGGGATTCATGTCAAAAACATGTATTTGTCAAATTGAATATATTATATACAATCCATTACAGATTGAAGCTTAAGCCTAACTGACAAAAGATACTAATTAGGCTTAAGATCCAATTTGGACTACATTTTGTATAATATATTCAGTTTGTCAAATACCAGTAAACGCGGCTGAAATAAATATTATTTTCAATAAAACCTGTATTAAAGAAGTTCTTCCAGTATATTATTATTATTATTATTATTATTATTATATTATTATTATTATTATTATTATTATTATTATTATTATTATTATTATTATTATTATTATCATTGTTATTATTATTATCATTGAAAAAGAAACCCACAAATTCAATTTGTAACTTGTGTTTACTTCTAAGATTTACATTTAGTTTTACTCACACTCGAGTACTTTCAGGCCCTTCTGTGGCCCATTCTCAAGAGATGTTGGGATGTTAGCCTGGGTCAAACATCTCTTGAGAATGGGCCACAGAAGGGCCTGAAAGTACTCGAGTGTGGAGTAAAAACTAAATGTAAATACTTAGAAGTAAACAAGTTACAAATTGAATTTGTGGGTTTCTTTTTCAATATTCAGAAGAAAACTGAAAGAAGTTTTGTTTGGTTCATCAATGTACCCACAGCTGTATATCATTATTATTTATATGGAACAACCAGACCACAAGGGCCACTGACTTGAAATTCAAGCTTCCAAAGAACATGGTATTCAACTGAAAGACATAACAGAAGGTAATAGGAAAAACAGAAAGAAGAGATTAGATTATTAGAAAAGAAGGAAATAAGATAAAAAGAATAAATAATAGATACATTTTTTATAATTATTAAATTACAAGAGCATTGTTTTAGTGTAGTAATACTTTGCATCCATGCTGAGCTTATGGGGTTCCAATTGCACGAAATTTATAATTTCCTTGCTTCAGATACTAATTACTCACTTTAGAATACTTAATGGCATGTAGGAATTACGAAATAACAACATCTATGTAGATATTCAGCAACTACCAATTAACTGGACTTAGAAGAGTCAGTCTAAATCACAAATTACAAATCACAATTCCTTAGTCAAGGGAGAGATTCATATATCGAACAACAAACAGGTATATACTGAATACAATTAAACTAGTCTAGAAAATGTATCCTTACAAATTTGATAAATCAAAAAAGTTTATTTACCGGTATCCACCGTGTTTACATAGTTACAGTGAGAGACAACAGTTGGCATGTTACAGAACAAGACGGTTGTTTTATCAATTTTGAAATCAGATACAGACAAGAGAATATTCCTTTTAGTGGTTTCTCCAAATAATATTGGACGAATTCAAAATCCATCTCCCTTCTGGTCATATCCTTTACCACACTCATAAAAAATGCTTTTGCACTAATCTAAGAAGTAAAAAACAGTTTTAATTTACGAATAAAACTAGTCTGCTCATCAAAGAAGGCTTCAGGAAATGTTTTTGTTCCAAGTAATGTGCCGTTGGCTGACAAGCACGGTTTCTCTTTCTCCTGATCGCTCTTGAAGTTTCATGAACGACTGGCCTATATCAAAGCTGCTTACAGTCTCTCTCTCTCTCTCTCTCTCTCTCTCTCTCTCTCTCTCTCTCTCTCTCTCTCTCTCTCTCTCTCAGACGCACACATACAGACAGAAATCTGTGGATATACCTGGCTAGTAACCGGGGCATTGTAGTAAACATATCGACCAAAGGCTTTTAAAAATGAAAGAATCATTGCTATGTACTGCAAGAGGAGTGAATTCTATTCCTCAATTCTTTTCCGTAAAGCATATGTTTCCTTTCCATTTCTGATTATGAGATTGATTAGATGCAAAAACAAAGATATTTAGCACACACACACACACACACACAGAGAGAGAGAGAGAGAGAGAGAGAGAGAGAGAGAGAGAGAGAGAGAGAGAGAGAGAGAGAGAGTCACTTGGGATGTTCGAAGGAACTTGTTCGTCCTTTGGAAGGATACAAAAAAATCCTTAGGAAAAGAACTTCACACTCAAGGATAGACCTGCTGCTGCTGCTGCTAATTCGAGAGGAATGAAAGGTAGTAGTCAATTATTATTTTCTTTTTGTTACTAATAAGACACATTTCACAGAATGGTGACGCTCCAGTGAATAAGCTCCGAGTCTATTCAAGTAATTTCTGAGAGAAATTAATTTTTTTGTCAGCAGCAACTGGAATAAGTTCTGAGAAATTATTTTCTTGATGATTGCCGCAATTATTATGATTTCTAAAAAATTAATTTCTTATCTATAGCAATCAGAGTAATTTCAGAAAGCAATTACTTTCTTGTCTGGGAATAATTTCTGAAAGAAATTATTCTCTTGTCTGCGTCAATTAGTATAATTTCCAAAAGAAATTACTTTTTTATTGTCTACAGCAACTGGCATAATTTCCGAAATAAATTAAAATTTTTCATCTTCAGATATTGACATAAGTATTGCTGCTCTGGTTCAAGCTACTTTCGAACGAGCTGAACAGACAATTTGAAAATTTAAACTAGACCGTCGAAGATATAAACAGTATGACACTTAAATTCGTGTATTCTTTATGATCAGGAAAGCGATCACGAGAAAGAGAAACACTACTTAATACTTGTCTGGCCAACGCCACATCACGTAGAACAAAAACATTATTTTTCCCGAAGCCTTCTTTGATGAACTGATTAGTGGATTTTGCAATTTTATATTTGACTCTGATAACCTATTGTTTTTTTTATCTTACTTTTATTTTTCAAGGTATGTTGTTTTCATAAATCAAGGACATCTGCTTCACAAGAGAAAAAAAATATAGCGATTTTTTAAAATCATTAAGAAACTCGAAATAAAAAATGTATTATCATTATTTTTTCTTTCTATCTCAGTCATCCTATTCGACTATGTGGTATTTATAGTGTGGGGCTAAGGGTTGCGTCCTGCGTCCTTAGGAGTTCACTTTTTCACTTTTTGCACTGTTTCTAATAGTACACTCTTTTGCATGAGTCCTGGAGCTACATCGCCATCTATTTTTTCCGGGTTCATTTTCAAGGGTCTTGGGATCATGCCTAGTGTCCCTATGATTATGGTAACAATTTCCAGTGTCATATCCTATATCCTTCTTATTTCTATTTTCAAGTCTTCATACTTATTAATTTTTTCTCTTCTTTCTCATCTACGCTGGTGTCCAATGGTACTGCGACATCAATTGTCCATCAGCGGCAAGTCTGGTCTATTGGCAAGTATCACCCTATCTGTTCTGATACCATAGTCCCAGAGGATCTTCGCCTGATCGTTTTCTATCACTCCTTCAGGTTGGTGTTCGTACCACTGATTACTTCAAGCTATCAGGTGTTCCTGGCACAGGCTCCAATGGAGGGTTTTTGCTACAGAATTATGCTGCTTTGTGTACTGAGTACAAGCACCAGACATTTGCTTGCTATGCGGTTTATGTTCTTGCCTTACAAATTGCACTTCCTGGATATGGGTGAGATGTTATTTCCATCTATTTGTATGTGGACATATCTGGTTCTTAGGGCCTCCTGATCTTGTTCCGCTATTAGTATTCCTTCTGTTTCCTAATTGAGTTTCCCTCTCTGTAGCCATTACCATGTTTGTTGATAGCCAGTTCTTTAGTCTTTCATCATGTTTCAGGCGTTGAGTTTTGACTTGAGTATGACCTCAAGTCTCTGCATATATTCTTGCCTGAACGTATCCTTCATCTCTTGGTGTTGTATATTCTCTCACTCTATTATTCTCGGGTATTTGTATCCTGCTCATCTGTATTTGATGCTATTCCCATTTGGTAGCTTTATCCTTTCAGTCATTGTCACTTTGCCTTTTGTATGTTGTCCAAGGCGCAATTTTCTATTCCAAACTACATCCTGATGTACCCCAGATACAATCCTTACAGTCTGGATTAGGGTATCTATTTCTTTGATGCTCTTACAATACAGCTTGATGTTGTCTATTAACATCAGCTGGTTAATTTTGTTGCCTCCTTTCTTGAGTTGGTACCCAGCATCCATCTTCCTCAGTACTTTTGTCATGGGAATTATGGCTACAACGAAGAGTAGTGGGGACAGTGAGTGGCTTGAAAGATTCCTTTTCTGATGTTGACCTCTGCCATTCTTATCCCAGGGCTTGCTAGTATTGTATTCCAGTTGCTCACTGTATTTTTAGGAAGCTGATGGTGTTACCTCTGCTTCATATATTTTCAGGCATTCTATTAGCCACGTGTGTGGTATCATGTCGGAGGCTTTCTTGTTGTCAATCGATGCCATGCTTAGGTTGGTTCTCCTCCTACTGTTCGTCATACCATTTTGTATATCAGGGGTTGGTCTTCTGCTCCCCAACACTTCCTCCTGCAGCATTTCCATTGGTGGAGGATGGTGTTTGTATTCTCTAGGTAGTTGCATAGCCTTTCACTGATGACACCTGTTAGTAAGTACCACATTATTGGTAGGCAGGTGATGGGCTTGTACTTACTTCCTATATTTACCTTATTCAAGAAAGAGAAAGTTTACTTTATAGCAAAAATATTATTATAATTATTATTATTATTCAAGAATATTAGAGGGATTTGCCCCAATTATCAATCATAATCCAAAGTAATTTAAACTTATTAAAGAAACTCCATTATCACGAAGGGTAAAGTTGCAAGAACCTGTTTTTTCAATGCATCTCTTAATTGGCGTTCATACGAAAATAGTAAGGAAAAAGGAAGATAAAATAGCAAGACCAAGACAACAAAACTACCGATAGCCAGAAACACCAGAGAGAGAGAGAGAGAGAGAGAGAGAGAGAGAGAGAGAGAGATGGTGGGAGTGGGGCGGTGGGAGGAGGCGTTGAGGGAACCAGCCACGTGTGTTAGCTTTCGTTAGCATTGCAAATAAGAGATCGAACTTTATTTACGTTCACAGACGGTGGTCGAGTAATTGCGCGACGCACCTCCCAAAAATAGCAGCCCTCATTACGTTCTAGCTAAATTAAACATTTCCTTGTTTGCTGGAGACTGTTCGTTTTTTTTCCATTGTTTGTGAGACGTTTCAAAGCTTGTGGTGATTTATGGACATGACTGTTCACATTCTCTCTCTCTCTCTCTCTCTCTCTCTCTGACACATGCATTCAAGGTCTTTATTCATGTGGGGTTAAGGTAGTTGTGGGAAAACCGTGGAATAAGAGAGAGAGAGAGAGAGAGAGAAGAGAGAGAGAGGAGAGAGAGAGAGAGAGTTTATATATCCTATCTGACAGGGAATAATTGACTGACTATAATATCAATTCACCATGATATAAAGAAAGGTTTCATAGAAGGAGGGTTTCAGGTCAGCACAGGTTTCACTGAAGAAGGTTTTGAAATTTAGCAGAGGTTGCACAAAAGAAGGTCTTTAGATGAAACTATTGTTACATAGAATAGAAGAAGGTTATCAGGTGAGCAAAAATATCAACACTTATCAGGTAAGCAAAGGTTACATGAAAGGAGGTTCCCCTGGTATATAAGGATTACAGAGGTTTTCAGGTATGCAAAGGTTAAATAAATAAATGAAAAAAAATTATTAGGTACGCAAAGATTACAAAGAAAAGGTTATCGAGCAATGAATGGTTATGTAGAAGGCTTCCAGGTAAGCAAAGCTTCCATGATCCAATGAGAACTCCCAGGTAATCTAATTCTGGAAGGCAATTCCCAGCACCTTGAAAAATTCCAGGCATTTTACACAACTCACAATACTTACAAAAATGCCCACTGTGAGTCCAGCCGATCAATAGACACACTGAATAAAACACATTCTCCAAATATATAAAAATGTAACTTGATCTAGTTCGGACCAGATATAATTGAGTTCGCGTTTTCCGCTAAACTCAATTAGATCCGACTTCTGAAGGTAAAAGGATTTTGCAAATTCTTTTTTCTTTCTGTTTTTCTAATAGAGTCTTCGCTCCGCATGGCGTCGCAATGCCCGAAAGTGGTCATCTACGCAAATGAGGTTGGGAGTTAGAGGTTTGCAGTTTTCTTTTTAAGAATATATGTATATTATATATATATATATATATATATATCATATATATATATATATATATATCATATATGTATATGATATAGTATGTATATATGTAAGTATGTATGTATGCACACACACACACACTCATACTACATACATATATATATATACATATCATATTATATATATATATATATATATATATATATATATATTATATAGAGAGAGAGGAGAGAGAGAGAGAGACGAGAGAGAGGAGAGGAGAGAGAGAGAGAGAGAGGAGAGAGAGAGAATTTGAGGTAAAATCATGATATGAGAGAGAGAGTAGACAGACAGACAGGCAGGCAGAGACAGTGAGACTGTCCATATTCCTATACCCTTACAAGCCCAAGAACAATTACACGCACACATACATACACAGACAAACTGCCTACTACTGGGCTTACTTCTAACATCACAAAAAAAAAAAAAAAGTTCACTCTTTTAAGCCGAAAATCATGACATCATACATAACGGCCATAACTTTCTTTTAGTACCGTGTACTCTCATTTTCCCTGCAATTTAATGAGGTATATATTTTTTCGTCCAGGGTTCAGAGTACTCGTAATTTTTTTCCACTGCCTTTTGTTGGCTCATAAGCTTAATGTTGTGTGAGTGAGTGAGTGACTCTGTGGTGTGTGTGTGTGTGTGTGTGTGTTTTATTGGTTAGTAAACTTGGTTGGGTTTGGTTAGGTTTGGTTTTGGATAATGTTTTGGTTAGGTTTTAGGTTAGGTTAAGTTATGATTAAGTTCTTTATTAGGTTTTAGGTTAAGTTGGGTTTTGATTAAGTTTTTGGTGAGATTTTAGGTTACGTTGGGTTTTGGTTAAGGTTTTGGTTAGATTTTAAGTTAGGTTATGTTTGGTTAAGTTTTAGGTTATGTTTTGGTTGTGTTTTTGGTTACGTTTTTGGTTAGGTTTTAGGTTAGGTTGAGTTTTGGTTAAATTTCTTATTAAGTTTTAGGTTAAATTGGGGTTTGGTTAAGTTTTTGGTTAAGTTTTAGGTTACGTTGGGTTTTGGTCAAGGTTTTGGTTAGTTTATAGGTTAGGTTAGGTTTTGGTTAAGTTTTAGGTTAGGTTAGGTTTTGGTTATGTTTTAGGTTAGGTTAGGTTTATTGGTCAAGTTTTTTATTAGGTTTTAGGTTAAGTTGGGTTTTGGTTAAGTTTTAGGTTACGTTGGGTATTGGTTAAAGTTTTGGGTAGATTTTAGGCTAGGTTAGGTTTTGGTTAAGTTTCAGGTTAGGTTTAGGTTAGGTTTTTTTTATTAGGTTTTAGGTTAAGTTGGGTTTTGGTTAAGTTTTTGGTTAGATTTTAGGTTACATTGGGTTTTGGTTAAGGTTTTGGTTAGATTTTAGGTTAGGTTGGGTTTTGGTTAAGTTTTTGGTAAGGTTTTAGGTTAGGGTAGGTTAAAGGTTTGGTTAGGTTAAGGTTTTGGTTATGTTAAGTGTTTGGTAGGTTTTAGATTATTTTTAATAGGTTTTAGATTATTCTAAGTTTATGGTTTAAGTTAGGGTAGGGTAGGTTTTAACCTATGTTAGGTTAGTTTTCTGGTTGGCTTAAACTGGTTAGGTTATGTTAGGTTAGGTTGCATGTTAGAGTAGGTTAGTTGGGTAAGTTAGTTAGGTTAGGTTGGTTCACAGTGAGAGGTTACACTTTTTACCTGACTTCGGATTCTTAATATTATTCTTTAAAATATTAATTTTTCAAGTTTACTCATCTTTTTTATGTAGTTACAATGTCATGCCATGATTTAAAAACCAAAGAGCAATATAGACTGAACTTAACTAATATATTGCGTAATCTTACTATGAAATGACACTTCAATCCATATGATTCCTAAATCTTACTCATCCTACCAAATATTCATACATAACCTTCATTCAGCCCGCCAAATGTTAAATGTTCATTTATAACCTTTATTCAGCCTGCCAGTTGTTTATTTATAATGTTCATACAGCCTGCAAAATGTTTATTTATTAAATTAATTTCAGCATACCAAAAATGTATTTATAATCTATATTTAACCTTCAAAATGTTTATTTGTAAATCTATTCAGTCTGCCAAATTTTTATCATCTTTATTCAGCCAGCCAAATGTTGATTCATAACTTTCATTTAGCCGGCTAAATGTTTATTTATCACCTTAATTCATCCTGACAAATGTTTATACATGACCAAGTAATGAAAAATAAATAACTAGGAAACAGACATTTGGTCTCAACCCCACGACCACACTTTACCCAAAATGTCACCAAAACAAAACAAGCAAAACAAACAGCAGAACGCCGACATGCGGAAGCGTCACCCGGAGCCAGCAGGAAAAAAACTATTCCCTTCCGGAAGCACAAACACAGAAAACACGTTTGTTGCCTTACTTCCCTGAAACAAACGGCGGTTTGTACGGATGGTCGGAAGCCCGTAGATAAGCCCCTGAGAGAGGTTAAGAGAGGGGGAAGGGAGGAGGGGGGATGTTTATATGAAATTGGGGAGAGAAACAAGGGCCTTTGCCTGATCCCCAGAAAATCCCCAAAATGTTTTCCGAGTGGATTCTGGGGCCAGGAAAGCTTTCGTTCAATTTCCAGGGAGGCAGGTTGTTTTGACTTGTAGGCTGCCCAGGGATTAAAATATTTAAAATATTTGACGTGGATGGACTTAGTTTAATCTGAGTGTCTGCCTGTCTGTCAGTGGATGTCTGTCTGTCTATGTCTGTCTGTCTGTCAGTGGATCTGTAAGTATGCTCACTCGCCTGTGCATACGAATACATTTACAAACTACAATTACTGTTCAATGTACCGACTCATTTACAAACTAAACATACAGCGCTATATACATATATTTACAAAATATATATTTACAATATATACATAAGGCAATATATATATAGACTTTTTTACAAAATTCACATACGACTGCAATATACAAAGACACATTTACAAAGTATGCATAGATCAAACTAAGTATATTATGCATTTATATCACTTGTAAATTCATCTTTATATTATGCCGTATGTATGTAGTATTTACAAAATATACATACAGCACCATACAAAGACATATGTACAAAACAGCAACACCATTTTAATCTCATGAATTACTTGACTTAGTAAAACAAATTTTCCTGCAATTATAAAATATTCTTTCAGGAAATAAATTCGATAATTGATAAACGTTCACCACGAATAACAAGAGTACATTATTAGTAACGAGGACAAGAAAAGAGAGAGAGAGAGAGAGAGAGAGAGAGAGAGAGAGAGAGAGAGAGAGACACTTAATATTCTCCACATAATTACTAGGTCATCCATACCTTATAAAACAGCTCCTCATCCACTATATCAGAGAGAGAGAGAGAGAGAGAGAGAGAGAGAGAGAGAGAGAGAGAGAGAGAGAGAGAGAGAGAGAGATTAGGATGTCTCATAGACTTATTAGTTCATCCGAGGAGACATCGTGCGCTCTTGGGGCAGGTTTGCAGGTTTTACTGTTTATTCACAGTGTCCTAATGATTTTGTCTAGCTTTCTTTTGAATTCTCCCACACTGTTGCTGTTTACAACTTCTGGTGGCAGATTATTCCAAGAGGCACATATCTTGTATATAAAGAAGTTCTCTTCAGTTCTAGTTTCCATTCATTATTTCTTGTCTGGTTTTCGTTTAATGTAAATAGATTACTGTTTAATTTTGTTATGCCTTTCAGTATTTTAAATCTTTCTATTAGTTGTTCTCGAAATCGTCGTGTTTCTAAGAAATACATGCTCAGGCTCTCTTGTCGTTTTTGGTAATCTATTTGCTTGATGGATGGAATTAACTTTACGGCTCTTTTTGTACACCTTCTAATCTATTCATGTCCTTTCTTAGTGTTGGTGACCAAAACTGTACTGGTATAGTCAAGATGAGGTCTAACTATTGATGCGTAGAGCTTCAGCACTGTTTCCTTGTTTCTGTATCTGAACTGCCTCTTTATGTATCCCACTAGTTTCTGTGCCTTCTTTTCAGCTTTTATGCACTGTTTTGTGGATTTTAAGTCTATGGTAAAAATTACTCCAAGGTCTTCTTGTTTTACACTATTTATGTCATTCCCAAGCAGCATGTAGTTGGCATGAGGGTTGTTTGTTCTTATTTGTATCACTTTACACTTATCCAAGTTAAAAGGCATTTGCCATCTTTTTTACCACTCTCGTATTTTCTTTAGATAATTTCTTAAACACTCCACTGTATCTGGGTCTGCTGCATTTACACCTAGTTTGGTGTCATCTGCAAATTTGGCTATATTGCTAGTTAAGCCATCATCGATGTCATTAATGTAAATAAAAAACAAGAGAGGGCCAAGGAAAGAACCCTGAGGAACTCCGCTTGTCACATCACATCTGCCCATTCTGATTCTTCACCATTTATTACGACTCTCTGTTTTCTACAAGTTAGCCAGTCCTCGATCCAGTCTCCTATTTCTTCTACAATTCCTAAAGCTCTAACTTTTGTCAATACTTTCTTTTGGGGAATTTTGTCAAAGGCCTCTTTGTAATCTAAGTACTTTTGATAATCTAAGTAGAGTATATCTATTTCTTTACTACAGTCGTAAATACAAAGCATGTTATGAAAAAAAAACCCAAAAGGTTTGATAGGCAGGATCTGTTTTGTCTGAAAGCGTATTGGCTGTTTAACAACAAGTTGTTTCTATCAATGGACTCAAAAACCTTACTGATGACCGACGTTAGACAGATTGTTCTATAATTCCCGGCTCTTCTCTTGGACCTCTTTGTAAACTGGGTGCACGTTACCTATTTTCCATCCTTTTGGTGCATTTCTTTGTTCTGCACTTTTTCTGTAGAGTTTATATAGATGAGGAACTATCTCCCTTTTTAGCATTTTAATTTCTCTTGGATGAATCTCATCCGGGCCAGGAGATTTGAACTTGTTGAGCTTGTCTATTTTGTTTTTAATATCCTCTTCTGTAAATATTATTTTGTCCAACGGTTCTGTCCCTTCATATTTAATAGCAGGTTCCGGTTTTGAGGCAGTGTCTTCAATTGTGAAAACACTAGTAAAAACACTTATTCAATAACTCTGCTTTTTCAAAGTCTGAGTTCACCAGGTTTCCTCTATTGTCCCTTATGCTATTTTCTATTGGTTTCCTACTATTAACATATGCAAAGAATTCTTTTGGGTTTCCTTACAATCTGATGTAACTCTCTTATCCTCATAATTACTTGGACAACCCTAACTGATAACGCAACTCCTCATCCACTATATCTGAGAGAGAGACAGAGAGAGAAGAGAGAGAGAGAGAGAGAGAGAGAGAGAGGGGGGGTTGGGGCAAGCAATCTCCTTCAATAGAACATATTATTATTACAATATACTTTAGCTAGCGTATATTAACGTTTAAGTACATAAATAATCTACTGTTTTCTCTTATTTATGGTTTATAAACATCAAAATGAAATTCTAAAAGGCCGCTTCACCTTACTGAGCACAAACAAAGTTTTCCTGATCCCTCAAAAAAAGTTTTTCATCTATTTTTTATATTCTAATCTTTACGCGGGAAAAGCCTTTTGTGTGACTTAGGTTTTATCTCAAGTTTTTACTTCGTGTTAAAAATGAATAAAAAGAGATTTATTGTTTCTTTAAAAAAATATATGCTTTTTATATGCATTGGATTTTTACAATAAAACCCTGCACTTATTACGCAACCACAAGGGAGCCCCTTCTTCTCTCTATCTCTCTCTCTCTCTCTCTCTCTCTCTCTCTCTCTATTATATATATAATATATGTACACACACACACACATGGGCAGAGTGGGACATGGGGTACACGGGGACATGGCTTTTTAAGTGACTAATTGGTAACTTTTCGAATGAGCTCCTAGTGGCAGACAAAGTAACTAAAAATGTAAACATTATGCTATTTTTGTTTGGGGGATTGAAACTTTTTTTCAAGGACTTGTTAATTTTTGGTGATTAAAGTAAATTATTCTCTTTTTACTTGTTTTGCATTCAAGTGTTCAGTGTTTTTATTAGTAAACCCAACATACAGGGATCGAATATAGGAAGGAATGCAGATATGACAACTGGATAAATATTTGTCATGTGCTTATAGGTAAGGGCCTGTATTCATTTCATTGTCAAATTATTATAATAGGGTACAGTGGGATAAGAATCTTCGGGGCACAGTGGGACACTGTCCCACTGTGCCCCATGCTTTTGAATCAATACGTTTGCACTGTTTGTGTTAAAATCTTCAAACAATACTTGTTATCAACAATGACATGTATAATATTCTATACTGTATTGTTATTTGAACCTACATGTAAGCTTTACACGTCAAAATTCTTGTATACAGGACTACGTAATGCCAACAAATAGGAAAAGAAAAAGACATTGGAACTTTTACTGAAATTTCTACGAAAGAAGCTGTTAAATTAGTATTAGATGGAACTAGCCTAAGAAAGGCAGCAGAAATAAAAGGAGTTCCACGAAACACTCTGCACAGGTAGCTTTCAGATTAAAATATTTGTATTTCATCCTTTCGGTATCTCAGTTCATGTAGTATTGTAGACAAATAAACTGAAGCATCGGTAGACAATATTTTGACGGTAAATATTTTAGTAGATAACTAAGAGATCAAAGAGTAAATGAATAGGCCTATACGTAGGATGTTTGAGGAAAAATATAAGAACTAAGTTTGAAAGATCAAAAAAACTTCATATAGTAGAGAAAATTCAGAACAAATAGAAAAGCAGATATAATTCCACTAATACAAAGTCACCCAATTTTGGTTCTCTTTCTAGCACTTTAAAGGCATGGGGATCAATTATCATACCCTCCTCCTCAGGTACGTCGTCAGCAAGAATAGGTTCCTCATCAGTGGACCAAGTAGCTGGTTCTAAAAAAAAGCTTGGTTTTGGGAGTTTTTTGTTTTTTTTTGGGGGGGTGGCTCTTGGTTTGTAGTAGTGTCCTTTCTTACCTTACCTTTCTCATATACATATATATATATATACTATATATATATATATATATATATATATATATATATATATATATATATACTATATATATATAGTATATATATATATATATATAATATATATATATATATATATATATTTTTTTTTTTTTTTTTTTCCATACTCAAAGGTCGGCAACTAGTCACATATACATATCTCTAACATGTGGAAAACATGTGGAGAACTATTCTTGTCAAATGCTGGGTACTAGCATGAAGCAGTGGTCAGAACTACCAATAGGTCGTTGACATTTATTCAACATAAATGTGACAGACTTACTGACTTGTATTCAATATGTTTTTGATAGACTTACTGACCTCTATTCAACATGTATGGGATAAAACTTACTGACTTGTATTCAACAATTCAACATGTTTGTGATAGATTTTAGTTATTTGTATTCATGTTTGTGACATGTGTGTGACAAGTTGTTTCAGGACATATACTGCAATCTCAGAGAGCATGTTGACAACCCAGGTAACTGAAACCAATTCATCAATTTTGACGGGAGTTTGGAACTAACAGAAGATGACGTGAGACAAGGCGTGATCTGACCTATAGGATTCTCGAGACGTGAGCAAGATTATTCCCTCACACATAAGTTATAAACATTATATTTCTAACTTTTAACGTAAATTAAAGCGTGCTAGACTCTACAGTCAAATAGGACGTTGTTTCACCAACGAAAATGAAAATAAACTTAAATATACTACCCTAATGTTCCTGTATCTTTAACTAAAAGTGAAACACCTTTTTTAGACTTTTTTAGGCTCTTTCATAGACATTTCCTACCCACCTAACAAAAATAACAACAACAGCAAAGTAGTTTGTGGGCTTATTACCCGCGTAAGCGAAAACCCTTCTGTGAAGGGGTCAACTATGTACTGTTTTCATTTTTCATTTTTTTTAAGCATTTGAATAAAGCTGCAGTTTCTTTAGTAAATACTAAGGTAATTGAGTATTACCAACGCATGGCTAGAAAAACGAGGAAGTAACAGAACATTATCTAGGTAAACGACTAGATGAACAAGAAAGTAACAGAACATTACCTAAGTGAAAGACTAGCTAGATAAACAAGTAACAGCGCATTAGCCAAGTAAATGACTAGACAGACAAGAAAGTAACAGAGCATTATCTGGGTAAATGACTAGAAAAACAAGAAAGTAACAGGTCATTATCTGGGTAAACAAGATCACTATCTAGGTTAATGACTAGATAAACATCATCTAAATAAATAAATAGATAAACAAGAAAGTAACAGACCCCTATCTGTGTAAATGAGAGCATTATCTAGGTAAATGACTAGATAAACAAAAAAGTAACAGACCATTATCTGGTTAAATGAAAGCATTATCTAGGTAAAGGACTAGAAAAACCAGAAATTAACAGAGCATTATCTGGTTAAATGAGAGTGCTATCTAGGTAAATAGCTAGATAAACACGAAAGTAACAGATCATTATCTGGTTAAATGACTAGATAAATAAGGAAGTAATACCGCATCGTCTAGCTAAATAACCAGATAAACAGGAAAGTAACAGACCCTCATCTGGATAAGCAGGAGCATTATCTAGGTTGACGACTAGATAAACAAGAAAGTAACATGATCTAGGTAAATGACTGGGCAAAAAAAAAAAAAAAAAAAAATGGAACCACGAGGAATCCTGTTAAAACGTCATCCTGGTCCAGTTAAAAGGATCTCAACTTCCTTCTGGAAAGGAAAATTAGTTGCCAAAGGAACTTTTAATCCTGTTACCCATTTCCCCCAAAATTCTCAAAAGCTTTTTGGTCGCTGGTACCGCTCATCGATCGCGTCTAATTTGGAGATTCTTACGTAGTTATATTTTGATGTAGTTCAATTCCAATAAGTATGGTCCCCTTATTATTGTTGTTGTCGTTGCTGTTGTTGTTGTTTTATATATATTACTTCAAAAATATGTGCATTATTATTATTATTATTATTATTATTATTATTATTATTATTATTATTATTATTATTATTATTATTATTATTATATTGATTAGTTGTTGTTGTTAAAAAATATCCACAATTATATATTAAAAAATATAGTTCTAGGTAAAAATATAGAACAGACTTTCGAACACCTGAACGGTGTTCCTCATTCTAAAGTTACACTGATGAGGAACACCACTCAGGTGTTCGAAAGTCCTTGTTCTATATTTTTACATAGAAATATATTTTTAATATATAATTGTGGATATTTTTTAACAATTTGTTTTCACGAAACTGTGAATTTCTTACCCAGCATTATTATTATTATTATTATTATTATTATTATTATTATTATTATTATTATTATTATTATTATTATTATTATTATTATTATTATTATTATTATTCGAACTGAACACACATTTGCACCAGAAGCTCTTGATCTTGAATTATGATGTCGCTTAATTACAGCAAGTCTATTTTTATTATTATTTTTTATTGATTTATTTTTTCGGGGGGGTCTATTACAGTCCTTTAATTCAACTGGGTGGTATTTACAGTGTGGGGTTCAGGGTTGGATCCTGCGTCCTTAGGAGTCCATCACTTTTCTTATTATGTGCGCTGTTTCTAGGAGCACACTCTTCTGCACATGTCCTGGAGCTACTGCATGGTAGCTGGTGTTCCTTGTACAGGCTCCAGTGGAGGGCTTTTGCTACTGAATAATGCTTTTTTTGTACTGGTTCTATTTAAGTGTCGGACATTCGCTTGCTGTGGTTTATGGTCTCATTTTTCATAAATGCATTTCCTGCATATGGTAGAGATGTTATTTCCATCTATCGTTCTTTGAACATAAAGCATTAACTGGTTCTTAGGGCCTGATCTTGTTCCGCTGTTATCATTCCTTCTGTTTCCTTCTTTAGCTCTCCCCTCTGTAGCCATGTTTCATCGATGGCCAGTTCTTTAGTATGCCTCATGTATTGTCCGTGCACTGGTTTGATGTGCCATTCCTCTATTCTGTTTGTATATTTCTGGGGCTTCGTCTACTTTTATCAGTCATTCTTCCCATGCACTCTTGAGCCGCTCATCTTCACTATTTTTCATATATTGCACTAGTGCTCTGTTCTCGATGTTGACGCAGTCCTCTATGCTTAGTAGCCCTCTCCCTCCTTCCTTTCGTGCTATGAATAGTCTGGCCGTCTTTGTTCTTGGGTGTAATACTTTATGTATTGTCATATGTTTCTTAGCTTTCTGGTCTATGCTGCGGAGGACTGCCTTCAACCATTCTACTACTCCTGAGCTGTGTCTGATTTCTGGTGCTGCCCATGTGTTTATGGCTTTTATCATATTTCCGGCGTTGAGTGTCGCCTTGAGTCTTTGCGCAAGAATAGAGATGTCTTTTGCATCCTTTAGCAAATCATTCAAAGCACAACAAAAAAATATAATTAATGCAGTCAAATTATTGAGCTTGAGAAAAAAAATCACAATTATCTGTCTACCGAGGGACTAATTCGTTGTGTTTACGAGCTAATCTTTCAACCCAGCCAATAGCCCACGCCCAGTAATTATTAGCCTTTATTCTGCGGTAATTCGCTTGCGTAGGTTTCCATAAATAGAGATCTATCAATAGAGTATATAGCCTTGTTCCACATTTGGAACTATGGAAATAATCTAATGCTCTGGACTATACATTATCCTTCAAGCTATAGAACAGTCT
The DNA here is from genome assembly GCF_015104395.2 of Macrobrachium nipponense. Classification (NCBI taxonomy): domain Eukaryota; kingdom Metazoa; phylum Arthropoda; class Malacostraca; order Decapoda; family Palaemonidae; genus Macrobrachium; species Macrobrachium nipponense. The sequence goes on from NC_061091.1 coordinate 28,773,047, forward strand.
AGCGGATTACCATTTCTGAATGCCCTGTGTTTGTGATTGTGTGAGCGTGTGTTTGTTTTGTAAGTATTCAGTGTTTTTGTTTGACTTTGTGATCTTTCGTATAAAACTACCAGCATAGTTTATTTTCAATTTGTTTAAAGAATTGTGATTATATATAATCACGAGGTCGGCTTTAAAGTTTTCGTCATATTATATAACTAATTTTTAGTCTTGATATCTATGCGAGTATGTACGAATGCTTGTGTGGGAGTGTGCGTGTGTGGGTGTATTTGTATATGTGCGCGTGTTTCACATGATTTCAAGTTTTCAGTTTAAACAAGGCTTGCAAACCTTAATTTGCATATGAATTGTCTAGATACCAGGTTTGCAAATCTTCATTTGCATATGAATTATCAGCTGTCATTTATCTTACAGAACTGTTTTCGCTTATTCGGGGAGTAAGCCTACAGACTACTTTGTTGTTGTTGTTGTTATTGAGGGTAGGAAAGGTCTGCGGAGGAGCCTAAAAAGATCTGAAAAGGGTGTTTTGCGTCGAGTTAAAGAGACAGCAATTTTATGATTTATTTATTAGAATGAAAATGTAAAAAATAATGTGCCTGCTAAACGGAACAAAAATGATTTCTAGTAAAATATAGTGTTTGTTTGTTTGTTTGTATGGTGTTTTGACGTTGCATCGAACCAGTGGTTATTCAGCAACGGGACCAACGGCTTTACGTGAATTCCGAACCACTTCGAGAGTGAACTTCTATCACCAGAAATACACATCTCTCACTCCTCAATGGAATGGCAGGGAATCGAACCCGCGACCACCGAGGTGAGAAGCAAACACCAAACCAATCACGCCACTGAGGCGCTACTAAAATACAGTGTATCCATTTTTACTTTTCGTTGGTGAAACAAGGCTCTATTTGACCGTAGATTTTAGCAAGTTTTTATTTACGCTAAAAGTTAGGAATATAATGTTTACAACTTATGCGTGAGGGGAAAAAACTGGCACACATCCCGAGTAAGCTGCAGGTCGGATCACGCCTTGTTACGTTATACATATCTAACATGACCATCATGTCACGTAGCAATGACGTTACTTCAAAATCGTGTTAAGCTCAATCCCATGGGGAAGTGTGGGATAATCTAAGCCCAGTTTTTTTTGGCGAACACATTATGTTTCTGTTGAACTAAGGAGTGAATTGTGTACCTGAAAGTTAGTTAATTGTTTACCGAGTGAGTAATTCTAACCGAGAATAATACTAAAATCAGCGTTTATTGCTCAATTACGATAAAATTTCCAAATGGAACCTTATGGGTTAATTCGATGTTATTAATCTAGTTCAGTCTTGTAATTCTGTAATCCCGGACAAAAATATTTGAATTACAGTTATTATGTAATTAACCTAAAATAATGTTCAAAATAGTATTTATTGTTAAAATAAAAAATCTTCATCTAATTTGGTAATCAAGAAGGTTTAGGGTGCATAACCTTACAAGTTAATTTGCCCAATACTTCTGTGATTACTGACAGAAATCACTGAATCACAGTTATTATGCTTTGCAAGATAATTACGTGATTACATTATAACGGTTTCCTCCCCCCCCCCCCTCTCTCTCTCTCTCTCTCTCTCTCTCTCTCTCTCTCTCTCTCTCTCTCTCTCTCTCTCTCTCTCTCTCTCTCGCTTTTTAATCTTTGAACCGGATTCCGTGATTTCTTATCTTGAATGGGGGTGAAATCCCGATCAGAAAACGAGTTAATGGCATTATATTCTTTCATTACTGATGTCATTATATTCTTCATTATTAATATCATATTCTTTCATTGTTGATATCAATAAATTCTTTAATATAATATTCCTCATTACTGATGTATTTTTCATTACTAGTATTATATTCCACGTATTCTTCATTATTGTTGTCAGCGTATTCGACATTATTGATATCATTATATTCATATTTTTAACGTTTAATTTCCAAGGAGAAAAACGAAAGTCCAGATTCTATGATTCAATGAGAAACATGACAAAAACCCAATCATTAATTCCATTTTTAATGAGAAGCAAGACATGTACAATGACAAACATAAGTAAAGAGGATTACTGAATTCCATATACAATGAGAAACATGACATAAACGCAATCATGAGTTCCATATACAATGAAAACTTAGTTCTCCTGTATTACTCTGTCTTTGTTCATTATATTTCCTTTCTTTCATTTCACTATTCATTTGCCTAAATACGACAAACAGTATATGCCAGAGACAAACAGAACTGCCTGTTAGCCCGGCTATTAATGAGCCAACAGCCAACATCAAATCGGTGTTATTAATAGGAAGAATATTGGAGGTTGATTGTCAAAACCTGTCAATTATTTGGCAGTATTAATGAATGATGGGGTTTGTATAATAACAGTATCATATTCATTAGAGGTTGTTTATTACAGCATTGGTATAATTGTCTATTGTGTCCTGAAGTTTCAATTTTCTAATATAATTCTCTATTATATTCTGAATAATCAAACTTTCTAATATAATGCTCTATTATATTCTGAATTTTCAATATTTTTATATATTGCTCTATATTCTGAAGTTTCAAACTTGTTCTATGCATTGCTCTTTAACAGTTTTAATTAAATAATGCTCTATTATATTCTGAAGTTTCATATTTTTTTCATATATTGCTATATATTCTGATGTTTAATCCTTTTAATTTCATAATGACCTATTTTATTCTGAAGTTTCGAACTTTTTCCATATGTTGCTCTTAGTTTTAATTTCATAATGCTCTATTATATTCTGAAGTTTCATACTTTTTCATATATTGCTCTATATTTTGCAGTTTGGTTTTAACCCTTTCAATTGTAAAAAGGTCTATTAAATTCTGAAGTTTCAAACATTTTATATATATTGCTCTATATTCTGAAGTTTTGACCCTTTCAGTTATATAAAGCTCTATTATATTCTGAGTTTCAAACATGTTATATATATTGGCCTGCATTCTGAAGTTTTAACCATCTTAATTATATAATGCTCTCTTATATTCTTAAGTTTCAAACTTTTTCATATATTGTTCTATATTCTGAAGTTTCAGTCCTTTTTATTATATAATAAAGGCTCTATCATATTCTGAAGTTTCATACTTTTTCATATATTGCTCTTTATTATGAAGTTTTAATCCTTTTTATTATATAAATAAATGCTCTATCATATTCTGAAGTTTCATACTTCTTCATATATTGCTCCTTATTCTGAAGTTTCAATCCTTTTTATTATATAATAAATGCTCTATCATATCCTGAAGTTTCATACTTTTTCATATATTGCTCTTTATTCTGAAGTTTAATCCTTTTTATTATATAAATAAATGTTCTATCATATTCTGAAGTTTCATACTTTTTCATATAGTGCTCTATATTCTGAAGTTTCAATCCTTTTAATCATATAATGCTCTATTATAGTCTGAAGTTTCAAACCTGTTTATTATATAATATTTTGTTATATTCTGAAGTTTCAAATCTGATAATTACATAGGAATTTATTATATTCTGAAGTTTCAAACCTTTTTATTATATAATGCTCTATTATGTTCTGAAGTTTCAAACATTTTTATTACACAGTAATCTACTATATTCTGGTGATTGGAGCTCGTATGAGTGAAAAGAAGGAATGAGAAGGAACAGAAGAAAGAGGGAAAAGAGATAAGAAGAGAAAGAAGAGAAAGAAGAAAGGGAAGAGAAGAGAAGGTAAGAGAGGGAAAGAGAGAGGGAAGAGACAGGAGAGAAAGTGAAGGAAAAATGGCAGAGATGGAAAGAGAAGAGAAAAAAATGGATTAGAGGGAAAGAAAAGAGAAAATAACGGATTAGAAAAAAAAGAGAAGGCAAGACGAGGAAGAGAGCAAAGAGGGACGAGAAAAGAAGATGGGGAAGAGAAAGGAAAATAAAGTGAGAGAAAGGAAGGAAGAGAGATTAAGAGGAGAGAATCCCCTTTCTCTTGACTTTCCCCTGCCAACACTTTCACTTCCCCTTCCGAGGTGATCACGTGGGAGGTTGTGGCACGACTGTGCCTTTTCCTATGACGTCATCACAGGCAGCCCACATATGTTGGCACGCGAGAGGAGAATCAATATCGTTCAAAGTATCATGACAAAAGGTCTTCACAAAAAAGGCTTTAAAAGGAAGATAAAAAGAAACGGCCTCCTTTGTTGCTTATTTCTTTTTTTTTACGTAGGATCTTGTTATTGACAGGTTTAATGACTGAAGAAGTTTATTACAAATTACAAAAACATTATGAATTGTTGACGTTTGCTATTGTATAAATTTGTATTATACTTATGTGTGTATACTAAATGTATATACATACACTCTCTAATATAATAATCCGATTAAATTACCTCATAATATTATACTATCCAAGTCTTAAATTAATCAACATAAGAATTACGTTATTTAAACCTGAAATGATATATCTAAATTAGAAAAACATAATCTCACATACTATTCAAATTATAAATCAAATTAATTAAGGATTACATTAATTAACCAAGAATTTATATTGTAAATTAACAAAATTCATTTTTCCTTCACAGTAATTACACGAAAACTTCCGACTGGAACGTCTCGATCCTTGATTGGTCAATCCGCTGATTAGTCATCCCAAAACGCTCGCGATTGGTCGGGAATCGATGACGTCAGAGCTCGGAGAGAGAGAGAGAGAGAGAGAGAGAGAGAGAGAGAGAGAGAGAGATTCTTTTTCACTTAAGAATCCGCTTACGTACTCACAATTAGGAAATATCTTGTTTACATTACCTTAAAAAATTCTTGGTTCCTACTGACTTACGAAAAATTCATGGTTCCAATTGGCTTAGGAAAAAATCTTAGTTCTCATTGGTTTAGAAAAAAAGTTCTTGGTTCTTACTGACTTAAGAAAAATTCTTGGTTCTCATTGTATATAGCACTATATATAGCAACAATTTCTTCTTAAAAATACATTATTTTATATGAGAAGCATCACAGACAATTTGAGAAGGTTGACACTTTCACTGAACTAACTTTCTCTCTTATGAATTAAACATTCCTTTCTCCGTAGGAGTGTAGTGGCGTCAGTGCACCTCACGTGGGGCACTGTATGCTTTAGTAAATGAATTTTGCTGCGTCAAAATTTGGCCTTTAGCTCCGTATGTATGTATGTATGTATACACACACACGAGAGCGTATTATAAACTTTTCATGGGACTATCTGCCAATCAGTGCAGCTTGCAAAACCTATTTACGAGTTTCCTAGCGACCTATAAAATCATGATCTATTGACTCGATCTGCCGGAAGTAAACATTAAAAAAGTAGGCCTATAAATAAACTCAAGGAAGCATGAAGATCTATCCACGCACTTCAAAGAAAAGAACTCGCTCAGGTCTTTCCGACGAAGGAAATTTAACAAAATAGGACGAAATAGAACGGAACAGGACGACTTCAAGAAGCTGGATAGCGCTGGAAATTCATCGTCAACAGAATGGAAATTCACTTGTCAGCCAAAAGGCGCCGCGGGTGGAAATATGTATCCGATCTGCGTGATATCTTGTGATCTATTCCTGTGTCGCTGCTAAAGGCTTAGTAACATCCTGCTGCAATGTTTAGATAGTTTTATAGTTACAGAAGGGTGTATATATTTTGTGCTAAGCAAAGGAAAAGGCTTCATGATATTTATGCCATGCTCAGATGTCTGTAGCTATAAAGTTAGAAAAGGGTGTACATTTTTTTTTTTTTTTTTTTTTTTTTTTGAGATAGGAAAGTGAAAAGACAAGAACTGGGGCACTTTCTAAGACCATTCAACACCTAAGAGAGTGAAATAATTGAGTTGGAGTGGTTGGACAGTAAGCTAAAGAGATCCGAATTATAAATGAGGTACAAATATCTATAGTCGGAACTGTTAGAAAAAACGCACAATTGCTGGAGAGCAAAATTAAAGAAAGTAATTTGGAATTGGAGGTCAAGTAAAAGTCTAGGGGGGCGAAAGGAGGCTGTAAACACCCTTAAGTAATGCCCACAGTACCCCAAATGCGGTGCACTGATGGTAGCACCCCTTCTTCAGGACTATCATACCGTTGTATGAAGATATATCAGTGGCAATTCTTTTATCATACGTTATATTTACAAAAAATTCAAGTCAACAAAGAATTATAAAAAAAAAAAAAAAACATAAAAGATTATGGTAAGGTTTGATGTCAAAGCAAATGATATTATTTGCACCGAACAAACTTACAACGCCAAAATATGATATCTCATACTAAAATCATGATTACACATATACTAAATAAGTATCAATAACCGTATAGAAAATTGAAATTTCATATATTATGCTCAGAGCACGAATATTTTTCAAATATTCTACGCATCCAATCACTTTTCAATAACTTACAATCTTTATGAACGATAAGTTTCCTCTATAGATTAAGGACTAGCGGAGAAAACTTTGAAAATAAATTAATAAATAAATTGCAAGTAAAAACAGAACTGGGTGGAGGAATGTCCCTTAAAACATAGCGATTCTAAATCAACAAGAAAGTGTCAGAATATCCCCTAAAACATGAGAACTCTGAATAAAAAATATATAATAGAATTGGATGGTATAATATCCTTTAAAAATTTGGAACTCTAAATAAACAACAGGTGAGATTAGAATTGGGTTGAAGAATGACCGAAAAAAAAAAACTTGTAAGAACAGAATTGGATGCTAAAATATTCCTTAAAACATGGGAGTTTTAAATAACAAGAATAAAATAGGGTGGCAAAATGTCCTGTAAAACATGGGATCTCAAACTCAACAGATGTAGTTAATATTACAGACAACGGAACTCACGATTCGTAGAGCCTACCTCAATTTAACATTTCAAATACTTATTGGGAAATAGTTCCATATAAAGCAAAGTGCTACGGGATATGACTCCGCACAAAAATACCATCTGGAATTGAACCGTAAGCCCTAATTCCATTTGAATTGAATCCATCTAGAATTCAATCCATTTAGAAAGTTCCGACAACTTTCCTTTTCAGAAAATCTAGTCTGGAAACTAGATGCATGCCTAAGGCATTGCGAGTCATGTTGAAAGTGATGTTAAACTTTTGATATAAATAAAAAGTTAAGGGCATGATTTACTAGTATTAGATTATTTAAGAAAAGGGAGGAAGAGAGAAAAAGGGAGTGCGGGGTGGGGGTAGGGCGGGGGGCGACTTTCATCAGGATGCCTTAAGTGTACCATGACAAAGAATTTGTGGCGCCGGAAATACAAAGCAATGCCTAATTTACTCGCCACTGGCGGCGGTCCAAGAGATCTTAGAGAGAGAGAGAGAGAGAGAGAGAGAGAGAGAGAGAGAGAGAACGATACTAATGGACGGGTCTGGTTGTGTCTGATGGGTGAGTCTGTTTGCGTTTATGTATTCCAGGAATATCTCTCTCTCTCTCTCTCTCTCTCTCTCTCTCTCTCTCTCTCTCTCCTTCTTCTCCTCTTCTCCTTCTCCTTCTTCTTCTTCTTCTTGGGAATACAGCTAACATGTGACTCACGTCCCATATCCTTCCTGTTTTTTATTTTTATTTGGGGGGTTGGGGGCCCCGCCGGGTAGGGGTTAGATAAACCAAGATCTCTCCTTAATAAACCCATCAAGGGGTGGGGGGTTGGTTGAGGTTGCTGGAAATATTGGGAAGGCCGTCTTTTTCTCTCCTTTCCAGTGACTGAAGAAGAACGGGGGTTGAAACGGGTTGCAAGGGAGGTTTGGGGTGGAAGGACCTGATAGGATATTTAATGTAAGAGTGAGTAGGACCTTTTCCCCAGGTCCTGCATAGCAATGAAGTCGGAGGGATGATATCTTGGTCACGAACGTCGTTAAAAGAAATATTGGAAGCCAACCACAGCTGCATTTTAAAAGGAAGTTGTCAGATAGTCGGACGATAATGGAGATAAAAGCTTATATTTGGATATTAGCTGGATATAAAATGGTTGTAGAAGGATAGAGTTTCTGCTCTATAAAAGAGATTAACTGGCAAAAAATTCACTGAATATAACTGACAAAAAGTATTTAAGTATTTGACACTAACTGACAAAATATCACTGACATTCATTGACAAAAATTATTGGGAATAACTGACAAAAAGTATTTGATATTAATTGTCAAGAATTCTTTGACATTAACTAACAACATTAATAGATATTACCTGACAAAATGTTGCTGATTATTTTATAACAATTAACAAGAATCCTCTGACATTAACTAACAAAATTAATTGACATTAAATGACAAAATGTTGCTGATTATTTTGTATTAATTAATTGCAATAACTCTGACAATAACTAACAAAATCAATACACATTACCTGACAAAATGTTTCTGATTCTTTTATATTGACAAGAATTCTCTGACATTAACTGGCAAACATTCTCTTACATTAACTGACAAAAATTCTCTGCCATTAACTGACAAAAATTCACTGACATAAAATGATTAGTTCATGAAAATAACTGACAAAAATTAGCTGACATAAACTAACATTAGCTGACAATTAACTAACAAAAATTAACTGATACGAACTAACAAAAATTAGCTGACATGCCACTAACTGACAAAATTTCCATGACAAAGTAGTAAAAATACTCTGACATTAAATGACAATATTATTCGCTATTAACGAACCAAAATTCCGACATAAACTAGTAAAAATTATCTGACAACTGACAAAATTTCACTTTCATTGATTAACAAAAATGATTTGAAATTAACTTACAAAAATTCTGAGATAAACTGACTAACTTATTTGACATTAACTGACAAATTTATCTGCCAATCACTGACAAAAGTTCTTGAAAACGTCTTTAATAATCTAAAAATAATAAAAAAAAGAAATTTAAAAAAAAGAGAGCAGCGTACAAAGTCGTTCTTTTGTGTACTGGCATCCCTGTCAATATAGCCTACAGTCCTTTTGTCTTTCAGAAACACCGGCGTCACAGACACACACGGACACACACACAAACAAGGGGCCTGCCCCTACTCCTACACTCTCTCTCTCTCTCTCTCTCTCTCTCTCTCTCTCTCTCTCTCTCTCTCCAGGGATAGGGGATGGGGGAAATTGGGGTACATCTCTCTCTCTCTCTCTCTCTCTCTCTCTCTCTCTCTCTCTCTCTTCCATGGATAGAGGGATAGGGGGGAATTGGGGTAAAAATCCACTAACCCCCCCCCCCCACCTCCTCTTTCTCTCTCTCATACACACACCGTAAACTTCATTCTGTTAAAGGACGAAATTATACTTTTGACAACACATTCTCTCTCTCTCTCTCTCTCTCTCTCTCTCTCTCTCTCTCTCTCTCTTGTTTAAGTGGGCAGAATGAATGAACAGTGGGGTTTGTCACGTGTACAGAGCACCAGTTTATTTATAAAAACACAAACTTAAAAGTAATATATGACAAATGCCTGAAAAAAAACAGCCACTTTACACTAATATAGGTAAATAGACATAGTTTATTTACCGGTTATATATGGTTGAAAATAGTTGAAATAATCAGCTTTCACTTATACTTGAAAAAGTTTAAAAGATTCATACATCAATAAAAAAAAATTCACTTTTTTAAAAATCAATTAATAAATTTGTCACATATGTCAAAAAAACTCAGATGAATCAGGCGATATTTGCATTAAATAAGAAAGGTTTGAAGATTCATTAATCAGTCTGAAAAAGAATCAAATCTGGATCCAAATGTCACCTAAATAAAAAATATTTTACTGTACAGGACCCAAGAACGAGTAAAGAAATCAATGAAACAATGAATCATTCACAAAAAGGCGGCATCGATCCATTCATAAAAAAGAAGAGAGAGAGAGGAGAGAGAGAGAGAGAGAGAGAGAGACCCGAGACAGCGGGACTACGCAGACCCGAGAGACGAGAGAGGAGAGGAGACTCCCGGCCAGTGCTGCTGCAGAGGCAATGAATGAGAATGGATTTTGGCACTGTGCCAGGCACTGTCGATGTAACATTTCTCTCTCTCTCTCCTCTCTCTCTCTCTCTCTCTCTCTCTCTCTCTCTTCACCTCGTCTCCTCTCCCTCTCCTCACCACTGGTAGTCTGATGTAGAAGTGTTCTCTCTCTTTTCTTGACCTTTTATCAAGTTGGGAAACTGGTAATGTGGGTGTAGCATGTATATTTATACGTAAAACGTTTTTACTTTGTGTGTAATCAGTCTGCATGTACAATATCTGTTTATACCGAAAAACACACATTTCCTATGTGGTTAAACGAAAAAAGATTTCATCCTGAAAAGTACGTCAGCAAGTGAACACCAGTCTCTCTCTCTCTCTCTCTCTCTCTCTCTCTCTCTCTCTCTCTCTCTCTCTCTCTCTCCTAGCTTCAATCAGCAAGATGGCTGGCATACACCCTCCGTCAAGACCCTGCCATTCGTGTTCAAACGCACGAGAAATTCCTTTCTGCAAACCCGAGTCCATATGAATATTTCAGTGTGACAAAACTTTATATTTAAGAGTCAGGTTTGACTTCTGGGTCTAAACCTCGAACTCTCTCAAAACAATGGGAGGTTAAAGACATTTTTACTTGAGATACAAAGTTGTGGCACCATAGTTTCTCTCTTTTAGAGACATGGTATCTCTCGTAAAGGGTCACGTGATTCCGATTATTTTGTTATTGTCTGAGAAAGGTTTTGTCAGGATTCATACTATAGCAACTTACATACTTTAAAGCCTTTGACTGTACTTACATTCCCTCTCTTCCTTTCTTCAGTCTTGCTGTCTACTCTCCAACAATTCCATAATTTCGCTTTTAGTTCCTCGTACTTTATTCCTACATTTTCTGGATCTCTTTGTCTTGCTGACCCACCACACCAACTCCCTCTTTTGACTGTCTATAACGGTGAAAAGCAGAAAGTGCCCCAGTATTCGGCTTGACAGTCTAAACTGCATTAATTCGAACCCAGATTTATACTGTAGAAAACTTTAAATATTTGCCTAATCAAATGTTAAGTAATATACATATAAACAATGAAATAAAATAGGAGTAATTACACAATTCAATCGAAATTATAAATAAGGTAAAAATCAAACGTAGATTAAACTCACAAAATAGTATATCTTACTTTTACCAGACCACTGAGCTGATTAACAGCTTTCCTAGGGCTTATGTGGGATCCGAACCACATCGAGAAATGAATTTCTATCACCAGAAATACATAACCCTGATTTCGCGTTGGTAGAGCGGGGAATCAAACCCTGGCCCTAAGATCGGTAGTCGAGCACGTAACCGACTCGTCCAACGAGGAACTAACAAAGACAAGTTGAAAGTAAATTACAGTAGTCTAAAGATTTTATGCGCATGCGCGGCTAGCTCCTATAAGCAATGACGTTTACTGACGTCATCATGTTTTTTAAAGGATATATCCTGGAATAAATAAATAAAAAACCTGATAATTTAATTTAAAAAAAATACGTAGGAACCTACCTCTTGTTAAAACCAATTACTCCCACGTCAACAAAACTATTTGCGACACCCTGTAGCATCTTACGCTAAAGTTTGTACAAGTAACTTCAAATTGTGTCATCTATATTGGCTGCCGAGTGCAAAGTTTGGTCCAAACCGGCTGCAAGATACCACAAAGGTTTAGAACTAACTCTCATTTCGCTTAAGAGTTTTACCTTAGCTACAGCTAAAATGTCAACAGTCTGCCTTGTGCGGTTGTGGAAGCTTCAGCTCTATAAATATTTAAGCGAGGAGAAAATTCATTCCAGCTCGCTCTCTCTCTCTCTCTCTCTCTCTCTCTCTCTCTCTCTCTCTCCTCTCTCTCTCTGCTGACGTCTCCTGAATTTCAGATGGATAGATGATAACCGTATGAAACGATTATTATTATTATTATTATTATTATTATTATTATTATTATTATTATTATTATTATTACTCAGAAGATGATCCCTATTCATACGGAACAAGGCCACCACGGGAGCCACTTACTCGAAATTCAAGCTTCCCAAGAATATGTCAAAAGAAAAATACTGAATAATAATTATTCTATTTTTTCATTACCTATGAATATATGAAATTAGCCTTAATAACACTAATACAGAAATGAATTGAATTTAAACTATAGAAGGCATTCAATAAAAAAAAAATAATAACACTAATAGCTAACTAAGTTCCTTAATGGACTAGTCGGTTGCCTCCTCGCCTGCCAATCTAGTGGCCCGAGTTCGCTCCCGGCCGCCTCCCATTGTGGGATGTATTTCTGGTGATTAGAAATTCGTTTCTCGATATATTGTTGTTCGGATCCCACAATAAGCTGTAGGTCCTGTTTCTAAGTAACCAACTTGTTCCTAGCCAAGCGAATAAAAATTTAATCCATCAGGCTAGCCCTAGGAGAGCTATTAATCATCTCATTGGTCTGGTTAAACTAAGACATACTTAACAGCTGACTAAGCGACTCTTTCCAAAACGAATACACAGAGAGATGGCGTCACTTAGAAAGAATTTTTAGAAAAATTAAATTCAATGACCAATTCATTACTGATATTATTCACTGAAAAATGAAAAATGAGTTTCTGCCATTCATACTCATTATCATTCAAGCACTCATCCGCAACATGGGAGTCTTTATCTATTTATTCAGCGTCGAGTCTTACTGAATTTCGAATCTTTTGTTTGCAAATGAATATTCTTGAATAAAAGCAACTTCGTTTTTTAATGTTTCAGTATTTTTTCTGGCATTGAAATGAGTGTTTTAATTTCATTCTTCTTTCGATATCAGAAGACAATGAAATATTGAACTGCCTTTATTTAGAAACTTGAAAAGGGTAAATAGCCATTAAGCACGTACATGAATATAAATATAAATATAAACGTAAATATAAATATACATAAATATACAGATGCATACTGTATATATAATATATATATATATATATATATATATATATATATATATATATATATATATATATATATATATATATATATATATATATATATATATGTATAATATATATATTTATATATATATATATATATCTATATATATATACTATATATATATATATATATATATATATATATATATATATATAGTATATATATATATTATATATATAAGATTATATATATAGTATATATATATATATCTATATTATATATATATATATATATATAGTCTATATATATATATATATATATATATATATATATATATATATATATATATATATATATATATATATATCATTCAAACTAAATCACGAAAGTTTGGAACGTGATAAATCCATAAATAAAGGCATAAGTCACGAAGAACAGATAGGCAACGGAGTTTCGGCAAGATCTTTCGACTCAACGTCCTTTACTGTACCAGACAAACTGACTTACATGAGAAACTGATAGTACAAGGAAAGGTCTTATAAGTAACAGATAGGGATCATAAGGAAATTAGTACCTAAAATCCAATACACCTGGAGAATGAGTAACCTTTCTAACCAAGCATAAACATGGGTCCAATTTAAGAACAAAAAGATTAAGTCCAACTGCTCAGACACAGGGATAAGACAATTAAAGGATTCGTTAGTTTTGATGTATGTTCTCTTTTTACTAAAGTCCCTATAGACTCTATATTAGAATATCTTAGTAATGAACAAACTCAGCATGAATTACCTCTACCTGTAAGTCACATTACTTCACTCACTAGGTTGTAAATTTGTGATTGTAAGTTTATATTCAATGGTGAATTTTATCAACAAATATTTGGCATGGCAATGGGCAACCCTTTATCACCAAAAACGCTATTTACCTAATATCATTTATATTCCTGTAAAGTGGTATAGACATGTTGATATTTTAGCTGTTCTGCCTGCTGGTATTGATGTAAATGATTTACTCTCTAAATTAAATAACCAGGTACCATCGATTAAGTTTAATCTAAAATTGGAAAAAGACAATTGCCTCCCTTTCTTAGATGTTTTGATACATAGAGAACCATTTCAATGTAAATTCAGTATTTATAGGAAACCAACCAACGACTTGACTTATGTTCGTTTCTATTCAGGCCACCATCTTGACATCAAAATATCATATTTTTTCTTCTATGTTTTTACGAGCATTGCACATTGTTAGTCCCCAATAATTGGATCAAGAAATTGAATACATAAAAAAAATAGGGAAAGATTTATGTTATCCTTCACATATATTAGATAAATGCTTATAATAAAGCCCACAAAAATTTTTATAGTGTAAGTAACCCGGAAAATTAAAATTCTAAGAACATTCTCAGTTTGCCTTATTTTAACAGATTTGAAAGTATCAAATCATTGTTAAAATCCTTTGAGGTCATCCTTGTTTTTTCCTATAATAACACACTAAAAGGAATGTTAATATAAAACAGCCCAGGGAAAGCAACAACATAATATATAGAATTCCATGTATGGACTGCCCCTCCTTTTATCTCGGACAGTCGAGCAAGGGCTTAGAAGTCAGATTAAAACAGCATAAATATTCTGTCAAAAATGGGCAAACATCTAATACAATATTCATTAATTTAAGTGAAAACAACCACCGGATAAAATGGATTGGTAGTTCAGTAATTGCAAGATCAAAAGATGTCTTATCACGAAATCTTTTAGAATCTGCCATTATATAACTTACTTCCCATTGTAATTTTAATATTAGTCTTGGCCTGTTTCATTTAGACCCTTGTATTTGTAACATGTTTAAGAAAGACCCCACAGATATAATTACAGACTTAAATGCAAATTAGTTGCATTACAGATATTTTCTTTGTATATGTATGATTAATATGTTTTGTGAATATGTTTTTGTTTACCAAAGATCTGGATGTGATCAGCTGCCGCCCTGTATAATCCTTTAATTATCTTGTCATTGTGTCTTAGCAGTTGGACTTAATCTTTTTGTTCTTAAATTGTACCCATGTTTATGCTTGTTTGGAAAGGTTACTCATTCTCCAGGTGTGTTAGATTCTAGGTACTAATCTCCTTATAATCCCTATCTGTTACTTATACGAACTTTCCTTGTACTCTCAGTTTCTCATGTATGTCAGTTTGTCTGCTAAGTAAAGAATGTTGAATCAAAAGATCTTCCAGAAACTCCGTTGTGTATCTTTCTTTCGTGGCTTATACCTTTATATATATATATATATATATATATATATATATATATATATATAATATATATATATATATATATATATATATATTGTATATATATATATATATATATTATATATATCATATATATATATATAATATATATATATATTCTATATATATATATTTCTATATAATATATATATATCATATCATATATATAGATATATATATATATATATGCATCGAGCTACAAATGTCCTTTAATTTATATCTAATTCATTTTCTTTATTTATATATATCTTATGAACTTTATATATATATCTATATATATATATATATATATATATTATATATATTATATATATATATACATCGAGCAAAAATGTACTTTAATATCTAATTCACTCTATGTCGGAATTAATATATTTTCAAATATGCTTAACCGAAGAGGAATTTTATTAGGCGATAATAGAATTGTCGGCACCCGGGCACGAAACCCAGGACACCATACAAATCCAGGAACGTCAGTGAAGCTTTACCACTTCCACCACCACATGGGTAAAAGCTTCACTGACGTTCCTGGATTTGTATGGTGTCCTGGGTTCGCGCCGGGGTGCCGACAATTCTATTATCGCCTAATAAAATTCCCCTTCGGTTAAGCATATATAAAAATATATTAATTCCGCGGTAGAGTGAATTAGATATTAAAGGACATTTGTAGCTCGATGTATGTATATGAATCAAGGTAATGTGATATGACTTATATATATGTATATATATATATATATATATATATATATATATATATATATATATATATATATATATATATATATATATATATATATATATATATATATATATGACTGGTAAAAATGTTCTGTAACAACAGAATTCCATCTAATAAAAGGAGCCCATATAAAAACACCAAAATGTAGAGAAAAAAGTACTATATTTCAGAGACTGCTGTCTCTCTCTTCAGGTATATGAATGAGAAAAGTTTACAGAAAAGGTGGTATTTATACCAAGAGATCCGTCCACAAGTAAGCCAATTTAGGTCACCCCCGCTGATATCTTCCTTAATCTTCTTAAGCGTTGGTTGAATGAAAACTTCGTCGACGACATCTGAGATCCACGCCCCTTTTGAGATGTTCATTACCTGCTTCTCTTTTATTAAGGCCGATTCCATCATTTGACTCTTGTACCGGCAGTTGCTGCTATAAATTAACACGTGACAAATTCCAGTTTATTCTATGGTTAGTTTCATTTATATGGTTGAAAATAGCCGAGTTCTGTTGTCCATACCTAACTGACCGTTCTTTCTGTTGTATTAATCTCTGGGAAGTGATTTACCTGTAAATCCGATGTAAGATTGGTCACAGTCCTGGCATGGGATCTCATACCCCAGAGTCTTTGGGAGATGTCTTTTGTTGGACGTTAATCAGAGATTTGGCTAAGGTATTTGGGTAGGTAAATGCAAAAGGGTTGGATTTCCCTAGGGTGTGGGTTACTCTCTTAATCGTCTCCAGGTGAGGAATTTTTATTTTATGTTGGGTGTGTCTCTGTCTTGTCTTTAGGGGGTCGGTAGAAAATGACGTTTGCTTTTGAATTGCTTTCTCAATTATATGGTCAGGATACTTTAAAGATGAAAGTTGCTTGCGAATTAGTTCAAATTATTTTTTTCCAGGAAATCTGGGGAAACAAATTCGTAAGGCTCTTACGGGGGTGACCTAAATTGGCTTACTTCTGGACGGATCTCTTGGGCATAAATACCACCACCTTTTCTGTAACTTTTCTCATTCATATACCTGAAGAGAGAGACAGCAGTCTCTGAAATATAGTACTTTTCTCTCTACATTTTGGTGTTTTTTATGGGCTCCTTTTATTAGATCTATATCTATATATATATTATATATATATATATATATATATGTATATATATAGATATATATATATAGATATATATGTATATAGTTATATATATTTATATATATAGTATATATATATATATATATATATATATATATATATATATATACATATATATATATATATAAA